>NW_027411644.1:288011307-288371607 GCF_047663935.1 Musca autumnalis | reverse complement strand
GTTTTATGTGTGACGGCGTTATTCCTAATTTTTGTTGATTTTTGTTGAAGCAATTTGCATTCGCTGCCTCAATTACGATGGTAAAATTTTTTTTCAGGGGCAAGTCCATACTTCTTGAGCAAACAGCCCGAAGGGTGTAAAAACCCCATAGGCACCATATGTAGTGGCTGGAGATCCATTCCTTTTAGTATCTCCTCCGCAAAAATTTAGCTTTTTAATCCTAATCAACATTTTTGTCGGTTCAAACGCCCAAAATTTTAAAACCCCCTAAATACATACGTTTCTTGGGAAAAATTGTTCAATATACACAGGCTGAGGTATATCTCTGTCGGCAAAGCCGACAGATACTTTTTTTACTTGTTTTTACCTCATTGTGTTCGGGCGGTATACACTCAATATTATTTTTAAATATCTCTCCTTAGAAAATTTTCGGCTAAAATAGTGCGCTTGATTAACACTCGGAGGAAGTAATCGATTTCATTCATTTCTTCCTGAGAAAATGGTACGAAAAGCTGTAAGCTGTACGAAAAGCTAACGTAATATTTCTGCGAACCTTAGACAATATGGACATCGACCCACTCCTTTGAGTACCGCCCCTTATAAAGTTTAAACAATTTCGATGCAGTACAGTTAATGCCCTTTAATATCCTCGACTTTTACGATGACAAGGGTACATACACTAGGGCTGTAATAAAAAAAAAAATACCAGTTTTATGCCGAAAACGCGATTTTTAGGTCCATTCTGTAAAAAAATCCAACAATTACTAAAGGCCTGTTGAAAATTTTTTCTTTACAAAAATGTCGATTTTAATGTTTGAACAACATTTATTCGTATACATTTTCTCAATTTAAATAAGAATAAGCGATTTTTGCGAATTGTGGGAAACATTACCTATGTATGTAGAATAACCAAACATCTTAATTAAGAACGATTTTTCTGTCTCTAATGAAAAAATAAAAGAAATAACTGCATTAAAAAACTTGCATTCAATCGGTGCGGGAACTTTTTAACGGTAGGGGAAAAGTTACAACACGTTTCTTAATATTTTTAAATGCACTACACGGCTATGTGGTGGAATTTTTGATATTTATAAAAAATTCAAAACTTTTTGTTCATAATAATATTTTCACTAAACATAGTTTAAATTAGAGGATAGCCAGTGTCGGTCCACTTCTTCGTGTACCTTCCCCCACAAAAGTTTAAAAAATCTCCGCTAAAATGGTGGTCAATATAACTTTCGCAGGAAGCAACCGATTTGGTCAAAACGTTGCACATAGTATTATATCTTATAGATCGGCTTAAAATATGAACTATATAGGTCCAGTCCAGGGAACCTCCCACACAAAGTTTGGGAAAAGTGCTGTTTAAGAGTTACTCTGGGATCGTGTTGAAATTTTTTTCAGCAGGTTTTTTTTTGTCCCCTTTATAACGGTTCATTTTTTATTGCATTCTTTTATTAAATCCAAAAAATTCCAATAAAAAATCCTGGAATTTTTTTCCAAAAATATATCTTAATATCCTAAATAATATCCTAAATAATATTCCCGAAATTGCAATATTCTACCTTTGTAAGTTAAATAATTTAAAGGATTTTTTAGTATTTAGTTTTTCCATAGGTCAACAGGATTTTTACTCCATTTTCCTATAGTTTCAGACGTATATAGTCCCGGCTCATGTGTAACGCAATTTGTTGAAAATTGTCCGACATTGTAATATTTAGGTTTCGGAGTTAAAAAATAGGCATATTTTATTCGCCTATATTAAGGTTATTCCAATCAGGTAAAGTAAAACATCTCACCAACATCCCAATTCGCAGAATTTAATTTCAATGAGTCTCTGGTTCTATTGATATGGGACTTATTTTTTGAGTTCGAGTCATGGCTGAAGTATTCAAGAAATGTCGTCAACACTAAACTGAAATCTAGCAAGGTAATAGGATCCGGGCTGGGACGTATTCAGATTAAAAGAGTATGTAGTAGATTTGAGTTTGAACAATACAAAATGTGTTAGTGTTAATGATTAAGTATCAAAGTTATTGCTAATGGCATTGAACTATCCCAATTTTTAAAGGCGTTAAGCTATCCCAATATTATAAATTGCTTTCTGCCAATACTTTTAAATTGCTTTCTGCTCTTTATATCTAAAACTGTAAATGATTGAACGGAACTCGTTATAAGGTCTATAACATACCAAAACAAATAGAATTATATTTGCGTGTTACTATACAATGGTTAGTCATAGTCTTCGGAGAAATTTCATCCTTAAATTTTGCCGATAATGTTGTCACAGTTCTTCAAAATTTCTATAAGACAAAGCTTCGAAGTAGTCGGCTATAGCCTTGGCTTACTTGTTCATTGGGTGGTAAAATGTCAGACAGATCTGCTCGTTATAAATCATTTATTTTTTTATATTATGTTCAGAATGGTTTTTCACTTTTAGTAAGTCTTTAAAAATTCGCTGTCTAAAAAACGTTCAAAATGTTGTGTAACTTTCAAACTGATATCTATCCTTCGTTTAATATTACAACTTTGGTGTGCAGCAAAAAGTCACATAATTAACTCATTTTTCCCCATAGGCTGTTTGATAAGAAATATTCAAAAGCAAAAGAACAATACAATGAGCTGTGTGCTGTAAAAACTCCAAGAGATCAGGTAAAATACGAGACAAGAAGTTTCACACAAAAACCCTTTTCAAGAAGGTATGTTGTAGCTTTATATTCAAGTTTGCTTAATCAAGATTAGTGTTTCATAGTCTTAGGCTACCATCAGTCATTTTTAAGATGCCATTACAACCCTTTTGCTTTACGGTTATCCTCATTTGTTCTTTCGTTGTGATACTTTTAAGGTAGTCAATTTTTCTACTCATTCAGATTGTTATAATTATCAATGGTTGGGTATTGTATTTTGTTCTTATCTCTGGTTAAGCGAAACCAAAGAAAGATTCAGGTTCATGTGGTGTGTGGCCTGGAGACAACGAATGATGACAATGGCTGCGCTGGTTGGTGTTTGGCCACTCGTTAATCTGTGATATGCTGAGATAATGATGGAATTTTAATGCTATATCCACAATTACACTATCTCTGCGAAATGGCATGACCATTCATGCCTTCATTAAGTCCATCCAAGGACAATGCCAGCAAAACGTGAACAGCGCAAATGTTATGTAAGTAATTTAAATATTTCGTCGCATCACAAGTCATTTCGCGGCCTATTAAAATCAGTCATTAAAAGAGTCAGCATTTATTTTCACGCAGCTTAAATTGCGTCACACCCACAAGCTTTAACGTTCGAATGCTTATTTTCCACCTAACAACCTTCCGATATGGCAAAGATATGGTATTTGCTCATTTTTAGTATGCTGCGTCGTTCATCCATCCATTCAGCCCACCCAACATTCATTCATGTCCACCCACAACCTCCGCCACCACCATCAGCATAGCATCATTTACTACCACTATTGGGTAACATCATCACCATTGTACAATACATTAAGGACATATATACAATAGACCATTAGTGGCCGTTGCTACTGGAAATGGTGCGGAAGTAAGAAGTAATGCGTTGTCCTGTTGGTGGGGGTAAGGACCAAAAATGAGAATAAAAGGAGCAAGAAAAAAACTGAAAGGTTCTGTTAAAAGCCATTGATGTAGCCATAACGGCACCAATTTCTCATAATCTTCAATGAAATTGAATCGGTTTGGTTATTTGCTATGAGTGTGTATTTGGGTTATACACTTGGCTCATTTTGGTGCTAAAAGTATTGGGGGTAAGACAAAATTGTAACTTTTGTTAAAAAATATTATTTCTTTCATAAAAATAAATAATCTTAAAGAAATCCACGCTCATGGCTATATTATTCCCTCAAATATATTCCTTAAATAATCCACGCTCATGGCTATATTAATCCCTCAAATATATTCCTTATAAATAATCCAGGCTCATGGCTGTAATAGTCCCTAAAAAAAATTCCTTAAAAAGTCCACGCACATGACTGCGACATTCCCTCAAAAATATTCCTTAAAAAGTCCATGCACAAAAAATCCACGCTCATGGCTTTAATATACCCTCAAAAATTATTCTTAAAAACCCACGCTCATGGCTGTAATAGTGCCTCAAAAATATTGTTTAAAAAGCCACGCTCATGGCTGTAATAGTGCCTCAAAAATATTGCTTAAAAAGCCACGCTCATGGCTGTAATAGTGCCTCAAAAATATTGTTTAAAAAGCCACGCTCATGGCTGTAATAGTGCCTCAAAAATATTGTTTAAAAAGCCACGCTCATGGCTGTAATAGTGCCTCAAAAATATTGCTTAAAAAGCCACGCTCATGGCTGTAATAGTGCCTCAAAAATATTGTTTAAAAAGCCACGCTCATGGCTGTAATAGTGCCTCAAAAATATTGTTTAAAAAGCCACGCTCATGGCTGTAATAGTGCCTCAAAAATATTGCTTAAAAAGCCACGCTCATGGCTGTAATAGTGCCTCAAAAATATTGCTTAAAAAGCCACGCTCATGGCTGTAATAGTGCCTCAAAAATATTGTTTAAAAAGCCACGCTCATGGCTGTAATAGTGCCTCAAAAATATTGTTTAAAAAATCCACGCTCATGGCTGTAATAGTCCCTCAAAAATATTGTTTAAAAAATCCACGCTCATGGCTGTAATAGTCCCTCAAAAATATTGTTTAAAAAATCCACGCTCATGGCTGTAATAGTCCCTCAAAAATATTGTTTAAAAAATCCACGCTCATGGCTGTAATAGTCCCTCAAAAATATTGTTTAAAAAATCCACGCTCATGGCTGTAATAGTGCCTCAAAAATATTGTTTAAAAATCCACGCTCATGTCTGTAATAATCCCTCAAAAATATTGTTTAAAAAATCCACGCTCATGGCTGTAATAGTGCCTCAAAAATATTGTTTAAAAAGCCAAGCTCATGGCTGTAATAGTGCCTCAAAAATATTGTTTAAAAAGCCATGCTCATGGCTGTAATAGTGCCTCAAAAATATTGTTTAAAAATCCACGCTCATGGCTGTAATAGTCCCTCAAAAATATTGTTTAAAAATCCACGCTCATGGCTGTAATAGTCCCTCAAAAATATTGTTTAAAAAATCCAAGCTCATGGCTATAATAGTCCCTCAAAAATATTGTTTAAAAAATCCACGCTCATGGCTGTAATAGTCCCTCAAAAATATTGTTTAAAAAATCCACGCTCATGGCTGTAATAGTCCCTCAAAAATATTGTTTAAAAAATCCACGTTCATGGCTGTAATAGTCCCTCAAAAATATTGTTTAAAAAATCCACGCTCATGGCTGTAATAGTCCCTCAAAAATATTGTTTAAAAAAATCAACGTTCATGGCTGTAATAGTCCCTCAAAAATATTGTTTAAAAAATCCACGTTCATGGCTGTAATAGTCCCCCAAAAATATTGTTTAAAAAATCCACGCTCATGGCTGTAATAGTCCCTCACAAATATTGTTTAAAAAATCCACGCTCATGGCTGTAATAGTCCCTCAAAAATATTGTTTAAAAAATCCACGCTCATGGCTGTAATAGTCCCTCAAAAATATTGTTTAAAAAATCCACGCTCATGGCTGTAATAGTCCCTCAAAAATATTGTTTAAAAAATCCACGCTCATGGCTGTAATAGTCCCTCAAAAATATTGTTTAAAAAATCCACGCTCATGGCTGTAATAGTCCCTCAAAAATATTGTTTAAAAAATCCACGCTCATGGCTGTAATAGTCCCTCAAAAATATTGTTTAAAAAATCCACGCTCATGGCTGTAATAGTCCCTCAAAAATATTGTTTAAAAAATCCACGCTCATGGCTGTAATAGTCCCTCAAAAATATTGTTTAAAAAATCCACGCTCATGGCTGTAATAGTCCCTCAAAAATATTGTTTAAAAAATCCACGCTCATGGCTGTAATAGTCCCTCAAAAATATTGTTTAAAAAATCCACGCTCATGGCTGTAATAGTCCCTCAAAAATATTGTTTAAAAAATCCACGCTCATGGCTGTAATAGTCCCTCAAAAATATTGTTTAAAAAATCCACGCTCATGGCTGTAATAGTCCCTCAAAAATATTGTTTAAAAAATCCACGCTCATGGCTGTAATAGTCCCTCAAAAATATTGTTTAAAAAATCCACGCTCATGGCTGTAATAGTCCCTCAAAAATATTGTTTAAAAAATCCACGCTCATGGCTGTAATAGTCCCTCAAAAATATTGTTTAAAAAATCCACGCTCATGGCTGTAATAGTCCCTCAGAAATATTGTTTAAAAAATCCACGCTCATGGCTGTAATAGTCCCTCAAAAATATTGTTTAAAAAATCCACGTTCATGGCTGTAATAGTCCCTCAAAAATATTGTTTAAAAAATCCACGCTCATGGCTGTAATAGTCCCTCAAAAATATTGTTTAAAAAATCCACGCTCATGGCTGTAATAGTCCCTCAAAAATATTGTTTAAAAAATCCACGCTCATGGCTGTAATAGTCCCTCAAAAATATTGTTTAAAAAATCCACGCTCATGGCTGTAATAGTGCCTCAAAAATATTGTTTAAAAAGCCAAGCTCATGGCTGTAATAGTGCCTCAAAAATATTGTTTAAAAAGCCACGCTCATGGCTGTAATAGTGCCTCAAAAATATTGTTTAAAAATCCACGCTCATGGCTGTAATAGTCCCTCAAAAATATTGTTTAAAAAATCCAAGCTCATGGATGTAATAGTCCCTCAAAAATATTGTTTAAAAAATCCACGCTCATGGCTGTAATAGTCCCTCAAAAATATTGTTTAAAAAATCCACGCTCATGGCTGTAATAGTCCCTCAAAAATATTGTTTAAAAAATCCACGCTCATGGCTGTAATAGTCCCTCAAAAATATTGTTTAAAAAATCCACGCTCATGGCTGTAATAGTCCCTCAAAAATATTGTTTAAAAAATCCACGCTCATGGCTGTAATAGTCCCTCAAAAAGATTGTTTAAAAAATCCACGCTCATGGCTGTAATAGTCCCTCAAAAAGATTGTTTAAAAAATCCACGCTCATGGCTGTAACATATTGTTTAAAAAATCCACGCTCATGGCTGTAACATATTGTTTAAAAAATCCACGCTCATGGCTGTAACATATTGTTTAAAAAATCCACGCTCATGGCTGTAACATATTGTTTAAAAAATCCACGCGCATGGCTGTAATAGTCCCTCAAAAATATTGTTTAAAAAATCCACGCTCATGGCTGTAATAGTCCCTCAAAAAGATTGTTTAAAAAATCCACGCTCATGGCTGTAATAGTCCCTCAAAAAGATTGTTTAAAAAATCCACGCTCATGGCTGTAATAGTCCCTCAAAAAGATTGTTTAAAAAATCCACGCTCATGGCTGTAATAGTCCCTCAAAAAGATTGTTTAAAAAATCCACGCTCATGGCTGTAATAGTCCCTCAAAAAGATTGTTTAAAAAATCCACGCTCATGGCTGTAATAGTCCCTCAAAAATATTGTTTAAAAAATCCACGCTCATGGCTGTAATAGTCCCTCAAAAATATTGTTTAAGAAATCCACGCTCATGGCTGTAATAGTCCCTCAAAAATATTGTTTAAAAAATCCACGCTCATGGCTGTAATAGTCCCTCAAAAATATTGTTTAAAAAATCCACGCTCATGGCTGTAATAGTCCCTCAAAAATATTGTTTAAAAAATCCACGCTCATGGCTGTAATAGTCCCTCAAAAATATTGTTTAAAAAATCCACGCTCATGGCTGTAATAGTCCCTCAAAAATATTGTTTAAAAAATCCACGCTCATGGCTGTAATAGTCCCTCAAAAATATTGTTTAAAAAATCCACGCTCATGGCTGTAATAGTCCCTCAAAAATATTGTTTAAAAAATCCACGCTCATGGCTGTAATAGTCCCTCAAAAATATTGTTTAAAAAATCCACGCTCATGGCTGTAATAGTCCCTCAAAAATATTGTTTAAAAAATCCACGCTCATGGCTGTAATAGTCCCTCAAAAATATTGTTTAAAAAATCCACGCTCATGGCTGTAATAGTCCCTCAAAAATATTGTTTAAAAAATCCACGCTCATGGCTGTAATAGTCCCTCAAAAATATTGTTTAAAAAATCCACGTTCATGGCTGTAATAGTCCCTCAAAAATATTGTTTAAAAAATCCACGCTCATGGCTGTAATAGTCCCTCAAAAATATTGTTTAAAAAATCCACGCTCATGGCTGTAATAGTCCCTCAAAAATATTGTTTAAAAAATCCACGCTCATGGCTGTAATAGTCCCTCAAAAATATTGTTTAAAAAATCCACGCTCATGGCTGTAATAGTCCCTCAAAAATATTGTTTAAAAAATCCACGCTCATGGCTGTAATAGTCCCTCAAAAATATTGTTTAAAAAATCCACGCTCATGGCTGTAATAGTCCCTCAAAAATATTGTTTAAAAAATCCACGCTCATGGCTGTAATAGTCCCTCAAAAATATTGTTTAAAAAAATCCACGTTCATGGCTGTAATAGTCCCCCAAAAATATTGTTTAAAAAATCCACGTTCATGGCTGTAATAGTCCCCCAAAAATATTGTTTAAAAAATCCACGCTCATGGCTGTAATAGTCCCTCAAAAATATTGTTTAAAAAATCCACGCTCATGGCTGTAATAGTCCCTCAAAAATATTGTTTAAAAAATCCACGCTCATGTCTGTAATAGTCCCTCAAAAATATTGTTTAAAAAATCCACGCTCATGGCTGTAATAGTCCCTCAAAAAGATTGTTTAAAAAATCCACGCTCATGGCTGTAATAGTCCCTCAAAAATTTGTTTAAAAAAATCCACGCTCATGGCTGTAATAGTCCCTCAAAAATATTGTTTAAAAAATCCACGCTCATGGCTGTAATAGTCCCTCAAAAATATTGTTTAAAAAAATCCACGCTCATGTCTGTAATAGTCCCTCAAAAATATTGTTTAAAAAATCCACGCTCATGTCTGTAATAGTCCCTCAAAAATATTGTTTAAAAAATCCACCCACTATTACAGGTGCCTCAAAAATATTGTTTAAAAAATCCACCCACTATTACAGGTGCCTCAAAAATATTGTTTAAAAAATCCACGGTCATGGCTGTAATAGTGCCTCAAAAATATTGTTTAAAAAATCCACGCTCATGGCTGTAATAGTCCCTCAAAAATATTGTTTAAAAAATCCACGTTCATGGCTGTAATAGTCCCCCAAAAATATTGTTTAAAAAATCCACGGTCATGGCTGTAATAGTGCCTCAAAAATATTGTGTAAAAAATCCACGCTCATGGCTGTAATAGTCCCTCAAAAATATTGTTTAAAAATCCACGCTCATGGCTGTAATAGTCCCTCAAAAATATTGTTTAAAAAATCCACGTTCATGGCTGTAATAGTCCCCCAAAAATATTGTTTAAAAAATCCACGTTCATGGCTGTAATAGTCCCCCAAAAATATTGTTTAAAAAATCCACGGTCATGGCTGTAATAGTGCCTCAAAAAATATTGTGTAAAAAATCCACGCTCATGGCTGTAATAGTCCCTCAAAAATATTGTTTAAAAAATCCACGGTCATGGCTGTAATAGTGCCTCAAAAAATATTGTTTAAAAATCCACGCTCATGGCTGTAATAGTGCCTCAAAAATATTGTTTAAAAAGCCACGCTCATGGCTGTAATAGTGCCTCAAAAATATTGTTTAAAAAATCCAAGCTCATGGATGTAATAGTCCCTCAAAAATATTGTTTAAAAATCCACGCTCATGGCTGTAATAGTCCCTCAAAAATATTGTTTAAAAAAATCCACGCTCATGGATGTAATAGTCCCTCAAAAATATTGTTTAAAAATCCACGCTCATGGCTGTAATAGTCCCTCAAAAATATTGTTTAAAATATCCACGTTCATGGCTGTAATAGTCCCTCAAAAATATTGTTTAAAAAATCCACGTTCATGGCTGTAATAGTCCCTCAAAAATATTGTTTAAAAATCCACGCTCATGGCTGTAATAGTCCCTCAAAAATATTGTTTAAAATATCCACGTTCATGGCTGTAATAGTCCCTCAAAAATATTGTTTAAAATATCCACGTTCATGGCTGTAATAGTCCCTCAAAAATATTGTTTAAAAAATCCACGCTCAAGGCTGTAATAGTCCCTCAAAAATATTGTTTAAAAAATCCACGCTCATGGCTGTAATAGTCCCTCAAAAATATTGTTTAAAAAATCCACGTTCATGGCTGTAATAGTCCCTCAAAAATATTGTTTAAAAAATCCACGCTCAAGGCTGTAATAGTCCCTCAAAAATATGTTTAAAAAATCCACGCTCATGTCTGTAATAGTCCCTCAAAAATATTGTTTAAAAAATCCACGCTCATGGCTGTAATAGTCCCTCAAAAATATTGTTTAAAAAATCCACGCTCATGTCTGTAATAGTCCCTCAAAAATATTGCTTAGAAAATCCACGCTCATGTCTGTAATAGTCCCTCAAAAATATTGTTTAAAAAATCCACGCTCATGGCTGTAATAGTCCCTCAAAAATATTGTTTAAAAAATCCACGTTCATGGCTGTAATAGTCCCTCAAAAATATTGTTTAAAAAATCCACGCTCATGGCTGTAATAGTCCCTCAAAAATTTGTTTAAAAAATCCACGCTCATGGCTGTAATAGTCCCTCAAAAATATTGTTTAAAAAATCCACGCTCATGGCTGTAATAGTCCCTCAAAAATATTGTTTAAAAAATCCACGCTCATGGCTGTAATAGTCCCTCAAAAATATTGTTTAAAAAATCCACGCTCATGTCTGTAATAGTCCCTCAAAAATATTGTTTAAAAAATCCACGCTCATGTCTGTAATAGTCCCTCAAAAATATTGTTTAAAAAATCCACCCACTATTACAGGTGCCTCAAAAATATTGTTTAAAAAATCCACGGTCATGGCTGTAATAGTGCCTCAAAAATATTGTTTAAAAAATCCACGCTCATGGCTGTAATAGTCCCTCAAAAATATTGTTTAAAAAATCCACGTTCATGGCTGTAATAGTCCCCCAAAAATATTGTTTAAAAAATCCACGGTCATGGCTGTAATAGTGCCTCAAAAATATTGTTTAAAAAATCCACGCTCATGGCTGTAATAGTCCCTCAAAAATATTGTTTAAAAAATCCACGCTCATGGCTGTAATAGTCCCTCAAAAATATTGTTTAAAAAATCCACGTTCATGGCTGTAATAGTCCCCCAAAAATATTGTTTAAAAAGCCACGCTCATGGCTGTAATAGTGCCTCAAAAATATTGTTTAAAAATCCACGCTCATGGCTGTAATAGTCCCTCAAAAATATTGTTTAAAAAATCCACGCTCATGGCTGTAATAGTCCCTCAAAAATATTGTTTAAAAAATCCACGCTCATGGATGTAATAGTCCCTCAAAAATATTGTTTAAAAAATCCACGCTCGTGGCTGTAATAGTCCCTCAAAAATATTGTTTAAAAAATCCACGTTCATGGCTGTAATAGTCCCTCAAAAATATTGTTTAAAAAATCCACGTTCATGGCTGTAATAGTCCCTCAAAAATATTGTTTAAAAAATCCACGCTCATGGCTGTAATAGTCCCTCAAAAATATTGTTTAAAAAATCCACGTTCATGGCTGTAATAGTCCCTCAAAAATATTGTTTAAAAAATCCACGTTCATGGCTGTAATAGTCCCCCAAAAATATTGTTTAAAAAATCCACGCTCATGGCTGTAATAGTCCCTCAAAAATATTGTTTAAAAAATCCACGCTCATGGCTGTAATAGTCCCTCAAAAATATTGTTTAAAAAATCCACGTTCATGGCTGTAATAGTCCCTCAAAAATATTGTTTAAAAAATCCACGCTCATGGCTGTAATAGTCCCTCAAAAATATTGTTTAAAAAATCCACGCTCATGGCTGTAATAGTCCCTCAAAAATATTGTTTAAAAAATCCACGCTCATGGCTGTAATAGTCCCTCAAAAATATTGTTTAAAAAATCCACGCTCATGGCTGTAATAGTCCCTCAAAAATATTGCTTAGAAAATCCACGCTAATGGCTGTAATAGTCCCTCAAAAATATTGTTTAAAAAATCCACGCTCATGGCTGTAATAGTCCCTCAAAAATATTGATTAAAAAATCCACGCTCATGGCTGTAATAGTCCCTCAAAAATTTGTTTAAAAAATCCACGCTCATGGCTGTAATAGTCCCTCAAAAATATTGTTTAAAAAATCCACGCTCATGGCTGTAATAGTCCCTCAAAAATATTGTTTAAAAAATCCACGCTCATGTCTGTAATAGTCCCTCAAAAATATTGCTTAGAAAATCCACGCTCATGTCTGTAATAGTCCCTCAAAAATATTGTTTAAAAAATCCACGCTCATGGCTGTAATAGTCCCTCAAAAATATTGTTTAAAAAATCCACGTTCATGGCTGTAATAGTCCCTCAAAAATATTGTTTAAAAAATCCACGCTCATGGCTGTAATAGTCCCTCAAAAATTTGTTTAAAAAATCCACGCTCATGGCTGTAATAGTCCCTCAAAAATATTGTTTAAAAAATCCACGCTCATGGCTGTAATAGTCCCTCAAAAATATTGTTTAAAAAATCCACGCTCATGGCTGTAATAGTCCCTCAAAAATATTGTTTAAAAAATCCACGCTCATGTCTGTAATAGTCCCTCAAAAATATTGTTTAAAAAATCCACGCTCATGTCTGTAATAGTCCCTCAAAAATATTGTTTAAAAAATCCACCCACTATTACAGGTGCCTCAAAAATATTGTTTAAAAAATCCACGGTCATGGCTGTAATAGTGCCTCAAAAATATTGTTTAAAAAATCCACGCTCATGGCTGTAATAGTCCCTCAAAAATATTGTTTAAAAAATCCACGTTCATGGCTGTAATAGTCCCCCAAAAATATTGTTTAAAAAATCCACGGTCATGGCTGTAATAGTGCCTCAAAAATATTGTTTAAAAAATCCACGCTCATGGCTGTAATAGTCCCTCAAAAATATTGTTTAAAAAATCCACGCTCATGGCTGTAATAGTCCCTCAAAAATATTGTTTAAAAAATCCACGTTCATGGCTGTAATAGTCCCCCAAAAATATTGTTTAAAAAGCCACGCTCATGGCTGTAATAGTGCCTCAAAAATATTGTTTAAAAATCCACGCTCATGGCTGTAATAGTCCCTCAAAAATATTGTTTAAAAAATCCACGCTCGTGGCTGTAATAGTCCCTCAAAAATATTGTTTAAAAAATCCACGCTCATGGATGTAATAGTCCCTCAAAAATATTGTTTAAAAAATCCACGCTCGTGGCTGTAATAGTCCCTCAAAAATATTGTTTAAAAAATCCACGTTCATGGCTGTAATAGTCCCTCAAAAATATTGTTTAAAAAATCCACGTTCATGGCTGTAATAGTCCCTCAAAAATATTGTTTAAAAAATCCACGCTCATGGCTGTAATAGTCCCTCAAAAATATTGTTTAAAAAATCCACGTTCATGGCTGTAATAGTCCCTCAAAAATATTGTTTAAAAAATCCACGTTCATGGCTGTAATAGTCCCCCAAAAATATTGTTTAAAAAATCCACGCTCATGGCTGTAATAGTCCCTCAAAAATATTGTTTAAAAAATCCACGCTCATGGCTGTAATAGTCCCTCAAAAATATTGTTTAAAAAATCCACGTTCATGGCTGTAATAGTCCCTCAAAAATATTGTTTAAAAAATCCACGCTCATGGCTGTAATAGTCCCTCAAAAATATTGTTTAAAAAATCCACGCTCATGGCTGTAATAGTCCCTCAAAAATATTGTTTAAAAAATCCACGCTCATGGCTGTAATAGTCTCTCAAAAATATTGTTTAAAAAATCCACGCTCATGGCTGTAATAGTCCCTCAAAAATATTGCTTAGAAAATCCACGCTCATGGCTGTAATAGTCCCTCAAAAATATTGTTTAAAAAATCCACGCTCATGGCTGTAATAGTCCCTCAAAAATATTGATTAAAAAATCCACGCTCATGGCTGTAATAGTCCCTCAAAAATTTGTTTAAAAAATCCACGCTCATGGCTGTAATAGTCCCTCAAAAATATTGTTTAAAAAATCCACGCTCATGGCTGTAATAGTCCCTCAAAAATATTGTTTAAAAAATCCACGCTCATGGCTGTAATAGTTCCTCAAAAATATTGTTTAAAAAATCCACGCTCATGTCTGTAATAGTCCCTCAAAAATATTGTTTAAAAAATCCACCCACTATTACAGGTGCCTCAAAAATATTGTTTAAAAAATCCACCCACTATTACAGGTGCCTCAAAAATATTGTTTAAAAAATCCACGGTCATGGCTGTAATAGTGCCTCAAAAATATTGTTTAAAAAATCCACGCTCATGGCTGTAATAGTCCCTCAAAAATATTGTTTAAAAAATCCACGTTCATGGCTGTAATAGTCCCCCAAAAATATTGTTTAAAAAATCCACGGTCATGGCTGTAATAGTGCCTCAAAAATATTGTTTAAAAAATCCACGCTCATGGCTGTAATAGTCCCTCAAAAATATTGTTTAAAAAATCCACGCTCATGGCTGTAATAGTCCCTCAAAAATATTGTTTAAAAAATCCACGTTCATGGCTGTAATAGTCCCCCAAAAATATTGTTTAAAAAGCCACGCTCATGGCTGTAATAGTGCCTCAAAAATATTGTTTAAAAATCCACGCTCATGGCTGTAATAGTCCCTCTAAAATATTGTTTAAAAAATCCACGCTCATGGCTGTAATAGTCCCTCAAAAATATTGTTTAAAAAATCCACGCTCATGGCTGTAATAGTCCCTCAAAAATATTGTTTAAAAAATCCACGCTCATGGCTGTAATAGTCCCTCAAAAATATTGTTTAAAAAATCCACGCTCATGGCTGTAATAGTCCCTCAAAAATATTGTTTAAAAAATCCACGCTCATGGCTGTAATAGTCCCTCAAAAATATTGTTTAAAAAATCCACGCTCATGGCTGTAATAGTCCCTCAAAAATATTGTTTAAAAAATCCACGCTCATGGCTGTAATAGTCCCTCAAAAATATTGCTTAGAAAATCCACGCTCATGGCTGTAATAGTCCCTCAAAAATATTGTTTAAAAAATCCACGCTCATGGCTGTAATAGTCCCTCAAAAATATTGTTTAAAAAATCCACGCTCATGGCTGTAATAGTCCCTCAAAAATTTGTTTAAAAAATCCACGCTCATGGCTGTAATAGTCCCTCAAAAATATTGTTTAAAAAATCCACGCTCATGGCTGTAATAGTCCCTCAAAAATATTGTTTAAAAAATCCACGCTCATGGCTGTAATAGTCCCTCAAAAATATTGTTTAAAAAATCCACGCTCATGTCTGTAATAGTTCCTCAAAAATATTGTTTAAAAAATCCACGCTCATGTCTGTAATAGTCCCTCAAAAATATTGTTTAAAAAATCCACCCACTATTACAGGTGCCTCAAAAATATTGTTTAAAAAATCCACGGTCATGGCTGTAATAGTGCCTCAAAAATATTGTTTAAAAAATCCACGCTCATGGCTGTAATAGTCCCTCAAAAATATTGTTTAAAAAATCCACGTTCATGGCTGTAATAGTCCCCCAAAAATATTGTTTAAAAAATCCACGGTCATGGCTGTAATAGTGCCTCAAAAATATTGTTTAAAAAATCCACGCTCATGGCTGTAATAGTCCCTCAAAAATATTGTTTAAAAAATCCACGCTCATGGCTGTAATAGTCCCTCAAAAATATTGTTTAAAAAATCCACGTTCATGGCTGTAATAGTCCCCCAAAAATATTGTTTAAAAAGCCACGCTCATGGCTGTAATAGTGCCTCAAAAATATTGTTTAAAAATCCACGCTCATGGCTGTAATAGTCCCTCTAAAATATTGTTTAAAAAATCCAAGCTCATGGATGTAATAGTCCCTCAAAAATATTGTTTAAAAAATCCACGCTCATGGCTGTAATAGTCCCTCAAAAATATTGTTTAAAAAATCCACGCTCATGGCTGTAATAGTCCCTCAAAAATATTGTTTAAAAAATCCACGCTCATGGCTGTAATAGTCCCTCAAAAATATTGTTTAAAAAATCCACGCTCATGGCTGTAATAGTCCCTCAAAAATATTGTTTAAAAAATCCACGTTCATGGCTGTAATAGTCCCTCAAAAATATTGTTTAAAAAATCCACGTTCATGGCTGTAATAGTCCCTCAAAAATATTGTTTAAAAAATCCACGCTCATGGCTGTAATAGTCCCTCAAAAATATTGTTTAAAAAATCCACGTTCATGGCTGTAATAGTCCCTCAAAAATATTGTTTAAAAAATCCACGTTCATGGCTGTAATAGTCCCCCAAAAATATTGTTTAAAAAATCCACGCTCATGGCTGTAATAGTCCCTCAAAAATATTGTTTAAAAAATCCACGCTCATGGCTGTAATAGTCCCTCAAAAATATTGTTTAAAAAATCCACGTTCATGGCTGTAATAGTCCCTCAAAAATATTGTTTAAAAAATCCACGCTCATGGCTGTAATAGTCCCTCAAAAATATTGTTTAAAAAATCCACGCTCATGGCTGTAATAGTCCCTCAAAAATATTGTTTAAAAAATCCACGCTCATGGCTGTAATAGTCCCTCAAAAATATTGCTTAGAAAATCCACGCTCATGGCTGTAATAGTCCCTCAAAAATATTGTTTAAAAAATCCACGCTCATGGCTGTAATAGTCCCTCAAAAATATTGTTTAAAAAATCCACGTTCATGGCTGTAATAGTCCCTCAAAAATATTGTTTAAAAAATCCACGCTCATGGCTGTAATAGTCCCTCAAAAATATTGTTTAAAAAATCCACGCTCATGGCTGTAATAGTCCCTCAAAAATATTGTTTAAAAAATCCACGCTCATGGCTGTAATAGTCCCTCAAAAATATTGTTTAAAAAATCCACGCTCATGGCTGTAATAGTCCCTCAAAAATATTGTTTAAAAAATCCACGCTCATGGCTGTAATAGTCCCTCAAAAATATTGTTTAAAAAATCCACGCTCATGGCTGTAATAGTCCCTCAAAAATATTGTTTAAAAAATCCACGCTCATGGCTGTAATAGTCCCTCAAAAATATTGTTTAAAAAATCCACGCTCATGGCTGTAATAGTCCCTCAAAAATATTGTTTAAAAAATCCACGCTCATGGCTGTAATAGTCCCTCAAAAATATTGTTTAAAAAATCCACGCTCATGGCTGTAATAGTCCCTCAAAAATATTGTTTAAAAAATCCACGCTCATGGCTGTAATAGTCCCTCAAAAATATTGTTTAAAAAATCCACGCTCATGGCTGTAATAGTCCCTCAAAAATATTGTTTAAAAAATCCACGCTCATGGCTGTAATAGTCCCTCAAAAATATTGTTTAAAAAATCCACGCTCATGGCTGTAATAGTCCCTCAAAAATATTGTTTAAAAAATCCACGCTCATGGCTGTAATAGTCCCTCAAAAATATTGTTTAAAAAATCCACGCTCATGGCTGTAATAGTCCCTCAAAAATATTGTTTAAAAAATCCACGCTCATGGCTGTAATAGTCCCTCAAAAATATTGTTTAAAAAATCCAAGCTCATGGATGTAATAGTCCCTCAAAAATATTGTTTAAAAAATCCACGCTCATGGCTGTAATAGTGCCTCAAAAATATTGTTTAAAAAATCCAAGCTCATGGATGTAATAGTCCCTCAAAAATATTGTTTAAAAAATCCACGCTCATGGCTGTAATAGTGCCTCAAAAATATTGTTTAAAAAATCCACGCTCATGCGTGTGCCTCAAAAATATTGTTTAAAAAATCCACGCTCATGCGTGTGCCTCAAAAATATTGTTTAAAAAATCCACGCTCATGCGTGTGCCTCAAAAATATTGTTTAAAAAATCCACGCTCATGCGTGTGCCTCAAAAATATTGTTTAAAAAATCCACGCTCATGCGTGTGCCTCAAAAATATTGTTTAAAAAATCCACGCTCATGCGTGTGCCTCAAAAATATTGTTTAAAAAATCCACGCTCATGCGTGTGCCTCAAAAATATTGTTTAAAAAATCCACGCTCATGCGTGTGCCTCAAAAATATTGTTTAAAAAATCCACGCTCATGCGTGTGCCTCAAAAATATTGTTTAAAAAATCCACGCTCATGCGTGTGCCTCAAAAATATTGTTTAAAAAATCCACGCTCATGCGTGTGCCTCAAAAATATTGTTTAAAAAATCCACGCTCATGCGTGTGCCTCAAAAATATTGTTTAAAAAATCCACGCTCATGCGTGTGCCTCAAAAATATTGTTTAAAAAATCCACGCTCATGCGTGTGCCTCAAAAATATTGTTTAAAAAATCCACGCTCATGCGTGTGCCTCAAAAATATTGTTTAAAAAATCCACGCTCATGCGTGTGCCTCAAAAATATTGTTTAAAAAATCCACGCTCATGCGTGTGCCTCAAAAATATTGTTTAAAAAATCCACGCTCATGCGTGTGCCTCAAAAATATTGTTTAAAAAATCCACGCTCATGCGTGTGCCTCAAAAATATTGTTTAAAAAATCCACGCTCATGCGTGTGCCTCAAAAATATTGTTTAAAAAATCCACGCTCATGCGTGTGCCTCAAAAATATTGTTTAAAAAATCCACGCTCATGCGTGTGCCTCAAAAATATTGTTTAAAAAATCCACGCTCATGCGTGTGCCTCAAAAATATTGTTTAAAAAATCCACGCTCATGCGTGTGCCTCAAAAATATTGTTTAAAAAATCCACGCTCATGCGTGTGCCTCAAAAATATTGTTTAAAAAATCCACGCTCATGCGTGTGCCTCAAAAATATTGTTTAAAAAATCCACGCTCATGCGTGTGCCTCAAAAATATTGTTTAAAAAATCCACGCTCATGCGTGTGCCTCAAAAATATTGTTTAAAAAATCCACGCTCATGCGTGTGCCTCAAAAATATTGTTTAAAAAATCCACGCTCATGCGTGTGCCTCAAAAATATTGTTTAAAAAATCCACGCTCATGCGTGTGCCTCAAAAATATTGTTTAAAAAATCCACGCTCATGCCTGTAATAGTGCCTCGAAAATATTGTTTAAAAAATCCACGCTCATGCCTGTAATAGTGCCTCAAAAATATTGTTTAAAAAATCCACGCTCATGGCTGTAATAGTGCCTCAAAAAAATGTTTAAAAAATCCACGCTCATGGCTGTAATAGTGCCTCAAAAATATTGTTTAAAAAATGCACGCTCAACTATCTAATAGAGCCTCCTGAATTATCTGTAGAAAAATAAAAACTCCTTACTCTAATTGTTGTTGTAACAACGGGATTTTAATATATGGAGTAATATTTATTCCATGTTTCCCCAATGTGCGACTATCTCTTCCTCACTCAGACCATGGGAACGCATTGTTAATAACAAAACACCATCCAATACTAATACGCACCCCCAATAAAGCCAATGTAATAGTATAGCATACTTTTGGAGGCATTAATTGGCATCAATTCCTTCTTTCTACCGTTATTCACTGTTCACATTCTTATTTAACACCCAATCCACCCTCCTGTCGATGATGTCCAACGAACCATTCATCCTCATTTGTAGAGTAATTTTAAGCGGATTTCTTAACTTTTTAAGTTATTCGCCTCTAACAGTGGCAGCTTTGACCAAAAAGGAGGAGGCAAGTGATTACCACAACAGCTAACAGGGGGTAACTGAGGAATGGATGGCTATTTAAGGCGTGCTTATTCACGCCTTACGTAAATTAACTGTATTGCTTTAACGTGTTGGTATTTTTGTTGTTAAGAAACAAACCAGCAAAATATTTTATTTTTTAGCCCCAAAAATTGGTTGCGAAATAAATTTGCCTTTTTCATTTTTTTTTTGGGTAACTGTGTGAATTTCTTAATGTTTTCTACTTGAGAAATACTTCAAATTACAAAAAACTGGAAATATGATGGCGTCAGCTTTAGTGGTACTCGCACAAGCGACAGTCTTAAGCATAAGTTTAAGGCTTTATTTAAATTCCAAATATCTATTCAATGTCTTGCGTTGGATTTATTCTCTAGGTTGACTCCATCGTTTTTTTAAGATTTTTTCGTTTATTTTTTTGTGGATGCCAGAAATCATTTTTAGGTTGACATTTTTCGCAGAGATTTTTATCGAAAAATATTTTTGTAAGTTATTTGTTGTGCTTATTGTTGTTTCTGTTGTTGTTGGGGTTTATTCTTTATTATTCCGTTGTTTGTTGGTATTATTTTTCTTCTTCTTATGCTTGAGTATTGCTTGCCCTGGCATGTTATTAGTTTAATTGGAATTTTTCTGCTTCATTCTTATTTATGCCAATTTGTGCTGTCCTTTCGTTTTCTTAGTTATTGTAGTAGTTGTTGGTTTTTTGTTGTTTGTAGATAAATATTTCTTTTCGTTTGCCATTCATTGCATACTTTTGTGCTGGTATGCCATGAATTCTTCTTAACATAAATCGATGAGATGGATATGGAGGTATGGTGGAATAAAATATGCGTAAAGTGTTGTGATGATGGAATGTGGGTTCAGATTTATTATTTTTGTTTGTTTAAGCGGGTGAATATATTTGTCGGATTAAGCAATTTCATTGAACACCTTCGGGTGAGTATTAGTTGATGGTTTAGCTTTAATTTTGGCTGCGATTGTCATATATTAGGTAAGAAAAATCTATTGTTTTCTTTCAACCTCCATAATAGAAAATGGTTATTATATCTTTATATCCTGCTACCCTGTGGTCTGCCCTTTTTAGCATTCCTGAAGGATTTTAGTCAATAGGTACTTGGCTTCCCCATATTCTTTCATGTTTTCCGTAGCGATTGTTTTCATGTGACTTCTCTGATACAATTCTAGGTTTCATATTCAGTTGCCTGCCACAATAAACCGCGGGGAACTTTTTGCCAATTGGGATCTTCTGGTCACATGTTTTCATAAACTTTGCTGATTATATAAGTCAAATACCTTCTAAATTCTAACAAAAAGGTGGACCGGTAATTCCATTCCATTTATTTTTTTCATGATCATGCGTAGAGTGGGAATAAATGTATATAAAGCAACACTGATCTCCCCATGGTGCCACCTGGGAACTTATCTTTAAGTAAATTTAATTTAAAGGTAGTGAGCTAACATGTGCCGCGCATTCACTCATAAGAACGTTGAAATCTCGGGTTGGCCGTCCCTTCACCTCAAAAAATCGTACTACGAAAAGAAAAAGAAAAACAAACTCCTCTGAAGTTCACGACCCCCGCAAGCGTTTTAAAGTCCATGATCTACGAATCTGCACTTGGTATGTTCGTACTCTTTATAAAGGAGGTGCACTTTACCCATTTGCAGGTGTACTTGAAAAATACAAGGCCTATATTACTACCACCGTGGTGCAATGGTATGCACACACGCCTTGCACTCAGAAGGTCTGCGGTTCGCTTCCCAGTTCAGGTAACCTCAAATTTCCAACGGAGGCAAAATACCCCTCCGTAATTTTGGCGACATGTAATTCCACTTAACTGCCAACTTGCCTAATCAAAACATTCCTCGCCCCGATAACATATCAGCACAATGGCAAGGTATTGTCCACTTTGTGCAAAAAGGCGCAAAATCCATACTTGGATACTAGAGACATCCACCAATGAAACCATGGTATGATCAAGAGTGTCGTGTTGCTAGCGAAGAAAAGAATGCGGCATATAGAAAAACTCTATAATGCGTGCGCTACGCACGAGAAAGGTGTCTGGAGAGAGAAGAAACGTCTTTTCCGCAGGAAAAAAGAGAAATGGTAACGCAAGAGTGTGAAAAAATCGATATGTACGTCAAAAGAAATGTCCAAATATGCAATCCCGCGACTGCAGCTTCTATGTACCGGATTGACCCGAGGAATCAGCTTCTCGGCCAGGGGCCGTCACCTCAACAACTACTTGTTCGTGTTCGTCTTTATTTTTATTTTGGAAGCGACATGCCTGCTCCTGATTCTTTTGGTCCGTGCCGGGATTGAAAGTAACCCCGGGCCATGGTTTTGCACCGTTTGTAAACGTCTCATCCACCATAGGTCGGTGTCAATGAGATGCAACGGGTGCCGAGGATGGGTTCATTTCAGGAACTGTTCAGGCTTGACCTTCCTGACGGAGTATTACGACAGTGCCTACATTGCTTCGTGCTGCACCAACATTTCTCGTGCTGGACCCCTGTGAGTCTTCATTATCAACATTATCGGATTATGAAACTCTCCCGCAATCTCCCCGCCAGCAGTATCAGCCACATCCATTAACACCGCGTATTGCTGTCCCAGTCCCTGAGGATGTGACATTCCTGCAGTTTAAGTGCGATGGTCTTCGAACCAAGATCAATGAGATCGTGAACTTTGTGATTCGGAGAAATATTATGGTCGCGGCGATCCAGGAAACGAAGCTGAGCAACAACAGCAGTCTTCGGAGTTGTGATGGATACAACGTTCTTCGCCAGGATCGTACGAGAAGTGGTGGTGAAGGGCTTGCATTCCTACTGCACCAGTCTGTCCAATACAGACCTTTCTTGCCTGAGCTAGACTCTAGGGACCCATACTTGGAGTGTATGGGGGTAGCGGTAAGGTGTGGAACCGCCGGTCAATAGCTGTGCCCCGCGTTATTTGCCTAACATCAGATCTCTGTTGCGAGGTGATAACCGGCTGGTACTAGGGAATTCAATGCGCATCATGAGTTATGGCATTCAGCTCTAGGGAATGACCAGAGAGGTACAGATATTGCTGAGCACATAGATAGCTCCACATTCTGCACAGCGAACGAGGACGAACCCACCAGGAATAGAGGAGACTGCCACAGTTCGCTTGACATATCCAACGTGTCACCCGGTCTGACGAATGACGTGACATGGCAACCCGTAATTTCTCTTGGGTCGGACCATCTCCCAATCCTCATCTCTATAAACAGACAACCAGACTTCATAACATCTGAACGCCGCAATTTAATCATGGGAAAGCGGATTGGCAAGGTTTCAGAGAGTTCACTAATTAACGCTTCAGAGAACTGCCCAATCCCTCTGATGTTTGGGTAGCAGAGAGGAAATTCCGAGACATCAGCACTGCTGCAGCCGCTCGCTTTATTCCTGCTGATCGAATATCTGAAATAAGACCCAATTTCCCAGCAAAGGCGACGGCATTAGCTAATGAGCGCGATGAGCTTCGCCGCACGAACCCTAACGACCCCAGAGTCAGGGAACTGACAATGGAAGTCAATAGATTAGTCGGTGAACGCAAGCGGAAAAAGTGGCTAGAACATCTGAAGTGCTGCAACATTGGAGCCGGCTGTAATAAATTGTGGACAACTGTTAGGGCGCTATCGAACCCTGGTAGGAGAGACGATCGGACGTCTGTCATGTTTAACGGCGTTGCTATTTCTGCCAAACAATTTATCGAACACCTCGATAGCGACCGGGCGAAGAGAAGTGTTTTGCGTCGTTTGCGATCTCTTCCAGCCGAGGAAAAACCGACACAATTTACAATGGATAATGTTGCAGATGTTATCCGAGGCGCAAAGTCAACCAAATCGCTTGGACCTGACGGAATTTCTATGGTGATGCTAAAACAGCTGGATGACCCAGGAGTCGAGTATTTAAGCAAGGTCCTCAACTTATCGCTAGCCACCCTAAAAGTTCCCGATGCCTGGAAGATGGGCATGGTGGTCCCGCTGCCAGTAGATGAGTCATACAGGCCGATTTCACTTCTATCGCCAGTAGCAAAGATACTCGAGGCATTAATCGTCCCCAGCATCAGAACGTGTTATTCAGTTGCGGATCATCAACACGGATTCGGAAGCAGCATAGTACCACAACAGCACTGCACGCCATTTCCACATATATTGGACGAGGACTCAACCAGGACAAACCATGTCACAGAACATTGATGCTAGCATTGGATCTGACCAAAGCGTTTGATACGGTCAGCCATGCTAGGCTGTTCAAGGATATCGAGAATACTACCCTCCGGTCCTGTCTGAAACGCTGGGTCATCAACTATTTGTGTGGTCGCCAGTCATACGTGGAGTTCAGAGACAGGAAGTCCAAACCCCGTGAACTGAAGCAGGGAGTTCCCCAAGGAGGGGTGGTATCTCCGGAACTGTTTACTCTACCTCTCTGCACTTCCACGTCCTCCCGACGGCATTGAGTTAATTACGTACGCGGATGATTGTACACTCATGGCTTCAGGCCCCAACATCTTGATCTTTTAGATTTTTTTTCACGCGAGCAATATGAAAATATCTACCATTAAATCAACAGCCACACTATTCACCACATGGACGGCGCAAATGAAGCTCCACAATGAAGCTCAAACTACCCCAAAGTGCTGGGGGTTGCATTCGATAGTATGTATAAGTCGGCCCAGCATACTATAGTTATCTGCGATAAGCTGAGAAACAGGAACAAGGTGCTCAAGTCCCTAGCCGGCAGAACTTGGGGTGCGGATAAAGAAACCTTGTTAACCACATACAACGCGATAGGTCGGTCTGTGTAAGCTAAACTGTGGGATAAACTACAAATCTGGCAGAATGCTGCCCTGAGAACCTCTAGATCAACGTGCATACCAGACAGGTTTAAGAGACATTCACACTGATGCGGTTGCAGAGGCTCTGGCAGCTTACAGTGCGAATATCGTCCTCGACGATCATTTACCACCCGTGACAGCAGAAGAACAACAGCTGCCAAGACAAACGAGAGTCGTGTTGGAACAACTTAGATCTGGTTGGTGCAGCCGCTTCAGTTCTAACTGGGCCAAGATTGATGGCATGCGGAATATCTGCCCAGCATGTGGCACCAGTCCGCATACTACGCAGCATCTGTTTAACTGCCCCGCCAGCCCGTCTAACTTAACTCCACTCTCTCTTTGGACAATTCAGGTGGCGTCCTTTCTGAACTTGGAGCTGGAGGCAGAGCCGAATCAATAAAATAAAGATTTACATGTACTTGTAGAAGCTGCTACAACAACAACAACCCAATATACACCACTATCCAGCTGTTACTTTCTTATGCTGAGGACATTGACATCATGGGTCTATCAGTGAGTGATACCAACAGTAAACAGCGACAAGAATAAGTTGATGGTATCGACGCGCAACGCGTCCCTAGAAACTAACTGTTGAATTTGGTTCCTCATTATCGCCATAAATACAACAAACAACATCAGTTGTGATATAAGAAGAAGAATAGTATTGGTCAACAGCTGCTACTTTGGCATCATTAAGCAGTTTAAAAACATAACTACATAACGTAAAAAACTTACAAAGCACTGATACTACCCGTGCTAATGTATGGTTCCGAAGCCTGGGTATTTGGACAAGCAGATATTGGTGCATTGTATAACACTAGGTTATACTACCTGCTAAAATAATGGAATATAGAGTTTTTTAGGTTCCGGTTAGATCTTTATAGTCAGTTTAGTTTTTTGGGCAAGTGGGTTAGACCGTTTTGGCGCTGAGCGCCTTATATATAGTCACCGGCTATGTTACTTATAAACTCTGCTGCTTTTTCGATTGTAAAGATCTCAGTTTGGAAGATACTACATTATCTCTGTACTGGGTAGAGGTGGGGAGTTGTGGGTCCAGGCCTCCCTGTGGAATATTTGTACATTAAACGCGTCCAAGTGTAGTTGGGGTGATATGATAATCACTGATTACCTCCGATTCCAGTGATGGTTCTGATGGTCGCAAAGTTGCAGCGTGGCCATAGTCGGAGTTTCGCCATGAATTTGTCGCCTTTAGTCGGAGAGCACTCTTACCTGCCAGGTCCTGCACTACAACATTCCACCATGCTAGAGAACCATAAGTAAGAATTGCGCTTACTATGATGACCTGAGGTTTCAATCCCTAACTCTTGCCAATATATGTAGTTCTTGCATGAATAAAGAGCTATTAGAGCTCTTCGAATTTCCTTTTCCACGTTAATTGGGGGTCCATGACATTGCCGAGGTACTTGGATTCTAAAAGGAGTTCTACGGTGACTCCGCCAAGCGTTGATAAGGCGAAAGGTTTGATTTTTCTCTTGTTCGTAAAGAGAATTTGGCTTTGTCTTAGATGGGCTCACCCCAAGACCATTGTCGTGTGCCCATCTCGATAGTTTGACTAGATCACCTTGCATGAGTTCCGATATTGCTTGTGGGAACTTCCCAATGATCATAATGTCCACGGCTTTATTCTTACTTTATCAAATTCTGCTGTGGCTTCTGGTGATAAACGTAAGTAGTCGTAGAAGCAGAGCGGATAAAACGCTACATTGTGGTGTGTCCTTGATGACAGACTTCCGAATGGAATTCTCACCAATATTTGAATTAATTATACTGCTGGTGAGCGTTTCGTCTATCCAATTGATCAGTGTAGAGGAAACTCATAAAATAGAAAGTGCATTATGGATAGATTTAAACTTAACGTTATTAAACTTACCTTCTATGTCAAGAAAGGGCCTGTATGCGTTGACGGTGAATATCGATGAATATGAACTACGTATTGGCTATACAAAGCCATCAGTCAACGATTGCGTTGGACTCCATGGTGGTAATCGGATGTCATTGGGGATTCTTGGAGTTCCTAGGAGTTAAAAAACTTTTCCACTTAAAATTATGTGCAGAGGAAATATATTACAGTACCCGATTTCAGGAATTTTAGTTGATGTTTATACCCTCAGCATTTATGCTAACGAGGGTATATACACTTTCGAAATAATGGTTTTAGACCCCAAGTATGTTTGGATGAAATGTGTTTCAGACAATTTGGAGTCGATTGCGCAATGTCCGTCCGTCTGTCTGTCTGTCGTAATATTTTTTCCAAACTTAGTTTAAGTTCGAAGATGGGTTATTTCGGTGAAAAATGTTTGGGAAATGTGTACGTACGATAACTCTTGAAGGGAGTAACCGATTTGGTCCATACTTTGCAAATCGTGAAATGTCTACTAGACCTAGATGAGGTTCCAATATGGACTCAATCGGTCCACTCCTTCGGGTACCTCCCACACAAAATTTGGGATAAGTTCAGTTTAGGACCTGCTCTCGAATCGCTTTTTGGTTTAGCAACTTGTATTCACTGCCCCCCATACGACGGTACAAATTTCATCAGGGGCAAGTCCATACTTCCTCAGAAAATAGCCTTAAAGGTGCAAAAAATCCTATGACAACGTGTAGTGGTTGGAGTCAAGATGACTCTCAGACGGATCGGCCGATTCGGTCCAAAATTTGGCCTTCGTAATATTTTCTCCAAACTTAGTTCAAGTCTGATAATAAGTTATATCGGTCCACTCCTTCGGGTACCTCCCCCACAAAAGTTCGAAAATGTTTGGAAAATTTGTACGTACGATAACTCTTGAAGGGAGTAATCGATTTGGTCCATACTTTGCAAATCGTGAAATGTCTACTAGACTTGGTTCCAATATGGACTCAATCGGTCCACACCTTTGGGTACCTCCCAAACAAAATTTGGGATACGTTCAGTTTACGACCTGCTCTCGAATCGCTTTGATTTTTGTTTTAGCAACTTGTATTCACTGCCCCACCATACGACGGTACAAGTTTCATCAGGGGCAAGTCCATACTTCCTGAGAAAATAGCCTGAAAGTTGCAAAAAAAAACCCCTATGACACCGTGTGAGGCAAGATAACTCTCGAACGGATATGCCGATTCGTTCCAACATTTGGCCTTAGTAATATTTTGTCCAAACATAGTTTAAGTTCGAAGATAAGTCATATCGGTCCACTCCTTCAGGTACCTCCTCCACAAAAGTTCAAAAATGTTCGGAAAAATTGTTCGTACGGTAACTCTTGAAGGGAGTGGCCGACTTTGTCCATACTTTACACATCCTACTATATCTACCAGATATAGATCCGGTTCGAATATGGACTATATTTGTCCACTCCTTCTTGTTCCTCTCACACAAAATTTCGGATAAGTTCACTTTAAGACCTGCAATCGAATCACTTTGATTTTTGTTGAAGCAACTTGCATTCGCTGCCTCAATTACGATGTTAAAATTTTTTTCAGGGGCAAGTCCATACTTCTTGAGCAAACAGCCCGAAGGGTGTAAAAATCCCCTATGGCACCATATGTGGTGGTTGGAGATGCACTTCATAATGGTCAATATCGATCCATTCCGTTAAGTATCTCCGCAAAACTATTGATCTTTAATCCTAATCAACATTGTAACGACAAGTTCCCTCCGATTGATGGGATAGCTCGCGGGGGTCCAGAGGCTGCCACAGAAATTTGTAATTGGAAAGACCGAGAGAGTGATAACACGGGTTTCTTGTTGGTTTTTAATTAACACTGTGTTGTATTATTTCGTTTTCTTGTAAGGAGTACGCAAGTATAAATCATTAAATATATACAAAGGTTTAGAGTTCCGGTCGCTCGTTCGGGGTGACCTGGCTAAGTTCACCTATCCGCTCGTCGTGGACAGTCCAGTCACGACGGGAGACCCGAGTAGATTCCGGATATGGGCTGTGTGGGAGACCTGGATAAGTTCTCCGAACTAATTGGCTAACTGGACGAGTGTACGCGGAAGAGAGGACCCAAGAGTTACAGATACCTCAAGGAATTCTGGCAAAGATACGCGAAGAGGAGTTCCACGAGTTACGAACACTTCATGGAATCAGGAAAGGTTACGCGAAGACGTCTGGACAGAGGTACGTGGATGATTGCCAAGAGCAACGAACGCTTTGAGGAATCTGCGAAGGTTACGCGAAGACCCAAGAGTTGCGGACACTTCAAGGAGTCTGGACAAGGATACGCGAAGGGGTTCCAAGAGTTGCGAACACTTCAAGGAATCTGGCCGAGGTTACGCGAAGACCCAAGAGTTGCGGACACTTCAAGGAGTCTGGGCAAGAATACGCAAGGGAGTTCTAAGAGTTGCGAACACTTCAAGGAATCTGGGCGAGAATACGCGAGGGGGTTCCAATAGTTGCGAACACTTCAAGGAATCTGGGCAAGAATATGAGAGGGAGTTCCAAGAGTTGCGAACACTTCAAGGAATCTGGGCAAGAGTACGCGAAGGAGTTCCAAGAGTTGCGGACACTTTAAGGAGTCTGGGCAAGAATACGCAAAGGAGTTCCAAGAGTTGCGAACACTTAAAGGAATCTGGGCAAGAATACGCGAAGGAGTTCCAGGAGTTGCGCACACTTCAAGAAATCTGGGCAAGAGTACGCGAAGGAGTTCCGAGAGTTGCGAACACTTCAAGGAATCTGGGCAAGAATACGCGAGGGAGTTCCAAGAGTTGCGAACACTTCAAGGAATCTGGGCTAGAAGTTGACTATCACCACTTTGACTCACCTGGTTATCTGCGACTGTTTACTTCCACTCGATTAAATTCGCGCACTAGTTGACTGGACTTCCTTTGAACACTGACTGATCCCCTTTCTGTTTCCTCTGGTCCTTTTATAGGAAAACAGTCGGTACCTAATACCCATTAAACAAATATAATTCAGGCATTTCATGGTAGAGGTAACCGTGATGATAGGTGTCACCTTTTACCAGTGATGAAGGTATCACCTATTACCAGACCGATTGTGGCCTTGAGTCGATCGGTCAGTGAACTTAACGGTTAACACTTGAACTACTTTAGTAAACAAATATGAGGGGTGGTTAAGTCAGTTTGGAAATAAACATAGACGAAAACGAGCGTAGCGACTTTCGTCGTCACAACATTTTTGTCGGTTCATACAACCAAAATTTTTAAAACCACCTAAATACCTACGTTTTTTGGAAAAAAAAAATTTTTCAATATACACAGGCTGAGGGTATATCTTTGTCGGTAAAGCTGACTGATACTTTTTTACTTGTTTTATATACATTTTTGACCAAATTTGCTGTAATTTGTAATAAGCATTTCCAGTGATCAGAAAACTTTCCCATCACATTTTGTGGACATTGGAACTTTCGTAACAGAAAGGCAATTAATTATTACAGATCAGTTCAGAATATTTCATGGTAAATGGTATACAAAATAAAAAAATAAAAAATTCGGCCCTTAATGTTGTTCGGAATTTAATGTTCAATTTTTCGGTTTCCTCTAGTTGCACTCTGTGACGAGAAAGCCGCCTCATCAATGGGTTTAGATCCGACGTATGTTATTATTCGTAAATAATTTTCCTGCAATAAGCTGTGAAGTGTAATCGAAAATCCAAATGATCCTTAAAAAATCACAGACATAATAACATATTAGAAAATGATACAATCTCGCAAAGACATAAAAATTATTCCATAAAACCCGCATAAAAACAAACATCACAATTACGCACTTCATAAATAAGTCATAAAAGATGTTCATCACAGCAACATTATTATTGTCGTTGTTATTAAAAGCATTATTGAAATAAAAAAAAAAAAAATAAATCTACCCAATAGATTATCGAATTGAACAGGAAACATTAAACCAAATAATAAACGACAAGGATCCGTTGTTTTACATGTCACACATCAAGGCATCGAACAGAAGACACACAATTTCAACGTACATCATCACAGTCATCAAACAGTGTCATCAACATAATCGTAATCGTAAAAATAAAAGCCATCTGAAATGGAAATAAAATAACACGCAAAGCAACCGTCGGCAATCAACTCCACATCCTGGTTTGGTGCACAATGCATCCTTAAAAGTCATAAATATAATACTAGCAATGTGTTATACTCAGTGCGTACGCTGCTTTCAGCAAGCTTATGGAGTTATTTCACTCTTAGTCTGATGATGATGACGACGACGAGGACGACAACAAGTGATGTTTTGTTTGACGAGATACATTTCACACTTCTTGACATGCAGGAAACGTAAACACGAAAAGCTTTATTTGTTTTTTGTCAATATCAATTTTACGGATTTTTTATTATTACACAAAAGGACTTCCGCTGCTGCCGCAGTAGCAGCAATACCAACAATACCAAACAATGGCAAATAAGTTGTGTACTTTTGGAAATCAGTGATATTTGTTTTTCAAAGGGAATTGAGAGAGTATCAACATTTTCTGTTGCTGTCAGACAGTAGTGGGTCATAAACTCTAATCTTCATGGTTTTATTACCGAGCTTAGAGAAAGTACACGAGAGATGCGAGCGAGATAGGGCCATTGTTTGTAGTGTTTTGATGGTTATGCGGTCGTTGTAATATTGTTATTGTAATTGTTATGGTATTGTTGTGGCAGCTTTTGTTACTCTGGGTAATGGTAATGCGAACGTCGGATATATCAATTTTAACAACTGTCAAATTGACATCTGTGTGTTGGCACTCTCTAAAATGCTAGGAAGCTATAACCGTAAATGTAATAGTTTTTAGCGCCACCACAAGTGTTGAGTGAGTTTTGCATGTCAAATTGGGTAAGCGAAATTAGAACACAAAAATTCTGGCACGATTGATATGAAAAGGAATTGATTTGATTAGATGAACAATGCAAAGAGTGCGTACAAGATAGGCTTCTCGTGGTTCTGCCCAGCGACAAAAAATGAAAAATGTATGATATCAAAATATGGACTTCCAGCATTACTATTGGGGATTTCTGAGTTATGCTGTTCATCAGCAAAACATTTCAGCATATATTCAGATTTTTTGACCAATGGCTTCAAAGATATCGCGCCTTGAAAAAGTCGAATTCTGTAAAAACTTTATGCAAAGAAATACTCATAACTTCTTTAATATTGGTCCAATTTGAAAAAACCTTTTTTGTATGTTTTTTGTTTTATCAGCTATTTAACAAAAAATAGAAAAATAATTTGCACAGTGGGCTTGGATGCAATTTTCGCGATTTTAAATTTAAAATAAAATTTTAACAATGATTGACCCCTTCGATTTTCTTGAAATTTGTATACCCTACACCACCCTGTGGCAAGGGTATTATGTGTTAGTGCATTTGTATGCAACATGCCTAAGGAAAAGAGATAGACCCATAGTTCCTTCTAGAGATATGCATAACATCACTTTCTGTCTGTCCGTCCGTTCCAACGTACAGGTCGCATTTATTATTCGATTTGGCTGAAAATTGGGGAAGATAATTTTCTTAGCCTAATGAAGAACGCTATTGCTTTTGGTGAAATTCGTTTTAGATTTGGATATAGCTCCCATATATATTTTCGGCCGATTTGAGGTATTTTATGCACCAAACACGCTGTATCTGCCCAATTTTGATGAAATTTGGAATGTGTGATGGAATTAGGTCAGTAAATAAATGTTCCAAATTATATTGAAATCGGTTCAGATTCCATATATATTTTCGGCCGATTTGAAGTATTTGATGCACCAAACACGCTGTATCTGTCCAATTTTGATGAAATTTAAAATGTGTTACGGAATTATATCTATAGATAAATGTGCCAAATTATATCAAAATCGGTTCAGATTTGGATATAGCCCCCATATAAATTTTCGGCCGATTTTTGGTATTTGGTGCACGAAAGACGTTATATATGTCCGATCTCAATGAAATTTGGAATGTGTGATGGAATTAGGTCAATAAATAAATGTGCCAAATTATATCAAAATCGGCTCAGATTTGGATATAGCTTCCATATACATTTTCGGCCGGTTTTTGGTATTTGGTGCACGAAAGACGTTATATATGTCCGATCTCAATAAAATATGGAATGTGTGACGGAATTTGGTCTAGAAATAAGTGTGCCAAATTTTATCGAAATCGGTTCGGATTTGGATATAGCTCCTATATATATTTTCGCCCGATTTAAGGTATTTGATGCACCAAAGACGCTATGTATGTCTAATTTCGATGAACTTTGGAATGTTTGACTGTGTTTGGTCTAGAAATAGATGTGCCAAATTATATCGTTGTCTGTTCACATTCGGATTTAGTTCCCATATATATTTTACCTATTCACAGTGGTGTAGGGTATCATATAGTCGGCCCCGCCCGACTTTGATCCTTTCCTTACCGGTTTTGTATTAAACTGCGATCAATTACGAAAATATACTGATATGTTTTGCTGATGAGCAGCATCACCACAGCAAAAAATAAAGGAAATCAAAAACCTCACTTTGAAAAAATTTTCGATTTCACTCAAAAACCCCTTATTATACTCTACACGCACTGTGTTAACGGGTATTAGGTCATGTTTATATTATAGCCTTTTGCAGGGTTAACCTTCTCAGTGAGGATTTATTTGACGCAAAGGAATTGACATTTGAAACCCTGTGGATTTGTTAAATCCGCTTATATATAAACGTACTATAATATGTTTGTACATTTGAATGTCACATGCACAAGGAAACGAGGGTGGAGTTTTGAATCGATTTGTGCATATCCGTCCATCTGTCCATGTATTTTTGTAATCAAAACACAGGTCGCATTTATTATTATAGTCAAAATTGAGGATGGTCATTTTCTTGTTAAAGCAGGAATGTCATTGCTTTTTGTGAGAATCTGTTCAGATTTAAATACAGCTCCCACATATATTTTCGGCCGATTTCATGTACGCTATGTATGTCCAATGTCAATGAAATTGTGAATGTCTGAGGGAATTTGGTCTAGAAATTAATTTGCCAAATTATATTTTCACCCGATTTCTGTCTGTCCAATTTTGGAAAATGGGATGGAATGTAGTCTAGGAAAAATTTAGCAAAAATATATTGAAATGTTGGTGGTGTAGTTACTTACTTAGTTGGCCCCCCTACCGAACATTTGTCTATAAGCTGAACTAAGAAAAAATTTACATTCCTCTCTATTTGTTGCTTTATTTATCAAATTTGAAATACTGCCTTTATCGATCTCGGTTGTTTATACCATCGAAGCCTTGGCCCTCCAGTTGTGCGTGTAACGCCATGGGGCTCGTATTAATATGCCTTTTTCGCTTTTCGATTTTCCTGGCCAAACCCACAATTTTTGTCTTCACCGATTGTTCATTTCTATATGGCATTCGATAGTAAACATATTAAAACTGAGGAAAAAAATTAATTAAAATATTGGAAAGTGAGGGCGTGGCGCGCCCGTAAGACGATCATTTTTCACAATTTGGGCAAATACGCCATTCAAAAAAAAAAAAAAAAAAATAGTTATTTCTCGGGAACTACAAGGTGGCACAAAAGTAATCTTCCGATGTTTTTTGGCTGTAACTTAAAATGAAAAAGTTTGATTCTTCTTGTGGATTATTTTTATTTGGTCTTTTAATTTTTTTACATCAAGTCGAAAATATGATATATCATGCCGCCGCCACAGTTTATTGTCATTTGAGCCATTTTTATGGCATTTTCCATCACTTTTGCCAAAACTTCCGGCGATAGGTCCTCACATTCTTGGCGGATATTGTCTTTAAGAGCTGAAGGAGTCTGAGGATTGTTGACATAAACCCGCGACTTAAAAAAGCCCCACAAAAAGAAGTCTGGAGCGCCTCATCACTCATGATTATTTTTGATGAAAAATCATCTTCCTCTTTGTGGTGATTAAGGATGGCTTGATCGTATGGTAGACGCGATTGGCGGTCAGCATCTAACAGCTGATTCACCGTCTGGACTTTGTACGGAAACATCTTCAAATCTTGTACCAAAATTAGAGTAGTACCTCACGGTGTGATGCATTGTGTTTTTCATTTATGATATACGCGTTTAATTTTAATTTTTTAGTAATTAATAGTACTTTATTTTAAGTTTTTTTTTCTCTTCATTATGTTACTATTGTATTTATTTTGGACGTTTGTCCTTTTGTTGGAGTAGTGAGTCACTGGTTTAAGCATTTTGTATTTCATTAATTGGCCTGTTGGCTTTGTTATACATGTTAAATTGAATAAATAAATAAATAAAATAAATAAATTCGCTGTAAAGACCGTCAACTGATACCCATTTGCGTGGCACGTCGTCTGGTCTATGTCGACGGCGCTTCCATGACATCCTCGTCTACAGCAGCAATATTCTCTGCAGAACGGATACTCCGGGGTCTGCCATGCCTGGCAGCATCTCGTGTGGTGCCAGTCTCTTCGAGGCGAGCGGCTTAACGTCTGCGACGGAATTTACGTTGTGCCAAAGTCACCGACCGATTATTGGCCAAATAAATAGTCACCAATATTCCGCGTTCTGGAACAGTGTAGCGTAACATTGTTTATTAACGTGTATTTCGCATGTGTTTACTACACAAATGTCAAAATAGAACTGACATTAGGGGCCAATCGCAAAAATTATAACATTTTCTGATAGTAGGATTACTTTTGCGTCACCTTGTATAATAAGTATTGTGTTCATTGTTTTTATTCGATAGGTAGGATTGTTGTCTTTACGAACCGTTTCAATAAATCACAGTAGCGTTTCTACGAAGTGAGCTATTTTATTTTCCCTCAGGTACTAAATTTCAGTGAAATTCCAAGTTTAGTGGACTAGAACATTTTTATTTAACATCTTAGAAAAAAGTTCAGTTTTCACAGAATAATCCCCGGGACTATCCTCCTTCAGCCCATATACACTTTTGTACCCGTCCCGTTTCGCCCGTTTAACACTTTTTTACATTTTTTTAAATTACATAGGTAAAAATGTCTGTTTTTTCCATACCATTTCCCATATAAATTACAGTTTTTTGCTCAAATGGACATTTTTTTAATATATTATTTTTGACAAGAGTTACATGGGCAAAAATTTGTAAAATTGAGTTTTCCTTTTTAAAAAAATCAAAAAAAAATTTTTGATGCTACATCAATGATTTTTTGTACATAGATTAAGAAAAAAATCGTAATTCCAAATATATTTTTGTTATAACCTTGGTCGTTGCGCGCAAAGATATGACTATTTTAATTTTAATATTTAGAAAAAATTCTAAGATAATCGTGGCTTGATATAATAAGCTGTTATATCTTATTACAGTTATCTGAATTTGTGCCCTTTACGATCATGTCAAAATACTCATAAAATGTTTCAATGGATTCGCGAAAATCAAATTTATTACAAAATTGTACTTATTTGCAAATATATTTTTGAAATAAAAGCGCTTATGCTGACAAAAAATATTTTAAAAAAACAACAGCATCCAGACATTGTGAGCAATAAAATGAAGCCAATGGCGTGAAGGTCGGAGCTATAATATTCATGTTATTTGCAAAAAATGCGAAGAAAATATGAGGAAGAAAATAAAAAGTATATTATTCTAATTTTGTTGTTTTATGATTTTAAAGGAAAAGTTGAAGAAAAAATGCTAGAGTTCTTTCTCTTTTTCGTCAAAATTTCGTGCAATAATGAATATATTCCGTTGCAATCAATTTTTGCTTTATAGTTTACCTATTGGCGAAAGTGTTTAGATCATTATATTAAATCACAAGGACTTCGTATTGTGGCATAAAATTAAAATAAAGTTAAAGTAAATATTACAACTTTTGAAGCGCATAGAAACCGCGTAGTCGTGGAAATGTCATGATGCGCATCCGATTTTCGAAAACAGCGAATCAATCCCTTTTATTTGATATACACTTTATGAAATTCCACGTGACCACGATGTAGCATCTGTTTCATATTAGGGGGTAAAAAAAAAACAGTAAAATGGCTATGATTTCCACAAAGTACATTTACATTTTATGTGCATCCGATTTCAATGATCACCATTAAAAATACATCATTCTATGCCGTTTCAATGCGATCCATCGGGAGCCGTGGATGTAGCATCGCACTAAATTTTTAGAAAAAAATCTATTATATCTCTGGATTCGCGATAGTTTTTAAATATCTGCTTTCGCAAATTTTAAACACGCGTATCGATCTATTTATTTTAGTGGAACTGACACATCCAAAACTCGTTTTACTACGCGATATTTTAAAAAAAAATGTTTGCAAATTTTCGAAATTTAAGGGGTAACATATCCGCCGATCTAGTGGACCGATTTGGACGCGTTGCGGGATTCAGAACGCAAAAAAACTAATGTTACGCGGGTTTCCACGGAAATCGTAAGACAGTTGTAAAATTTGGACGATAAAAATAGGTTTTGCAGAAAAATTTACGCCCAAAAATGTTGACTTTGAGCCAAGATTGCTGCGATCCTATGAAGACTACACGCTAGACTTATACATCAAAAATGCGAATTCGCGAGTACTACAATCACATAATAAGCTTTTAGACATATCTAGTTGCGCGTCCGGCCGGATTAGAGCAAAAATTCCAAAACCACCTGTTTTTTTTTTTGCTTCAAAATGTCAGCATCCTTTTGACGCGGTTAAAGTGAAAATTCGAAAAAATGATACGTAGGAAGCTTAATGTCTGAAGTGTATTCTTTAACTTTCTCTTTGAACATTAAGCTAGGCATTGTGTACAAAGCTAATAATTGGACAATAATAAAAAAGGTGTTTGTTTCAACACATTTTTCCCTATTTTTTACATTAATGAAGTCACAGCTTCCGCACAAATAATTATTTTAAAAAATCCCTCGGTGAATCGTGTAAAACAGTTCATTTTACCGATATACATACGTTCAGAGTTTGTGTTGATGTACAACAGTTCGCGTGTTACAATACACCAAACATACGCTTCAACATAAGTTAAATTTCTACAAATATGCCCATATGAGTTTTATGGAGTATTTTTTAATTTTGGAAAAAAATTAAATATTTATACCCTCAGCATTTATGCTAACGAGGGTCTTTACACTTTCATACGTACAAAATGTGCCTCATCGAAATAATGGTTTCAGACGCCAAGTATGTTTGGACGAAATGTGTTTCAGACAATTTGGAGTCGATTTAGCAATGTCCGTCCGTCTGTCTGTCTGGCTGGTGCGCACGATAACTCTCGAACGGATAAACCGATTTGGTCCAAAATTTGGCTTTCCTAATATTTTGTTATATTGTTCCACTCCTTCCGGTACCTCCCCCATAAAAGTTCTGAAATGTTCGGATAATATTTTGTCCAAACTTAGTTTAAGTTCGAAGATATGCCATATCGGTTCACTCCTTCAGGTACCTCCCCCACAAAAGTTCAAAAATGTTCGGAAAAATTGTACGCACGTAAACTCTTGAAGGCAAGGACCGATTTGGTCCATACTTTACGCATCCTAATATATCTACCAGATATAGATCAGGTTTGAATATGGACTATATTTGTCTATTCCTTCGGGTACCTCCCACACAAAATTTCGGATATGTTTACTTTAAGACCTGCTCTTGACTAACTTTGATTTCTGTTGAAGCAACTTGCAATCGCTGTCTCAATTACGAACGTAAAAGTTTTTTCATAGGCAAGTCCATACTTCTTGGGAAAACAGCCCGAAAGTTGTAAAAAACCCCTGTGGCACCATATGTAGTAGCTGGAGAGCACAATAACTGTCGAACTGATAAACCGATTTGGTCCAAAATTTGGCCTTCGTCATATTTTGCCCAAACATAGTTTAACTTCTAAAATTGCCCATATCGGCCCTCTCCTTAGGATACCTCCCCCACAAAAGTTCAACATTTGTGTCCAAGTGCAGTTTAGGGTCTGTTCGGAGATCCTTTGGAAATTTATACCGATGTTCTTTGTGGTCCTGTTTACAGCCGTCGAAATAATGGTTTAAACCCCAAGTATTCTTGGACGAGATCCGTTTCAGACAATTTGGAGCTGATTTGGTCATGTTCGTCCATCTGTCTGGCTGGCTGGAGCGGACTATAACTTTCGAACGGATTAACCAATTCGGCACAAAATTTGATAAATATTGATATTTGTACAAACTTAGTTTAAGATCGAAGATGGGTTGGGTTGTGCGCACGATAACTCTTGAAGGGAGTAACCGATTTCGTCCATACTTTGCACATCGTGAAATTTCTACCAGACTTAGATGAGGTTTTAATATGGATTCTATCGGGTACCTCCCACTCAAAATTTCGGAGAAGTGCAATTTAAGAGCTGCTAACAAATCGGTTTAATTTTTGTTGTAGCAAATTAAATTCGCTGCCCCTATCACTACGGTACAAGCTTTTTCAGGGCAAGTCCATACTTCCTGAGAAAATGGCCCGAAATGTGTAAAAAACCCCTTATGGTGTAATGTGTAGTGGTTGGAGCGCAAGATAACTCTCGAACTGATTCGGTCCAAAATTTGGCCTTCCTAATATATTGTCCAAACATAGTTTACCTTCGAAGATAAGCCATATCGGTCCTTTCCTTCATGTTCACTCTTGAAGAGAGTCACCGATTTGGTCCATACTTTACATATCCTAATATATCTACTAGATATAGATCAGGTTCGAATATGGACTTTATTTGTCCACTCCTTCTGGTGCCTCCCATACAAAATTTCGGATAAGTTTACTTTAAGACATGCTCTCGAGTCACTTTGATTTCGACTTGCATTCGCTGCCTTAATTACGACGGTAAAGTGTTTTCAGGTCAAGTCCATATTTCTTAAAAAAACAGCCCGAAAGGTGTAGAAAGCCCTATGACACCATATGTAGTGGCTGGAGAGCACGATAGCTCTCGAACTGATCAACCGATTTGGTCAAAAAATTTGTCCTTCGACATATTTTGTCCAAACTTAATTTCAGTTCGAAGATGGGCAAAACCGGTCCACAAACTACGGTACTTCCCCCCATATTTAAAAAAAATTCACTAAAATGGTACGCACGATATCTCTTGAAGGGGGGCAACCAATTTGGTCAATTTTTTTCCAAATTTAGTTAACATCTAAAATGGGCCATATCGGTCCTCTCCTTAGGGTACCTCCCTCACAAAAGTTCAACATTTGTATGTTAGTGCAGTTAGGGGTATGTTCGAAGATCCTTTGGAAATACCGAGATGAAAGTTTCAATTCACATAGGCTGAGGGTATATTTGGCAAAGCCGACTGATACTTTCTTGCTTGTTTTTTTAATTTTTTGTGTTTTTATGGCTTGATTTTACCTTTTTTAAATAGATGGAACATATGAAAAACTCAGTTAGACAAAGTTCTTAATTATCCCAAAATTATAGGAGCAATCTTTCACAGTTGGACGCGCAACACGTCCATACCATCAACTTGGTCTTGCCCTTTACTGCTATTTGTGTATATTGTGCCATTTCTTTTGACATTTGCATCTCGTATAATCTTTTCCAGCAGAATGTTGAATAAATCAACCGAAAGGCTTTCACCTTGTCTGAAACATCTTCCGAGAGGTTCTTTCGTATTTTTACTCAGGAGGTATCAGTTAAAGTCATCTTACAATGCCGATTGAGCTTTGGAGAATTCAGACATGGCTTGGAATACATTTGAATATAATGGCATGCTAAGTATCGATCAGCATCTCGTGGGTCTTTTGCAGGATTTGCTGCAGCATAAATATCTGGTCAATGGTTGATTTACCAGGTCTAAAATCGCTTTGGTATGGCCCAATTATCTCGTTGTTCATAGGCATTAGTCGTTCACGCAATAACTCTGATACTATCTTATAAGCAATTATGCTCAGGTTCCAATCTTCGAGTACGCGTTCTTTCAGCCAGATGGTGCTAACTAATTAATACATACACCATATAAACGTGTCACCTCCGGTTTGTATAGTTCGGTTGGTAAGCCATCTGCTCCCATGTTGGAATTTTCTCCGCGATTGTGTTTGTATATTGGACTCTGAATCAGAGTGGCTAAAATTGTGTAGGGTAGAAGGGAGAATCTTCGACCCTGGGATACATATGTACATCGGATTGGCATCTTGAAAGCTGCAAGTTCTTTTTAAACATCATTATTAAACAAATTGTGCGTTAATCGATTATTTTCACCTGTCAATATTTGAAATCATTCACACAATAATGACTTGTGTGCCTCAGTGCATTTAAAAATTATTTTTCCAAATATAGTTTTCTTTAACAAATTCTTCATGTACTCTTCCTGACTAAAAAAGTCCCACATAAAAGTAAATCCAAATAGCTTACAAATCCCTGTCAAGTTTATGCTCCCTAATGGTGCTGTTGACGACGATGATAATGATGAGTAGATCGTAAACAAATTTACTATCACCCGGATGTCAACAAAAAGAACAATGGTTCCAAATCCTTGCCACTCCAACAAATGTGTGAAATATCCTCGCAGTAAAGTGAATGTCAGCTATTGGTGGCATTGTGTTTAGAGGAGTAACACTTTATTAAAATGTTTGTCACTACCGGATAGACAATTAAATTAAATTTACTTTTTTGATGTTCTCCAAATGAAACATAAAAAGTACATAAAAAACCTATAAACTTTCTACCATTTCAGAGGATGGCCAAAGCGAATTTAGATGGATGGATGGTTGGCCGCATGTCAAATTTTGTTGGACTACTAGTTTCCACAGGAAAGAAATAACTTGTCTTTGGGGTCATAAAATGCTGTTGGCAAATGAAAGCTGTAGTAAAAGCTCAATAAAGGATATCAAGGATCATCATAAAAAAACCCTAAGAGGATAGAGAACTTTCTTTTTTTTATCATGGACACTGTTGCTGTTTGCCACCAGTCGTGATGTTTAGTCTTCATCATTATTATTGTCTCATCACTGACTGACACGATGATGGGCGATGATGATGAGCGCCATTAAAAACCAAGTGACATTTTAAGTCCACTTAACATATGTTTAACCCCCCGCAATGTCATCATATCTTAACGCTTTCGAATATGTACAAAGTCATAAAAATCATGAAAGAGGAAGTATTATGAATTGTAGCTATGGATCGTAAAAATGCCATAAAAAGTACCGTTGCATAGAATAGTTAACACCAAACAGAAAAATCACCCGACCGCCCGCCTTTTCTTTTTTACTTTGAAGATAAGAAGACATGTTAATGATAATAAAATTGTAATTTCATTTAGCATATGACGCCCCCGTTCTTTGCCCCTTACAAGCCACAAGGGTGGCAGCTTGATGTTTTCGGGTCAATGGGGGGAGGGAAGAGAGTACTTAAATTTTTTACGATCTTTCAAGTATTATGTTTTGCCCTTATTAAGTTGTCATTGTTGTTAATAATTGACACTTAGGGATCACTCAGCTTGTTTGTGTGCGGTCGTCATCATGGTTGTATTGTTGGCCAGATTCTGGGTCGGAGAAAAGAATAAATGAATGGACGGACTTCAGCAGTGGCTAATTGAGGCAACATTGTAAAAAGAAATTAAACGTTTTATGGCTTGTTAAATTGTGTTTAAACGCAAATTTTTAAATTAATATCAAGAGGATTGTGTGAATGTTGTTTTTGTTTTTTTTATGGTGGAAAAAAGAGATTTCTTGTAATTTCTAAATACAAATTAAAGCAAATAAAATTTATTTAAACTAATAAATGAATTAGAACTTTGCGGACAGATAAATGAACGACCGTATGCTTTGGGAGTGTGAAAAGACAAAGAACTAATGACAATAGTATATTAACGCATTTCGTCCCGAGAAAAGTTTTTATTTATTTTTTTATACCCTCAGCATTTATGCTAACGAGGGTATATGAGGAAAAGTCAAAATTTTTTAGTTTCCATGAAGCCAAGGTTTGCACTATTATAATACGCGAACTATTGTAGTTTACCATTAACTATGACTATTGCTAGATTATTTTAGATGTTTTTGTACAAAGCTCAAAAATTTAGCAAAAAAATTTAATTTACGTGGTAGTTACGACCGCGTAAAGGAAAAAAACATAGGTAAAAACACGTTGAAGCTAAACAGGTTTTTTACATTGCTATTCGATTTCTGATTAAACCATTCAAATGACGGACATCTGTCCAAAGTAAAAGTAGGAGAATACAATATGAAGATTACACTTCTAATGTATCACTTTCCAAAATTTCCACTGCATCCACCTTTTATGGATGCTGACATTTTGAAGCCGGATTTCAGGTGTTTTTTGTATTTTTTATGTAACTGGGACGCGCATACGGATATTTCGAAAAACCAATTATAGGATTAAAGAACTCGCGATTTCGCATAATCTGATATGTACAGTATCGGCCAAAACTAAAGCACCCCCTCAGTAAATTTTTTTGAAATGATAATTTTTTATGAAACCTAAATTATAAATTTATTTTTTATTTTTCTTTTTATTTATTTATATCTTTATAATTGAAAAATACAAAAATAAGGAGATCAGAATTTAATAAACAAAAGTTAAAATTCAAAAAACATTTTAGGTCGCAAATATAAGCGGACAAAACTAAAGCACCCCCCCCATTTGAGGTACAGCAAAAACTATTGAAATCAATATTTCGTTGCTTATTCTCTATTCTGGATGACACAATCACATCTTTTAGGCATAAATGATACTAAATTATTAATTATTGCATGCGAAATAATCGGTTTTCGGAAAATTTAGCTTAAATCCTCAAAATACTGAAAATCAGAAGTTACCGTTATATGGGGGCTACACCTAAACGTGAACCCATTTCCACGATTTTTGGTGGATATGTTTTGTGACCACTAAGAACCCTAAGTACCAAATTACAGCTAATTTATTAGGAAAATGTGGTTTAAATATCGAAAATACCGAAGATCGGAAGGTACCGCTATAAGGGGGCTATACCAAAACATTAGCCGATATTGTTCATATTCATCCAAAAATGATGCTACAGCATTCTCTGGTCAAATACTTAATACCTTAGGTTTAAAAAATAGCAAAAGAACGAATTGCAAAAGAACGGTAGACGCCGGCTTGTTCAGTCGACGACCAGCAAAAAAACCTTCCGCCTCCATGTTTTACAGCGTCTTTGCAATATTTAGGATTTAACGGTTGCCCATTTGGTCCAAGCCTTTTACCATCTGAATACTTTAAATTAAACATAGATTCATCGGAAAACAGTTCAAATGGGTCTTGGTGAATGCCAGTCTGACTCCTTCATTGTTAGTCGATATGAAAGGTTTTATTTTTGCTGGTCATCGACTGAATAAGCCGGCGTCTATCGTTCTTCTGCAATTCGTTCTTTAGCTAATTTTGAAACGTTGGCGTATTGTATTTGACAAGTGGATGCTGTAGCATCATTTTTGGATGAATATGAACAATATGGGCTAATGTTTTGGTATAGCCCCCATTATAGCGGTACCTTCCGATCTTCGGTATTTCGGATATTTAAGCCACATTTTCCTACTAAATTAGCTGTAATTTGGTACTTAGGGTTCTTAGTGGTCACAAAAAATATCCACCAAAAATCGTGGACCTGGGTCCACGTTTGGGTATAGCCTCCATATAACGGTACCTTCCGATTTTCAGTATTTTGAGGATTTAATCTAAATTTTCCGAAAATCAATTATTTCGCCTACAGTAATTAATAATTTAGTATCTTCTATACCAAAAAGATGTGATTGTGTCATCCAGAATAGAGGATAAGCAACGAAATATTGATTTCAATAGTTTTTGCTGTACCTCAAATGGGGGGGTGCTTTAGTTTCGTCCGCTTATATTTGCGACCTAAAATGTTTTTTGAATTTTAACTTTTGTTCATTAAATTCTGATCTCCTTATTTTTGTATTTTTCTATTATAAAGATATAAATAAATAAAAAGAAAAATAAAAAATAAATTTATAATTTAGTTTTCATAAAAAAATTATCATTTCAGAAAAATTTACTGAAGGGGTGCTTTAGTTTTGGCCGATACTGTATATTGAGTATGTAGCCCACACAGCAGCAGAGTAATCTACTGCCAAAGGCCAAAATTTAGTGTGATATTTTTTCTAAAAAACCTATTTTTTGGGTACAGTATTTACAATATAGTTTTGAATGTGCTGGTACCCCGCGATATTTTAGTTTTTCGACGATCCGGATCATATAAATCACAGATCATAAAAATCCATCTACTAGAACGGCGGAAATGGCTACTGCAAAAATTGAAAAATTTGCGAAAAGTGTTTTTCAAAATATCGCTGACTAATTCGCGTTTTATGTGGATCGTTTCCATTTCAATGAAGAAAGTGAATCATCACTCGCGTTTGTGCGAAAACAGCGGTTTGAAAAAATTAGTGGCGTGGGAGCTGTCTACATCCACGGTTCTTGATGGATTTTATTGAAATATGTTTAGATCGATGTATTTTTTCACGGTTGATAGTGAAATCGGATGCGCATAAAAAGTGTATGCACTTTGTGCAAAATATTAGCGTTATACAGTTTGTTGCACACTAAACTGCAGACGATGCTACATCTTAGCGGCCAAAGTAAATCCTGGCAAATGTGTACAAATTAAAAGAGAAGAATTCGCTGTATTGGTAAACCGCATGCACATCAAGTGATTTTGAGGATTTCGCGATTTACACGCATTTCAAAATGAGCATTACCCGATACAATTTTATTTCAAGATTATACCCCATTTAAAGGAACCAAACATTTATTTGAAAGATATCCATATCTTCTGCTAGATGTTAGCGTGTTTTCGAAAAGTGATTAGAATAAAAAATGTGATTTATTGCGTGAAATTTAACTAAAATAGAAGAAAAACTCTTACATTTTGTTCAACTAACTCACAAAATAAATTTTAATAAATATTTTCTCTTACAAAAATTTTATAAATTTCCTCAATATATTTTTTTGTTTTCGCTATAATATGAAAACCACTAAACGGATTTACATAGTTTTGGTTTCATTTGAATCTTCGCGATGTATAGATTACGTACATATTTTTTATATATTTTTCAGAGGCATAAGCAGGTTGAATTTTATTAAAACAAGTTGCAAACTACCAATTGTTTGGAATTCTTTCCTAATTTCCGCGAAAATGCACAACTTTTTCACTAAAGTTATGGGACCTCAGTAAACATATAGTATGTAGGGAGCCCCTAATTAAGAGAGTTTCTCAATATAATGATTAGAGTCTTTTAAAGATTTTTTTCTTTTTATCAGAATTGAAACCGCCATAACTTTTGCGCGCAACAACCAAAATTAGTATCACGAACAGATTTAAGAATGGCATTTTTTCCCAATCTATGTACCAAAAATCTTTCATGTAGCTTAAAAAAAATTTTTAATTTTTTTTTTATGGAAAACTAAAAAATTTTGTCTTTTCTTCATATACACTTTCCTACGGGCAAAAGGTGCCTCATCGAAATAATGGTTTTAGACCCCAAGTATGTTTGGACGAAATGTGTTTCAGACAATTTGGAGTCGTTTGAGCAATGTCCGTCCGTCTGTCTGTCTGTCTGCCTGTCTGGCTGGCTGGAGCGCACGATAACTCTCGAACGGATCAACCGATTCGGTCCAAAGATTGGCCTTCGTAATATTTTGTCCAAACTTAGTTTAAGTTCGAAGATGGGTTATATCGGTCCACTCCGATTTGGTCCATAATTTGCAACTCGTGAAATGTCTACGAGACTTAGATGAGGTTCCAATATGGACTCAATCGTTCCACTCCTTCGGGTACCTCCCACACAAAATTTCGGATAAGTTCAGTTTAGGACCTGCTCTCGAATCGCTTTGATTTTTGTTTTAGCAACTTGTATTCACTGTCCCCCATACGACGGTACAAGTTTCATCAGGGACAAGTCCATACTTCCTGAGAAAATAGCCTGAATGTTGCACAAAACCCCTATGACACTGTGTGAGGTGGTTGGAGCGCAACGGATCTGCCGATTGGGTCCAAAATTTTGCCTTAGTAATATTTTGTCTAAACATAGTTTAAGTTCGAAGATAAACCATATCGGTCCACTCCTTCAGGTACCTCCCCCACAAAATTTCAAAAATGTTCGAAAAATTTTTTCGTACGGTAACTTTTGAAGGGAGTGGTCGAATTGGTCCATACTTTACACATCCTAATATATCTACCAGATATAGATCAGGTTCAAATATGTACTATATTTGTCCACTTCATCCAGTACCTCCCAAACAAAATTTAGGATAAGTTTACTTTAAGACCTGCTATCGAATCACTTTGATTTTCGTTGAAGCAACTTGCATTCGCTGCCTCAATTACGATGGTAAAAGTTTCTTCAGGGGCAAATCCACACTTCTTGGACAACCAGCCCGAAGGGTGTAAAAATCCCCTATGGCACCATATTTAGTGGCTGGAGATCCACTTCCATAATGGTCAATGTCGATCTATTCCTTTAAGTATTTCCTCCGCAAAACTTTAGCTCTTTAAACCTAATCAACATTTTTGTCGTTTCATACGCCCAAAATTTTTAAAACCCCCTAAATACATACGTTTTTTGGGAAAAAATTCTTTCAATATACACAGGCTGAGGGTATATCTCTGTCGACCAAGCCGACTGATACTTTTTTACTTGTTTTAAGATAAAAAAACATTTTTCGTTTTCCGGGAAATGGTGTTCGAAATTTCAAACTCTGGCGCTGTGTAGAAATAAAAAACTTGATTTATTTGCTATTTTATCGATTTATTTTAGCATTTTTGAATGAAAAAATGGTTGAAGAGTGGTACTGAGTCTTATATGGGCCTATAAAACTTTTTGTGTCAGTACTGGTCCACGTTTTGGATTACCCCTTTTAGAACGTTACCGCCCGATATTCAGGGGTTTTCAGTGATTTAGCTGCATTATCCTACATAAATGGTTGTAATTAAATACATATTTAGTATTCTTTGGGTCTACTAAACTTTCCTCCAGGAATTTGTCAGCCCTGGTCCATATTTTATATAGCCTCAGTAGAACAGTACCTCCCGATTTTAGGGGTTTTCAGGATTTTAGCCGTACTATACTACAGGAATGCCTGAAATTTAGTATTTAGTCTTCTTTGGGTCTATTATAATTTCCCCCCTAATTTGTCAGTACATTCCCACGTTTTTATATGGCCACTGAAGTGTGGGATAAGAACCAGTGTTCGAAATTTCGAACAGTCAACTTTGCACATATGTAAAGTCGCGCTTGCGCATGTAAATCATGTTCTTAATATTTTGTGAAACGGTAACTAATTCCCCATGATTACTTTTTAAATTTTCATTTTTATAATTTTTAAAATTAATTTAAAAAGTATCCAAATATGTAGGTTTCAAAAATGTATCCCAAACATCGAGGAGGAGGGGGAGTTTTCAAGGAAATATTTTTTTATTTGCTGACAGATGAGACTTAATATACGAGTATATGTATACTAAAACCTGCTTAAATTTTTACCTTTTTCATCCATAAATATTTTTTTGAAAAAAGTGAATTTACTTACTTACTTTGCTGGCCCATTACTGAACATTTGTTCCATAAGCCGAACTAAGAAAAGATCTTCCAATCCCTCTATTTAGTGCTTAGCTTTCTGGAATACCGCGCCTTGTCATTTCTTCATCGACTTGTTTGCGCCATCTATTCCTTGGCCTGCCAATTCTGCGTGCACCGCCATGTGGCACGTATGTATACGCCTTTTTAGGGGGTTCATCATCGCTCATTCTTATGAAATGCCTAGCCAACGCAATCGTTGCATTTCGATACGTTTATCTATACTGATGTCGTTCATACGACGTCGATATTCACCATCAACGTAGATTGGTCCATAGATCTTTCGAACAATTTTTCTCTCAAACACACCAAGCACTGCCTTGTCTGCTTGCGCAAGTACCCAGGCTTCTGAACCATACATCAGCACAGGTACTTACTTACTTACTTACTTAGCTGGCCTTTTACAGAACATTTGTTCCATAAGCCGAACTAAGAAAAAATCTCCAATCCTCTCTGTTTGCTACTGAATTTTCCCAATCTGGGATATGTAGCTTTGTGATATCTCGTTTCACTTGTTCGCTCCAACGAAGCTTTGGCCTTCCAGATCTGCGAGAACCTCCATGCGGCCCGTATTTATACGCCTTTTTAGCGGGTTCATCATCACTCATTCTTATAACATGGCCTAGCCATCGCAATCGTTGTATCTCGATTCGTTCAACTATATTGATGTCATTGTATAGTTGATACAGCTCGATGTTCATACGACGCCGATATTCGCCGTCAACACAGATTGGCCCGTAGATCTTTCGAAGAATTTTTCTCTCAAACACACAAAGCACTGCCTTATCTGCTTGAGCAAGTACCCATGCTTCGGAACCATACATTAGCACGGGTAGTATCAATGTTTTGTACAGTGTTATTTTTGTTTGACGAGAGGTGGCTTAATTCCTAAACTGCTTACTCAGCCCGAAGTAGCATCTATTGGCCAACACTATTCTTCTTCGTATTTCACAACTGATGTTGTTGGTTGTGTTTACGGCGGTGTCGAGGTAGACGAAGTCCTTTACTACCTCAAAATTATAGGAATCAACGTCAACAGTTGGCCCTATCTCCATGGACGCATTGCGCGACGACACCATTGACTTTGTCTTCTCACCGTTTACCGCCAGAGCCGCTTTAGCAGATTCCCTTTCAATTGTTTATACCCTAAGCATTTATGCTAACGAGGGTATATACACTTTCATACGGGAAAAATGTGTCTCATCGAAATAATGGTTTTAGACCCCAAGTATGTTTGGACGAAATGTGTTTCAGACAATTTGGAGTCGATTGAGCAATGTCCGTCCGTCTGCCTGTTTGGCTGGCTGGAGCGCACGATAACTCTCGAACGGATAAACCGATTCGGTTCAAATTTTGGCTTTCGTAATATTTTACCCAAACTTGGTTTAAGTTCGAAGATGGGATATATCGGTCCACTCCTTCCGGTACCTCCCCCACAAAAGTTCGAAAATGTTCGGAAAATTTGTGCACACGATAATTCTTGAAGGGAGTAACCGATTTGGTCCATACTTTGCCCATCGTGAAATGTGTACCAGACTTAGATAAGGCTTCAATATAGATATAATCGGTCCACTCCTTCGGGTAGCTCCCACACAAAATTTCGGAAAAGTTCAGTTTAGGGCCATCTCTCGAATTGCTTTGATTTTTGTTTTAGCAACTTGTATTATTGCCCTCCATACGACGGTACAAGTTTCATCAGGGGCAAGTCCATACTTCCTAAGAAAGTAGCCTGAAAGTTGCAAAAAAACCCCTATGACACCGTGTAAGGTGGTTGGACGCAAGATAACTCTCGAACGGATCTGCCGATTCGGTCCAAAATTTGGCCTTAGTAATATTTTGTCCAAACATAGTTTGAGTTTGAAGATAAGCCATATCAGTCCACTCCTCCAGGTACCTCCCTTACAAAAGTTGAAAAATGTTCGGAAAAATTTTTCGTACGGCAACTCTTGAAGGGAGTGGCCGAAGTGGTCTATACTTTACACATCCTAATATATCTACCAGATATAGATCAGGTTCAAATATAGACTATATTTGTCCACTCCATCAGGTACCTCCCACACCAAATTTCGGATAAGTTCACTTTAAGACCTGATATCGAAACACTTTAATTTTTGTTGAAGCAACTTGCATTCGCTGCCTCAATTACGACGGTAAAAGTGTTTTTAGGGGCAAGTCCATACTTCTTGAACAAACAGCCCGAAGATTGTAAAAAAACCCTTATGGCACCATATGTTGTGGCTGGAGATCCACTTCCATAACGGTCATTGTCGATCCATTTCTTTTAGTATCTTTTCCGCAAAACTTTTGATCTTTAATCCTAAACAACATTTTTGTCGGTTCAAACCCCAACATTTTTAAAACCCCCGAAATACATACGTATTTTGGGAAAAAATTGTTTCAATATACAGGCTGAGGTTATATCTCTGTCGGTAAAGCGATCGACCTATGATGCCAATGTCATCGGCATAAGCAAGTAACATATGGCTGTTTGTATATATTGTGCCACTTCTTTTCACCTTCGCATCTCCTATAACCTTTTCCAGCAGAATGTTGAAAAGATCATACGAGAGGTCATCACCTTGTCTGAAACCTCTTTTGGTAACAAACTCTTCGGATGGGTTCTTTTTTTTTATTTTAACTGACGATCGAGTATCAGTTAATGTCATTCTACAAAGCCGGATGAGCTTTGCAGGGATACCAAATTCAGACAAGGCTTGGAATACCTTTGAACGTAGGGGGCTGTCGAAGGCTGCTTTGTAATCAACAAAAACGTGGTAAGTGTCGAGCTGCATCTCTTGGGTCTTCTCCAGGATTTGCCGCAGGATAAATATCTGGTCAATGGTGGAGTTGCCAGATATAAAGCCGCATTGGTATGGTCCAATTATTTCATTGACCATAGTTTTTAGTCGTTCGCACATTATCCCTGTCACTATCTTGTAAGCAATAGGGAGAAGAGTTATGTCCCTATAGTTAGAGCATACATTCTTATCTCCTTTCTTGTGGACAGGGCATAGGATGCTCAGGTTCCAATCGTCGGGTACTCGTTCTTCCTGCCAGATGGTGCTAACTAGCTGATGAATACACGTAATCAGCGTGCCGCCTCCTGTTTTGAACAGCTCGGCTGAAAGCCATCGGCTCCCGCTGCCTTATTATTCTTCAGCCTACTTATTGCTGTCTTTACCTCATCCTTGCTGGGCGGTATACATCACTTCTCTCTCCTTTTCACCCGATACCTCTCTCGTGCGCTACGTGTTGCTACTGATTGTAAAGTAGACCCATGTGCCGCATTTTTCTTTTCGGTAGCAGCACGACACTGGTCATACCATGGATTCCTTGGTGGAGGTATCTGGTATCCAAGTATGGATTTTGCGGCTTTAGTTGCAACGTTTAGACGGGTACGTACCTTTGCTGCAACAAGGTATTGGTCCGAATCTATGTTTACTCCGCGGAACGATAGTACATCCAAAACGTTCGTTGAATGTCTTCCATCTATCCCAACATGATCAATTTGATTACTTGTTCTTTGATCTGGAGACAGCCAGGTGCCCTTATGAATATCGAGATGCTTAAATCTGGTAACTACCATGTTTTTTTGCAGCTGCAAAGTCTATCAGCATCATATCATTGTCAGATGTTTCACTGTGGAGACTGAATTTCCCGAGTGTTGTGTCAAAATATTTTCCATCCAATTTTGGCATTAAAATCGCCTAGAATAATTTTAATGTCATGGGCAGGGCAACGGTCATAAGTTTCTTCCAAGCGCTGGTAAAAATATCAGTGGGAGCATGAGCGCAAATAAAGCTGATTTTGAAGAATTTAGCTTTTAATCGAATTAAAGCGAGTCTTTCATTCACTGGTGTGAAGCTGTAGACCAGATGTTTTAACCTCCGACCAACTACAAAACCGGAACCAAACTCATGCTTTGTGTCATGGCAGCTATAATACAGTGCGTCACCTTTAGGTGTTGTTGTGACGCCTTTCCCAATCCATCGTATTTCCTGTATGGCAGTAATGTCGGCCTTGAACTTTTCAAGTACATCTGCCAATCATGGTTCTTAAAACGTTTGCGGGGTTCGTCGACTTTAGAGGGGTTTGTTTTTCTTTTTTTTCGTTTTTTCATAGTAAACAGCTTTTTCTAGCGGAGGGTTACTAACCCGACGTCCACACCCAAGTTTTTAACTTTCTTATGGGTGAACGCGCGGAACATGTTGACTCGCTACCTTTAACGCATGTTAAAGGCAGCTCCCCAGGTGAGACCTCGAGGAGGTCAGTGTCCACTTGAGATGAAAGAGGGACCAAGATAAATCCTGGGCTTTGCCATGTTAATGCCGGTCAGGACCGTTCCTTGGTATCTTCCATCTCCTACGTCACCCGAAAAAAGTGATTTTACTGTTCGAGAAATCGAACACCAAGTACGAAATGGGCTAACGACACACCTTAGGCTAATAAGGAGCAATTTCTAATGCGTTTTAGGAATGGATTCAGAAACAGTGGTCTTAATTATTCCACACAATCCAAAGAATAAAATCCTAAATTATTAGTTTATTACAAGAAGACGTAGATGCAATTATACTCTAAATATAGGGAGCACAGAGACTATCCGCTCTAAACACTTTGTTGTAGACCTAGTATAAGTCCGAAATTTTATAACTTTATGCGAAACATGTAGGAAAAGTGGTCCTAAATATCACGGTGTTCTTCAACCAACTTTAAATGAAAGGAGCTTACTGCTGGGAAGTTTTTGCGGATTCTGAAACTAAAATGTTCATAGATGAGAAAAATTAAAAAAAAAAATCGGCGGAGCGGGGTTAAATTTCATATTTTTAAAGTTTTTTAGGTTTTCACGATGTTGCTTGGATACCGCAAGTCCTATCGAAATTGAATTGGAGAAAATATTGTGGCTCTGAAAATTCTCTATAAGATTGACATTCATGTTATTTTCGTAGGTTTTACAATTTTTGAGATATAGAAGCTCAAATTGGGACAGTGCACTGTCCCTTATAAAACAATGACATGACTGTAATCTCCCAACTTAAACTTATATATCTCAAAAATGGTACAAACTAGGAACAAATTAGAAAAAGCCAATCTTGTAGAATTTTCACAGCTATAAGATTTTTTCCAGTCCCAATTTCAAGCAAAATCGCGAAAATCTAGCAATAAAAACTAAAAATGTGACCTGAACTTCTATATCTCAAAAATGGTAACACTTAGGAACAAATCATGAAGGTCAATCCTCTAGAGAATATTCACAGCTATAACATTTTCTTTAGCCGCATGTCGATAGAACTTGCGGTATCCAAGAGAACTCGCAAAAATCTAAAAATGTTTTTGTTTTATTTAAAAATACATCCAGCGATTTTTTGTTGGTTTTGAAATTTTCTCATCAATAAACATTGCTGTTTCAGAATCCGCAACACTTCCCAGGTATATGCGGTTTTTTATTTATAGTTAGTTAGGGCGCATCGTGTATTGTTTTATAAGGAGGCGATGCAGATGTCCCAACTTAAACTTCTATGTCTCAAAAATGGTAAAACCTTAAATCAAGTTCCAAGGGAGATTATATCGGATAACTCCTTCCATCTTTTCTCCATCATTATTGTTCATCGAATCTAGTCCTAGTGATTTTTTGTGGACAAGTCCACGATTTCTGACATAAAGACCCGAAAGCTCTAAAATTCCTATAGTGGGTTGTCGCTGTGATCATAAATAAAATGGAACCGTGGTCGCCCCCGGTCTTTTCTTGTTGTTTTCAGATTATACTTTTTCTCAGGAATTATAAGTCAAAGGTTAAATAATTACTTCACTTATGTATTTAAGAAGAATAATATTTGAGACCCCTTTGTAGCAATCAGCGCCATAGGATCCAACCTGGTTGTAGCCAAATAAGTAAATAACCACATACTTCATTACATATTTTTCTCATTTTCCCTGATCAGTATTTTTTGATATCTTAAATGTCACTATACAACAAAATTTAATCTGTCTCCATTGGAATTCTTAGAAGATGTACAACATCACTGCAATCCTTTGTTATTTCGCCTTCTACACTTCTTTGCAACTATCAATTCCAAGAGATTTCCTTCTTCTTAGTTGTTTTTCAATTGCCCAACAAAAGGTCATTTTGATGTTTTATTTACGCTTTATTAGTCTTTTCCCCCCAAAAAAGGAGACAAAAGCCATTATTGAGGTTTTTGTGTTGTTGCAAATAACAACAAAGGAGAAGGAATTCAATTTAAAAAGAGTTTCTTTTTACAATTCAAATATTCTGTGGTTGCGGTCAATCGTTCTTGGAATGCTGTAGGAAAATGTCGATGGCATTTTGGACAATTGGAAGCTTGGCGAGTTCAAACAATTATTTGATTAGATAAAATGTTTGAAACATCAATCTTAAGGACAATCTGGAGATATGTTTTAAAGCTAAAAAAATGAAATTTTAACTTTATGGCCGCCCTAAATTCGATTTTGTTTAATGAAAATCAATTACTATTATTTACTGGTAGTTTGCATTCAAGTCGACCATGCCAGTCTTAGGACATTTTACTTACTGCCACTTGGTTTCTTATTTTTCGTCAAACATGGCCAGACAGTTTTTATGACAGCCACAAAAATCTTTGGTAGTTATTCTAACATTTAATTTAATTTCTTCTTTGCGAGACGATGAGGAAGAAAAAAAGGAAAAATGTGTACTTTTGTGTCCGGTTAATAAACTGTTGTGTAGGATGCAGCCCAATTTCCTTCTGTGAAGGTAATTTTTTATGGGATTATTTAATGTTTTACGCAGTTTTTGTTTGGTATTGAAATAAAAGTTGAAATTAAATTATTGCTTGTACTCAAATTAAATTGATACAGAGGTACAATGTTGTGCATTAATATTGCCATTACAAAAACAAATGCAGACACAGCACACTTTCTGATAAGTTTTGCATTGATGAAGATCCCAGGAAATTAGAGCCGACATAGGTTAAATGTGTTTCAAAAAATTTAGAATTAGTCATGGCACTATTACCATTTGTACGGAGAAAGCGGTCAAAAATATTTAGAGTGTAAAAATCAAGCCAATGCACCGATTACAGCTGCGAAGAGTGTTTTAAGAAACCACGAGCGTGACATTCTCCCCCTTACCCCTCTGGAGGGGGTATACGGTTAGATTTTTTTTATGCTGTTAATACAAAATGACATGAACAAAGGGCCCGATTATTTTATGATGCAAAAATAGGCTTGGGGAAACAAAACAATCCCCAAAACAACATTAAACCCAACCAATTTAGCGGATTGGCATAACAAAATACACTAAAAAAATATGGAGCTAACTAGAATTCCACACCACGCTAAAACACTATTTTTTAATGAACATTAAGCTATTACCTCCTCCTTGAAAACACACTATAATATTTTGCTATAGGTATTAGTTTCGCGATATTTTGAATATATTTACTCGTAGGTTGTACTCACAGCAAAAAATATTAGTCAAATGTTCCGACTTTTGAAGCTATTCTTAAGAAGATTGCGTTCGAATGAAACAAAAAACTAATATATTTTTAAAAAGGTCTATGTCATAGCTGTCAGAGTTACCAGATTTTGTACCAAATTCTGACATTCATTTTTTTTTAATTTTGGCCAATGGGTGGATCCACTGTGCAGCTGTTCGAATATGAAATGTCAAATCCCTTCATAAAAAATTATTTTTGTTGTAATTTCCAAAACAACATAAAAAAATTTTGACATATTCAACATTTTACGATACCACTACCTTGGTAATTGTGCCATGGAATTAATATATCAATGTAAGTCGATTTAGTCCAAACTTTGTACATCTTTAAACTTAGATTAGACACTTTTGAGGTTAAGCACAGCAAATAGTGGACTAATATGGTGGACTAACATTTCAAAATTGTTCGATTAAGTGTAGTTAAAGCGAAGATCGAGAATCAAGTTGGTATTTTTACTGAAACTAGTTATTATGGTCCTGATTACAACTTTATTTTTTTATGGGCAAGACCTTATAATCATTTTAGACTATGCTTGGTTTAGCAAATCCAGTGGACTTAAACTGTCATTTTCATACAATATATATGCCAAATAAATCGAGATAATGCACTTAATCATCGTATAAACCATATTTTACTTACTGCCATATAATATGACTAATGGGCAAGATAACTTTCAAATTGAGTATCTGATTTGACCGAAATGTTGCAAATCGTTTTATTCCTTCCAAACATACATCATGTTTCACCGAAGTATGTATCGGGAAACATCTTACAGAATATCACCATTATCGCTTAAGTTCAGTTTGAAGATGGTTCGAGGATCGTTTTTAAATTTTCATCTAAGGTAGTATTTGTGCTCCTGATTACAGCGGTATAATATTTGTCGTGGACAAGTTTTTTCTTCCAGACAGAATGGCCAGAAAGCCCTAAAAATTCTGACCAACAAATGTGTGTAGCGAGTACAGTATCTACTTACTCACAATTGGTCCAAAGTTTGCACATCGTAATATTTCACTTAAACTTAATATATAAGTTCAAAGGTGGACTATATATGCGCTCTGCGCTAAAACGACTTAACCCACATGTTAAAAAAATCAAACTGACTATAAATATTTAGACGGAACCTTTTGAAATAAATACTTAAACAACTCCATATTGCATTGTTTTAGCAGGTAGTATAACCTAGTGTTTGATTTTTTTTTTAATATTTGGTTTAGGCCTTTTTGGCCCCATCGACCCCCGCAAACGTTTTAAGGACCATGATCTGTGAATCTGCACCTGTAATGTTCGCACTCTTCATAGAGAAGGTGCAGTTTACGTATTGGCAGATGTACTTGCAAGTACAAGGCCAACATTACTGCCATACAGGAAATACGATGGTTTGGGAAAGGCGCCACAACAACAACTAAATGTGACGTACTGTATTATAGCAGCCATGACACAAAGCATGACTTTGGCTGAGGTTCTGTAGTTGGTCGGAGGTTAAAACATCTGATCTCCAGCTTCACCCCAGTGAATGAACGCCTTGCTACAATTTGAATAAAAGCAAAATTATTCAAAATTAGCTTTATTTGCGCTCATGCTCTAACCGAAGACAAGGACGAACAGACCAAAGATATATTCTACGAGCGTCTAGAAGAAACATTTGACCGTTGTCCTGCCCATGACATTAAAATTATTCTAGGCAATTTTAATGCCAAAATTGGAAAGGAGAATATCTTTGGCCCAACAGTCGGGAAATTCAGCCTCCACAGTGAAATATCTGACAATGGAATGAGGCGGATAGACTTCGCAACGGCAGAAAAATGGTAGTTATCAGTACCAGATTTAAGCATCTCGATATTCATGAGGGCATCTGGCTGTCTTCAGATCAAAGAACAGGTAATCAAATTGATCATGTTTGGATACATAGATGGATGACATTCATCGAGCGTGTTGGATGTACGATCGTTCCGAGGAGCAAACATAGATTCGGACCACTACCTTGTTGCAACCAAACGTTGCAAATAAAGCACAAGCAGATACCACGCGGAAGTTGCACATCGGCAGGCTTCAAACACAACAGATAGCCACATCATATTTCACTCAACTAGCCCAATTGCTTAATGACCAGGAGTGTCGTGCTGCTACCGAAGAGAAAAATGCGGCATTTAGGGCTACTCTAAAATCCGTAGCAACGCGTAGCGCACGAGAGAGGTATCGGGAGAAAAGGAGAGAGGAGAAACGTCTTTTCCGCAAGGAAAAGAGAAATGGAAAAGCGAGAGTGTGAAAAAATCGAGATGTACAGGAGCCAGAATGAAGTCCGAAAGTTCTACCAAAGAGTAAAACATCATACTGATGGCTTTGGTACAGGCACAACCTCCTGTGGAGACCAGCAAGGTAATTTGGTAACTGTTACAGATAGTGTGCTCAGGATATGAAAGAGCATTTTTCCATGACGTTTTTTCAATATTTGAGTGGAATAAACGTTGTTTTAGTTATTAGTAGGTCTAAGTTTATTCATTAGTGCAACGGGAAATAATATTTGAGAAAAAAATTTTTTGCATTTCATACATTAAAAAAACAAGTAAAAAAGTATCAGTCGACTTTCCCGACAGAGTTATACCCTCAGCCTATGCGAACTTAAACATTCATCTACGGACAGATCGAATGTATTTCGGGTCTTTGGGAACTTGCCGAAAAAATATGTGGATTAGGATTAACGTTAAAAAGTGTTGCGGAGGTAGTACTTAACCCACTTAAAGCCACTGGTCGTTTAAACCCCAGCAAAAAATGTGCACAAATTGCAGGTAAAAAACAGTTTGATACGTGTTTTATTGCGGGGTTTTTTGTATTTTCTAATTGTTTGCTCATATGTCTGTCCTTCCCCGTTCATAAATTGACATTTGACCTGCGTAGTTTTTCGCGGTTTGGTTTTGATTTTCTTACACCACCAATTTCCCAATACAAATTCACGGTAGTGGATTTTGCCACTGTCCGTTTTAACGGACAGCCGGTTCCGGAAAAACTATAAGTTTTAGGAAAAAAGTTAATTTATAAAAAATGCTTAAAAATGAAAATAAAACTGAATTCAATAAAAAATTTGAAATTTTCCAATTTTTTTTTCTGGCGCTAAGTGGGTTATAGGAATGGCTCGACTTGGTCCATTATGGAAGTGGATCTTATCTTTTCGATAGATAAAGCGCCTACTTGTCATTTCAGTGGGTCATCGTATAACTTGTGGACCAGTATGCCAGGAAGCATGGACTTGTCCACGGAATACATATTAACGCTTTAGATAGGACCACAACGAACAGCATCGGTATACATTTCTAAAGGATCTTCGAACATACCCTATTTTGCACTTAGACACTAATATTGACCTTTTGTGTGGGAGGTATCCTAAGGAGGGGACCGATAAACTATTACTATTAGAGATCCAAAGTTTGGATTGGTTGCCCGTTCATTTTAGTGACATTGTTTTAAATATTAAATACTTAAGTATTTAAATATTGTGGACCGGTATTGCCCATCTGCAGTCTTAAAGTGAACTTATCCGAAATTGTGTGTTGGAGTACCCGAAGGAGTGAACAAATATTTCCCATATTCAAACTTGATCTTTATTTGGTAGAAGTATTAAGATTTGTAAAGTATGGTCCAAATCGGTAACTCCCATCAAGAGTTATCGTGCGCACAATTTTTCCGAACATTTTTGATTTTTTCTGGGGGAGGTACCTGAATGAGCGGACTGACATGGCTTATCTTCGAACTTAAACTAAAAAATATTACGAAGACCAAATTTTGGACCGAATAGGCAGATCCGTTCGAGAGTTATCTTGCGCTCCAACCACTACACACGGTGTCATAGGGTTTTTTTGCAACTTTCAGGCTGTTTTCTCAGAAAGTATGGACTTGCCCCGGGTACCTCCCCACAAAAATTCAAAGTTTTTCGCTAAAATGGTACGCACTACAGCTCCCGAAGGGAGTAACCGAATGGTTCCAAACATTTGTACCTCGTAATACTTCCTCAGACATATATCAGATTTCAATATGGACTATATCTGTCCACGACTCCGATTACATCACACACAAATTTTCAAAAATTTTCGCACAAGTTTAGTTTAGGTGTGAAATATTTTGCATCAGGTTATGCTTGTCCCTCTCACGAAAGTAAAATTTGTTCTGTGGCAAGTCTATACTTTCTGAGATAATATCCTAATAGCTCTAAATAATTTGATTGATTATCCGGTTTGGTCGAATCTTTGCACATCGTAAAATTTCTTCCCAACGTACATCATGTTTAACGAAGGTCCATATTGGAAAACGTCTTCGGATAACTCCCTCAGTCAGCTGTTCGAGGATCGTTTGCAAATTTTTAAGGTAAGTTCATCTTGTGGTCCTGTTTACAGCGATATAATGTTTTTGTTGGGCAAGCCAATGCTTTCTGACAGTGGTTCAAGAGTTCTAAAAAATCAATGTTAACCAACCAAAAATCCCTGTTGTCCACGATAACTATAAGATGGAGTAATAGACATTGACCCCACCTTTGCTCATGTTTCTCTCACACTTAGATCAAGTACGAATATGAACTATTTGGGTACCTCCACCAGGGACTTATCTTGGATCGGTTTGACATATGACAGTATAATTTTTATTTGGGGTAAAACCAAAATGACTGGGATAATGTCCCTAAAGCTGCAAACATTTTACGACCACCAACTATGACTCTTAAAAGGAGTCATCCATTCGGTCCAATCTTTGCACCTCGTTATCATTTGAAGGTAGACTATATCGGTTCACTACTTCCGGTACCTCCCACACAAAAGTTCAAACAAAACATGTTCGTGGATGTATTTTAAACTGTATTTCGGATAGTTCTCCCAGTACTCATTTTGGAAAAACAACACATGCTGGGTTTGCTTCTATTCATTATGTCACAGGCTGAGGGTCGGCATTCGATGTTCTAAGTGAGCAGAAAACTTTCCTACGAAAATTGTGGACATTGATACACATTTTGGCCGATTTCTACGAATTTAAATATTTAACTGAATTTTTGACCGTATTAGCTTTAAAATGGTGTTTTAGGATTTTAGTGGTCAGGATACTTCCCCTATTTCCATATATACTGGCCATTACACTATCCGCAATCTATAGTTATCATATATTTTTCACTAAAATACTGGAAATTCTATTCTATGACCGTTCCGTTGTGGCCACATAAATAAATTAGTTTCTTTACGTTTCGTAAAAAACCTACCCAATTATTCAAAAGAACCCTGTTTTAAATTATAATAAATTTTCATTTAGCATACGAACCAAATGAAGAATACTCACTTTCATTTAAAAAGTTTTGATCTTTAATGGGATGTTTAATGTACCAAAAACACGCATTTGCCATTTTCTTTATGTGTTTAAGTACTTTTGCAAATAAACTTTGCCGGGTTTGTTTTCCTTTTTTACTTCATAAAGCAATTCGGATGTTGATCCTTCAAATATGCGGAAAAATAGAATTGGGTTTTCGACTTCAAAACGCATTGATGGAAGCAGACGTCTTACCAAAATGTACCAAAAACTAAGTTCTGAAACAACACCAACTGTCTGCCAAATCAAAAGTGACGCCAAAATATTGGCTAAGATTCTCAGTGCTAGGAATAAATGTATACGTATGTGGAAAAATGTAGCAACAGGAAATAATAGTACATATTCAATAATTTAAATAAATGGGTCTAAATGCGAATTATAAATGGGGAATTTTTAAATACTCCTCTACAGAGGGTGCTAAAAGTGATTTTTGATTTCCTTTATTTTTACTGCGTTGACTATGCTCCTCAGCAAAACATTTAAGTATATTTTCAGATCTTGTTTTGACTAACTGTTCCAGAAATATCGCTTCTTGAAAAAGTCGAATTCTGTAAAAACTATATGCAAAGAAATACTCATAACTTCTTTAATATTGCTTCAAATAGAAAAAATATTTTTTGTATTTTTTGTTTTTATCACCTATGCACACTGGTCCCAACCTGCGACAAAAATCGAAAAATCGATATCAGCAAATCTCTGCTACAATTCAGCAAATTTTCTCCAAACATATTATATTTTAATATTTCAGCACTGTTTTTGTAATTTATAACGGTATTTAACAAACCAGAAGAAGTTGACATTTACGTATGATCTCTAAAAACTTTAAAAACATCAGTAAGGTTATGACTTCTTACAAAGCAAGTAACTCAAAATTTAAAGGATACATTTTTTGTTTGTTTTTTTTTATTGAAAAATTTATTATAATTACAAATTACAATAAAATTTATATAAAAAGCACTAGCAACTAAAGCTATCGGCTTCAAAAGGGTAAAATTATTTTTTTCGAAATTGAAGTTTTAGTACAAGGTTTTCTAATTAGTTTTACATACAAATTTTTACACATTATTCGCATAAAATGTGCTGGAAATCACATTTTTTATAATAATTTTTTGTGGATTTTTTTCCAAGTCCTAAAAATTGAAGTAAAGTTTTACTAACTTCCCCATCCTTAGCCACTCTCCAAATTTTTTGAAGAATGTTCGAAATAGTGTCACGTTTACAAACAAATTGGTTCCAGCTGCATATATTTGCATTTCCGTGTGTGACATTAAAAATACTGACGATGCCTCTGGTCAACAGTGTTCGGAAACAAACTGTACCTTATCATAAGGTACCGTACATGTTACACAAACACTAAAAAATTTATAAAGTTTATGTGCACGTACACAAACTTTAAAACTATTTTAGCGTTTATGTACATGTACCCAACGAGAATCGAAAAGTTCGTCAAACACACATATTTGGTACGCAACCACCATCGTAATGTAACAACCACGTACCCATCCGAAATGGGTTCGTACAGAAGCGCGTACATTAAAAAACCACGTAGTGTACATCATAATGTACCTTTAGAAAGGAAGTGGTGGTAGGGTACACTTACATTTGTTTGGTTAATAAATTATAAGAAAATATAAGGTTTATTTATTTTTTGGTGGAATAAATAAATACAAATAAAATATTATTAAAAATAAATGAATATTTATCTTCTATTTATTAGGACTATAATGACATTATTTAAATGTCATAAATACATATGCAAGAATTGAGTAATGCCTAAGCAAAACGCTCCTATCTAATTTTTAAAATCTTGACAATTTGTAAAAGGGTTGCTATAGGTGATAGAGGTATATTTTTGGCGATGTGAACTTGTTGTATTGTGAAAACAAGTGGAACCAAAATATTCTTACACTTATTGTCCGACGTTTTGCATGTATTCCAATTGGTAATTAGAGTTATTTTTAATATTTTTTTAGCAACGTCAAGAAGAACAGTTGGAAATAATTTATTTTGAGTTTGATACTAATACACTAATATAATAAAATATCTTGTCGTTTTATGATTTCAGAATAAAAATAAATTCTAAATCAATACAAGAATTACTTTTTTGTGTTTTTCGAAATTATGAATTGCCGTTGATGTACTCAAGGACTGATACCTAGCTTTGAATTCAACATCCGTTCTTTGGGTCTGCTCCATTTTTACAGTATATTGTATAGGTATAGTTTGAAAATCAGAAAATCATCGAAAAATAGGTAGAAGCAAGGCACATTTATAGAATGTAGAAGTGACAATCAGCTGTATTTTTACTTTTTTGTAAATTTGGTTTTCAAAATGTAATAGGGTCTACTCATGAAATACCATAAAATACTTCTTTCCGTCTTAAACGTGTAATAAAATGACTACGACAGTTCTGAATGCTTTATAATATACTACATTTTGGTTCAAATTTGTTCTATCATAAAGGATTTTCAAAATATATTTATGTTTTTTCCTGAGAAAATTTTTAGAACGACCCTATTATTCAATATTTTCTTTTACATTTAATTTTCAATAACAACAATGTTGTTAGTCGTTGTAATTTATGCATCTTACTTACTTACTTAGTTGGCCCATTACAGAACATTTGTTCCATAGACCGAACTAAGAAAAGATCTCCATTCCTCTCTGTTTTTCGCTTGACTTTTTGGAATACCGCGCCTTTTCATTTCTTCATCCACTTGTATGCTCCATCGAAGCTTAGGCCTGCCAATTCTGCGTGCACCACCATGCGGTCCGTATTTATACGCCTTTTTAGCGGGTTCATCATCGCTCATTCCCATGATATGGCCTAGCCAACGCAATCGTTGCATCTCGATACGTTTAACTATATTCATATCTTTGTATAGTTCATATAGTTCGTGGTTCATACGACGTCGATATTCACCGTCAACTCAAATCGGCCCGTAGATCTTTCGAAGAATTTTCCTCTCAAACCATATATAAATGTGCCTTGGGTGGAGGTATTTGTATAAGTAACAATTCCGACTAATACTATAAAGTACCTGATCGTTTTTATTTGAAATCATAAGAAGAAACCCCATCAACGAGCAAACCACATGCAACCAATTTTTTTTAGAACTCTCGGAAAACCATCATTAGCGAGATTGCTAATATTGTACAGGCAATACCGTCAACCCAAGTAAGCGTGGAACGTTTATTTTCTGCTATGAAGTACATTTTATCTGATCTAATGGTAAAAGTCAATAGGGATTTCAATTATGAAAGTTGAGCTTTCTCCTGTCAAATTCTAAATTCTTTAGTACTTTATATAATCTGTTACATATGTTTTCACATGTGAAACTTTTATATATTCGTTAAGTTTTTATATAATAAATAAATAATTTTTATATTTACTGGTTAAATGTAGCTACTTTTGTATTTTATTTATACGATATTCACTCTTATTTTTAAATGGTTTTATTTAGCTCACCCCGTTTGTTTTATTATTTTTTTTTTTATATATTTATTCTTGGGTCAAATTTAGTAATTCAAATTTCACCCTCTTCCTGTCAACCGATTAATCTGAAATTTTGTATCCACTTTGGATTTTGGTGACAATACAATTATCTTTATTCATTATCATTATAAATTCAAGATGGCCGCCGCTACAAAATGGCGGATAATTTATGTTTTATCAATCCCATCAATATGGGTATCAAATGAAAGGGCTCAACAAGCAGAATACAATATACTATAAAAAATTGAAATCCAAGATGGCGGCCGCTACAAAATGGCGGATAACGTAGGTTTTATCAATCCCATCAATATGGGTATCAAATGAAAGTGCTCAACCAGTAGAATACAATGTACTATATAAAATTAAAATCCAATATGGCGGCCTCTACGAAATGGCAGATAACTTCGGTTTTATCAATCCCATCAACATGGGTATCAAATGAAAGGTCTCAACAAGTAGAATACAATTATTAAGCAAAATTGAAATCTAAGAAGAAAATCTAATCTACCAAATGGCTGATAACAATTTTTTTTATCAATCCCACTAATATGGGTATCAAATAAAAGGGCTTGACAAGAAGAATACAGTGCACTATACAGTACATCTTATACACCCGAAAGCCATACAGTTTCCAGCTAAGTACAATTACAGGACGGCTGAAAGAAGAATGTTGCCTTTAATACTATCATGGTCTTCTACAATACATAAAATGCAGGGCAGCACTGTGGATCACGCAGTCGTATACTTAGGTGCGAAACTGTTTGAAGAAGGTCAAGCCTACGTGGCTCTTAGCAGGGACTACGTATAGAGGAGTTGGACTGCAATAAACTAACGGGCAAGAAACCTTGCAATAATGAAACAGAATGCGAAATAAAAACTAAAAACTAGAAAATAAAAATAGGTAAAAAAACTTTTTAAGTTAAACTGTTTTATGTTAAACATACATTGCAATGTTTAAGATAAATGTACTAAAAACCAAAAAATAATAAAATAGATACAGTCGTGGGAATTATAAACATATGCATAGACTAGACTAAAATAAAACCGTGGGGCACGTCAATTGTCTACAAATTATCGACTTAATGTGCGAAAAAAGAATCGTTTAATTCGTCGTTAGGCAGTTGGCCCGCAGACGGTAGGGAAATTACTTACTATTTTCTTGCTCATGGAAATTCCAATTGTTATACCCTCCATGTAAATAAAAGAGATGTTTCAACTAGTTTATCGTTGGACATTTACACTGCTGGCTGGCGAGGAATCGTTTTACTGCTCGTAGTTTGTCTTTAATCGACAAAGTACTACTCGCTCACCACTATGAAACCCTAAAACTCGCTTATAATCGAGCTTGCTAGCTTGTTTGCACATTCTATCCCTACTTATCACACGTCCATCGCTGTCGGTTGAACAACTGCCTTATTATAGTGTAACATTACAAAACGAGCATTTTGATCAACGATTGTAGACAATTGACGTGCCCCACGGTTTTATTTTAATCTAGTCTATGCATATGTTTATAATTCCCACGACTGTATCTATTTTATTATTTTTTGGTTTTTAGTACATTTATCTTAAACATTGCAATGTATGTTTAACATAAAACCATTTAACATAAACAGTTTTTTTACCTATTTTTATTATGGTTGTATTTTTCCTCATACCATTCATATTTAATATTTCTTTATAAACACCACGCAGGTGTACACAACCTCTATTTGTTTTTTAGGGTAAATAATGATGTACCATTTCGGTTGGGTACGTGGTTGTTACTTTACAATGGTGGTTGCGTACCAAACATGTACGCTACGATTTTCGTTGGATACATGTACATAAACACTAAAACATTTTTTAAAGTTTGTGTACATGTACGGTACCTTATCGTAGTGTATCTTTTCATGCTAGGTACGGTACAAAACGTTATTGTACGGTACCTTAATGTATGTTTTCGAGCGCTGCTGGTCAATGAACGGAAACAAACAAAACGATTCCCGTACCAATCACACAAAGCCACAAACTTTTCAGCTTCTCTGAATCGTTTCATTCTCACAACCAAAACAAAACCAAAAACTTTTCAATGTAAAAAATGTAAACTGTACGATTGCTGAAATGTACTTCGGCTATGCTTTGCCGAGTTGTTTCATTCACCACCCAAACAAAAAGAATTTATGGCAAACGTTTGCTGTGTGTTATGGTCAATGACACACTCAGGCACAGACACACACACATGTGATTGCTTAACAACCCTATAAGTTAGCATCAGTATACCGCAGTGAATTTTATCAACCACCAAACATTTTTGATTTATTACACATGTGTGTTTAGTACTATTCCGTTTTCTATCTGCTCTTGTGGAGTTGAGTACTTTTCGGTTTTCGTTTTGTTCGCACTCACGAATGTAAACAAAACAAAACTAAACAGCGAGCTCGGCCACCGAGTTATGTCGGGTTATGTTTTGTTTTGTATTGTTCCTATGGAAAATACGAAACGAAACTATTGGAAATGTTATTTAAAGTATTTTCACGTACGCTGCCGCTGGTCGTTTCAGTGAATATGCCGTATTACTGTATTCTCAGTTTCTTCTTTGTTTTGTGTTTTAATTGTTGTTTTGGTTTTTTCTTTAAAGATTAAGACATTTTTGTTTTGGTATCTACTTATGAGTTTATTTTTTTACATTTGAATATTTTTGATATATGTATGATGCTACATATAAAATGAAAAACAAGTAAAAATGTAAAGTTCGGTCGCGCCGAACTTTATTGTATTCATACCATGAAATATTCTGACCTCAAATGGAATAATTTATTTCCTTTCCTGTCCACGATACCAGTCGGAGACGTTTTTTGACCACTAAGAACTCCAAATTGCAAATTACAACCAATTCGAACCGAAAATGTAGATAACAAGCAAAATAGTATCAGTCGGCTTTGCCGACAGAGATATACCCTCAGCCTGTATATATTGAAACAATTTTTTCCCAAAATACGTATGTATTTAGGGGGTTTTAAAAATTTTGGGCGTTTGAACCGACAAAAATGTTGATTAGGATTAAAGATCAAAAGTTTTGCGGAGGAGATACTAAAAGGAATGGATCGACTTTGACCGTTACTTTTACCATCGTAATTGAGGCAGCGAATGCAAGTTGCTTCAACAAAAATCAAAGTGATTCGACATTAGGTCTTAAAGTTAACTTATCCGAAATTTTGTGTGGGAGGTACCAGATGGAGTGGACAAATATAGTCCATATTTGAACCTGATCTATATCTGGTAGATATATTAGGATGTGTGAAGTATATACCAATTCGGACACTCCCTTCAAGAGTTACCGTACGAACAATTTTTCCGAATATTTTTAAACTTTTGTGGGGGAGGTACCTGAAGGAGTGGACCGATATCGCTTATCTTCAAACTTAAACTATGTTTTGACAAAATATAACTAAGGCCGTATTTTGGACCGAATCGGTAGATCCGTTCGAGTGTTATCTTGCGTTCCAACAACAATATACGGTGTCATAGGGGTTTTTTGCAACTTTAATGCTATTTTCTCAGGAAGTATGGACTTGCCCCTGATGAAACTGAAAGTTCCTAAAATCAAAGCGATTCGAGAGATGGCCCTAAACTGAACTTTTCCGAAATTTTGTGTGGGATGTACCCGAAGGTGTGGACCTATTGAGACCATATTGGAACCTCATATTACTCTGGTAGAAAGTTTACGCTATACAAAGTATGGACCAAATCGGTCACTCCCTTCAAGAGTTATCGTGCGCACAAACTTTCCGAACATTTTCGAACTTTTGTGGGGGAGGTACCGGAAGGAGTGGACCGATGTAGCTCATCTTCGAACTTAAACTAAGTTTGGGCAAAATATTACGAAAGCCAAAATTTGAACCCAATCGATTCATCCGTTCGAGAGTTATCGTGCGCTCCAGCCAGCAGGACAGACAGACAGACAGACGGACGGACATGGCTAGATCGACTCCAAATTGTCTGAAACACATTTCGTCCAAACATACTTGGGGTCTAAAACCATTATTTCGATGAGGCACATTTTCATTGTATCAAAGTGTATATACCCCCCTTAGATTAAAAGCTGAGGGTATAAAAACCTCAAAATAACTGAAATATGGAGGTACCGTAATATTAGGACTATACCGAAACCTGGACCTAAGAACACAATTTTTGGCGCAGAAGGTTTTTGATCATTGAGAACTCCAAATGGCAATTCGGGCTGAAAATGTTGATAAAATCTTCAAAAGACCTGAAATCGGGAGGTATCGTAATATGAGGGCTATACCGAAACCTGGACCTAAGACTACAATTTTTGGCGCAGAAGGTTTCTGAACATTGGGAACTCCAAATACCAAAGTACAGCCAATAATATCCGAAAATGTAGATAACAGCTTCAAAATACCTGAAATCGGGTGGTACCGCTACAAGGCTAAAGTATTTTTTACTTATTTTTAGCATATACTGAAAAAATCAGAGTGACCCGACGATTATAAATATTTTTGTCGCACCACCCCATACAAGTGGGACCACTATGTACTGAAAAATAAAAAAATGCACAGTGGACTTGGTAAAATTTTCGCGATTTAATATTTATTTTTATCAATTATTGTACTCTTCGATTTTCATGAAATTTTTTGTATTAAACTGCGATTAATTACCCAAATTTTAAGTCCTATTTGGTAGTGGGCTTCGAGTAATTACTATTTTTTTTTCTGATTTTTATACCCTTTACCTAGTATGGAGAGTATATTATGTTTGTTTTCCGTTTGTAACGCATTGAAATAAACATTTGCGACCCTATAAAGTATATCGTCACCAATGCCCAAAGGCGTAACCCACAAAACCAAAACTTTACAGGAGAAGCAAAAAACTTTATAAAATGAAAAACTGTTTTATAGAATACACTGCTGAACAAAATTGAAAAAGTTGATTGTTTCAACCGAAGTTTTTTTGTTTCTAAATGAAATCGGCGAGTAATTTTCAAATCCGGTCGCGGTTTTTCTAAATCAGCTCTTGTTCTTGAGATGGAGCTCAAAATCGGTTTTTACAAGTTTTACGCAGAATTTCGTTATGTATACAAACAAATATTTTTGTAGCTTTTTCGACACTTATATATTAAGGAGATGTTGTACGTTCGATACAAACAGCTTTTGAAATAAGTTTGATGAATATATATCAAAAAATATAGAAAACATACGACCTTGTATGTTTTGAGTACTTTAATCTATAATTACGTCATCGGGGGAAGTCATAGGATCTTCATATGACATACCGGATATGCTTAGGGTGTCTTCTATATAACCCAGTATTCAAATATATAATATAAAGTTCATAGCGCCCATGATTTCGCCATAACCTAAAAATCATCATGAAGACTGCTTAAGAGATATCATTTACTAGTGATATCATTACCACATAAGCCATTTACTTTTCCATAGCAGTCTTTATGATGATTTTTATGTTATGGCCGAATCATGGGCGCTATGAACTTTATATTATATATTTGAATACTGAACTATATAGTACACACCCTAAGCGTATCCGATATGCCATAAGAAGATCCTATGATTTCCCCCGATGACGTAATCACAGCTTAAAGTACTCAAAATATGCAATTTTTACAAGGTCCGTCGTATGTTTTATATATTTTTTGATATATATTCACCATAATTATTTCAAAAACTTTTTGTTTCGAGCGTACAGCATCTCCTTAATATATTAGTGTCGAAAAAGCCACAAAAAATATTTGTTTGTATTTGGAAATAACGAAATTCTGCGTAAAAGTCGTGAAAACCTATTTTGAGCTATATCTCAATAACAAGACCTGATGAAGAAAAATCGCGACCGGATTTGAAAATAACTCGCCGAACTCATTTAGAAACAACAAAAACTTCGGTTGAAACAAAAGTCGTGTTGACCAGTGATATCAATCTTATGAGGGCGAGTATTTGAAGTATTATCAATCACGTATGAATGGGTGTAAATAATGAATCTTATACCGCGAAAACGCTTGGTTTTGGATTCGTCATTACTGCAAAATCTGCAATTTTATTCCATTTTCCGAAATGCAATTTCTTGAATAGGATCGTTATTTTTGAACGTAGAAGCTAAAAATTTTGCCGGAGAATGTATATTCTTGATCGGGGTAAAATTCTGTGTCGAGCTATGCATGTCCATCCGTCCGCCTGCGGTAATCCGTAGCATCCAGAAAAATGAAGATAGAACGCTGCAAACTTGGGAAGATGCGTACCACACAATTTCATGTATTTTGACGATTTTAGCCAGATTTTCAAACCGAATTAGCTATAATTTGACATTTAGGGTTTCTAGTGATCAACCCACTTACATTCCAAAAATTATGAGCATAGGTCCATGTTTTGGTATAGCCCCCCTGTAACGGTACCTCCCGATTTTCGGTATTTTGAGGATTTTATATACAATTCTTAACTGAACTAGCTGTAATTTGACATTTGAGGTTCTCAGTTTTCCACCAAAAATCGTCAACATAGGTCCAAGTTTTCGTATAGCTCCCATATAATGGTACCTCCCGATTATCGGTATTTAGAGTATTATAGCTACAATATTTAACCGAACAAGCTGTAATGTGATATTTGAGGTTCATAGTGGTCACGAAACTACAATTTTTAACCCAACTAGCTGCAATTTGACATTTGAGCTTCTCAGTGCTCACGATAGTTTTCCACCAAAAATTGTCAACATAGGTCCATGTTTTGGTACATCCTGATTTTCGGTAGTTTGAGGTTTTTAGCTACAATTTTTAACCGAACTAGCTGTAATTGTACAGTGGTCACGAAATTTCTTCACCAAAAAATCGAACTAGCTGTAATTTGACATTTGAATTTTCAGTTGTCACGAAACTTCTTCACTAAAAATCGAACATAGGTCCATGTTTTGGCATAGCTCCCATATAATAGTACTTCCGATTTTTGGGGGTCTTACGTTGTTTGATGGAACTACCCATAATTTGACTTTCGAGGTTCCCCGCAGTTATGAAACATTTCCACTAAACATTTTAAAGATAGGTCTACACATTGATATAGCCCCGTAGGTGGTACCTTTCACCTGGCTGAACATTTTTATACCCTCAACCTTTAGGCTAGGAAGGGTATATACACTTTGATACGACCAAAAATGTGCACCATCGAAATAACGGTTTTAGACCCCAAGTATGTTTGGACGAAATTAGTTTCAGACAATTTGGAGTCGATTTAGCCATGTCCGTCCGTCTTTCTGGCTGGCTGGTGGGCACGATACCTCTCGAACGGATCAACCGATACGAAACAAAATTTGGGTATCGTAACATTTTGTCCAAACTTAGTTTAGGTTCGAAGATGGGCCATATCGGTCCACTCCTTCGTGTACCTCCCCCACAAAAGTTCAAAATTTGTCTGTAAAATGGTGTGAACGATAACTCTCGAAGGTAGCAATCTATTTGGTCCAAACTTTGCACATCTCCAGATACAGATTGGGTTCGAATATGGACTATATCGGTCCACTCCTTCGGGTACCTCCCACACTAAATTCGGATAAAGTGAAGTTTAAGAGCAACTCTCGGATCGTTTTGAAATTTCTTTCATTAGGTTGTTTTTGCGGCTCTCTTTACGACGGTAAAATTTTCCTGCGGAAGTCCATACTTCCTGAGATATTGGCCTAAAAGCTGCATGAACCCTGACGACACCAACCAAAATGGCAAATCTGCAAGATAATTCTCGCTTGGAGTTTTTGATTGGTGCAGACTTTGCACATCGTATTACTTCTTCCAATCATGCATCAGGTTGGAATATGGATTGTATCGGTTCACTCCTTCGGGTACCTCCTACACAAAATTCGGGTAAAATGAAGTTTAAGAGCTCCTCTCGGATAGTTTTGAAATTTTTTCAGTAAGTTTTCTTTGTGGCTTCTATTACGACGGTACAACTTTTTTTCCTGCGCAAGTCCATACTTCCTGAGATATTGGCCTTAAATCTCCGAGAAACCTGACGACACCAACCAAAATGTCAAATCCGCAAGATAAGTCTCGCAGGGAGTTTCTGGTTGGTGCAGACTTCGCACATCGTATTATTTCATCCAGTCATGTGTAAGGTTCGAATATGGATTATGTCGATCCACCCCTTCGGTTACGTCCCACACTAAATTCGGATAAAGTGATGTTTAAGAGGTCCCCTCGCATCGTTTTGACATTTTTTTAGTAGGTTGCTCTAACGGCCTCATTTACAACGGTACAATTTTTTGCGGAGTAAGTCAATACTTCCTAAGATAATGGTCCCAAAGATCCAAAACCCAGCCGGCACATACTAAAATGGCTGTTGTGCAAGATAATTCTAAAACTTTTTCAAAAATTTTTTTTCAAACTTATTGTAACGTAATTTAATATTTCGAGTCCTTTATGAAGAAGTTTGGTAATTAAATATGTTATGATTTGGTATATACACTCCAAGTCAGTAGAATAGAACACCTAAATTTTTGATAATGTTAGCTTATTTATCCCAAAAGGAATGAATATGCGTTTTTAATCTTGTGGGGATTTAAAATCTATGATGTTCCGTATCAAACACAGAAATTATGTTTCTAGCTCTTCGCGAAATGATTTTCTGATCAATTTTCAGATAGTACTATGAAAAATAGACATTTATTTTTGGTCATCAGGATAGAACAGTCACTTTATTTTTGCGAATTTTTGAGATATTAACGCCGAAGTTTCTTTAAGTCGATAAAGCAAGGCTTTCTAATAATTTTTCGCCAAAGAAAACCTATAAATTATTCCGCGGACACCGAAATAACAGCGTTAAAGGGTTTAAATTGACAGATATTTGAAACATCTCGGAATATTAATAGGAGTCACGAAGTTATGTCATATTTCTTCACAATAAGATAGAATATGACACAGAAAACCTCGACGGATACAATCGAGTGCTTCGGATGCTGGTAAGATGGAACATTTTCAAAATAATTATGAAAAACGTCAAAATTTCTTATAAAAACCCTGATGTTATGTTCAATAAACGGTTTTTCCGCGAACAAGTCTGCCGTTCAACGGTTTGGAAATATGCTCCAGATTTGGAGGAAGATAATCTGATACGAAAACAACCGTTATTTTAAGACACAGAGGGAAATTTTAGCACATTTTCAAATTGAACACTCTCTTTGGACTTTGAATTTTATATGTGTTCTTATTTCGGTGTCCGCGACTATTCTCAACAGTGTTATGCTTCAAAATAAATGGATCAGGTTATGCTCTCCATACCGGATTTTACGAATTAGCAATTTTTTTAATTGAACTCGCAAATGTAAATGCCCCGTTTTCGCGGAAAAACACAGTCATGGATATTGAGGTTTTAGGTTTCGTATGTTGTTTTAAAAAGTACTAAAATGTCTCTCAGTGTATTAAAATAACGGTTGTTTTCGTATCGATTATCTTCCTCCAAATCTGGAGCATATTTCCAAACCGTTGAACGGCAAATTTGTTCGCGGAAAACCCGTTTTATTGAACAAAACATCAGGGTTTTTATAGAAAATTTTGACGTTTTTCATAATTATTTTGAAAATGTTCCATCTTACCAGCATCCGAAGCACTCGATTGTATCCGTTGAGGTTGTCTGTGTCATATTCTATCTTATTGTGAAGAAATATGACATAACTGCGCGTCTCCTATTGATATTCCGAGATGTTTCAAATATCTGTCAATTTAAAACCTTTAACGCTGTTATTTCGGTGTCCGCGGGATAAATTATAGGTTTTCTTTGGTGAAAATGATTAGAAAGCCTTGCTTTATCGACTGAATGAAATTTCGGCGTTAATATCTCAAAAATTCGCGAAAATAAAGTGACTGTTCTATCCTGATGACCAAAAATAAATGTCTATTTTTCATAGTACTATCTGAAAATTGATCAGAAAATCATTTCGCGAAGAGCTAGAAACATAATTTTTTCTGTGTTTGATACGGAACATCATAGACTTTAAATCCCCACAAGATTAAAAACGCATATTCATTCCTTTTGGGATAAATAAGCTAACATTATCAAAAATTTAGGTGTTCTATTCTACTGACGTGGAGTGTATATGTCAATGATTTGGTATAGCCCCACATTACGGTACATACATATTTTAAATCAAACTCGTGATACAAAATCAATATATTTTGTATACGATATCATTATTGTGTTTTTTTTTTGGTCAGTTTTTTTTTGGTCAGTGGCTGAGGGTATTTCTCCGTGAGCACAGCTGACTGATACATTCTTACTTGTTTAGATTAGATTAGAAAATTTAGGCTTTTGGCTTTCCATAGTCGATAAATTTTTCCACCTAAATTGTGAAAGGAAACTATTTATTTCATTTTAATTAAGACTATTTTATGGTGGAGGGTATAAAAGCGTCTGTCCGGCCGAACTTTACGACTTTTTACTTTTTTTTTCAAATTTATCAATACAAATTTTCCTTTATACCACATGGTGCGCCTTAACTAATTTTAAACAAGTAAGAAAAGTCTATAGTCGGACGGAGCCGACCATGGGATACCCTACACCACTATCCCTGGACGTTGTTACGTTGTTTAACCGCTACGTTATTGAAATTTTTACCAATTTCACACAAAAGTTTCAGTCCGTTTAACCCGCTAAGTATTATCTGATCTTCACGTTGGTTTGTACGCTTCTTCTTTATCATAATCTCAAACTTTGTTTAAAATTTTGCGGGTTATTATTTTGACCTACAGAGCCGCTACAAAATTGGTTAAAGTTTTGTTTTTGGTCCACTTCATCCCGTGAACATTTCACGATCATCACCAAAAACTAATCATTTCTATTCTGGCCCGAACCCAATCTCCTTAAAAAAGTTGTTACAATCGGTCCATAATTGCGGCCTTAAAAGCTTGTTTACAATTTTTAATGGACGGACACACATCACTAAATCGCTTTATCTCGTCGAGATATGAGTTTTGGCATACCAAATAAGTGGTCTAGGACGAATATTTCGTGGTGTTACATAAACTTTTGGAGAGACAATATGTAGCATGGTATAAAAATGTGGTTCTCTATAGAGAACCCATTATATATTAGGCAGTAGGCCCGTTATCTAGCAAACAATTTATTGCAATTTACATCAAAGGAAAGATCAGTAGTTTTTTTTCCATATGTAGGCTACTTTGCGAAATATATATGTCCTCAAGGAATTAAAATATCGACAAAAATAAATTTTTTATATTTTTCATACAATAGTAATGGTCCATTTCACCCGCTAAAGAATATCAGATCATCATTCAAAATTGTAGGTATCTTTTTCGACCTATACTCTTACCCGGTGCAAAATTTCGTGACTATTGATGTATAATTGCGACTTCTAGCGAGTATATTATTACACTACAAACAAATAACGGGATATATAAGGCTGTAACTCTGTTATCTAATCATGCACACCAACATAATTGGCATCAATTGAAAGGTCAAGCGTTCCACTTTTAAGTATATCTCACTTGTCCGGAATGTCAGTTCCAGGAATTAAGATATAAGCTGTATATTAAATTTTTTCACAATTTTCACACAAAAGTTTTGGTCCATTTAACCCTCTAAATATTATCCGATCGCAATCTCAAATTGCAAGCTTCTCCTTTATGATATACTCTTACCTTATTTAAAATTAGGCGTTGATCGGACTATTATTGAGACCTACAGAGCAGCTACAAAATTAGATAAATATTATGTTTTTGGTCCATTTCACCCGTTAAATATTTCACGATCATCACCAATAAGAATAGGGATCTATTCTGATCTGAACCCGACCTCCATACATTCGTGACGATCGGTCAATAATTGCGGCCTGGAGCGTGTTTACAATTTATAATGGACAGACGGGCGGACTGACGGACGCACGCACATCTCAAAATCGCTTTATCTCGTCGAGATATGAAGAATGGGGGTCTCCGACGAATATTTCGCGGTGTTACATGAATTTTTACCAAAACAAACTTATAATACCCTTTTCCTCCTTGTGGTATAGGGTATAATGAAAGGTGTTTACACCTCGGAACTTTTTGCAGATTCTGAAACTACAATGCTCATAGATGAGAACTATCAAGAACCTAGGAAAAAATAAATCATCCAATCTTGTAGAGAATTTTCACAGCTTCAACATTTTCTTAGTCCCATTTTGATATGACTTGCGGTTTCCAAGCAAAATCTTGAAGACTTAAGATAAAAAACCTAAAAAATTGAACTGAACCTGTATATCTCAAAAAATATAAAACCTACCAAAAAACCTTAAGATCAGTCTTGTAGAGAATTTTCACAGCTACAACATTTTCTTTAGGCTCATTTCGATACGACCTGCTGTTTCCAAGCAAAATCGTAAAAACCCTAAAATTGTGAATTTTGATCGCGATTTATTTAAAAATTCCTCCGGCGATTTTTCTGTTTTTTTTTATTATTTTTCTTATCTATGAACATTGCTGTTTCAGAATCCACGAAATCTTCCCATGTGTAAGCGGTTTTCATCAAAAGTTAGTTAAGACGCACTAAGCATGATATTGGTTTATAAGGAAGCGATACAGTCAGTGCATTGTCTCAATTTGAACTTCTATATCTCAAAAACGGTATATCCTACGAAAATTTCATAAAGGTCAATCTTGTGAAGAATTTTCACAGCTATAATGTTTTTCTGGGTCCATTTACATAGGGCTCGCGGTTTCCAAGCAAAATCGCGAAAACCTAAAGAACCCCTAAAAATGTGAACTTAAATCGCGATTTATTTGAAAATCCCTCCGGCGATTTTTTTGTTTCTTGATATTTCTCATCAATGAGCATTGTAGTTTCAGAATCTGCAAAAACTTCCCAGGTGTAAGCACCTTCCATTTAAATTTGGTTAAGGCACACTGTGACCAGTGTCAAAAATTGTCTTATTTTACCAAACAAAAGTATACATTTTCTAAAATTTGTTTTGATTTTTTATTTGTAAATTTATCTTAAACATCTTAAAGACTGCATTATTTCTCAATTTTGAATAAGAAGAAGGATACGGGGCTACTTCTTCGGGCATATTCCCATTAATGCTCCAAAATATTTGATTCAGTACAATTTCAATACAAAGTAGATCTTGTGATCATTCCTTCAACTGTTTATTTCTCATGGGAAGTCACTACTTAGCGGGATATGATCCTCAATATATCCCAATACCTTGGATCGATCCTACATACACGTCCCGCACAGAAATTCAGGGCCTTTATATTGGTCCAAAAGTTACAACAACCCCGCCCACGTGGTCTATTTGTAATATCCGAAGGGTAATGAATTTTATTCGTACAGACTGTCGTGATTGAATATGTCAGTATAATAGGGCTACCATTTATGATAACTACTATCCCACAAACATCTAAAGTTATGCTCTTTTAAAAGCCACCACTGTAACTGAAATATATATTCTTCATCAGCCTCCCTTCATGCTTCATGGAGTCAAACTTACCCGCCATAACCAGAGTACCCTGTCCACAAACTGATTCAGTCACACGCACACACACCAAAGACTCGACCAAAATTCTACTCTGTGTGTAAGCGTCTGTTTATTTTGTATAGTGATGTCATAAAATTATGCTTAATGTTTGTTAAAATTGCTGTTTTTAAGAGATAAGTCCATAAAGTAAATTACATTGTAATTGAAAGTGCGGGTTCAAATCTTTATAGCGCCCCTGAACATAACGGCAATAACAACGGCAGCAAAAGCTTTACTAGAAATTGCAGAAACTCGTACAGCTTTTGGTTGATGCTATAGGACATGCCATATATTCCACGCTCAGTGCCAGGATGGATGATGTTTTGCTTGATTATAACTCACACACACAGGCTGTTTGCCTCACACTACCACACCAACAAGAGCAAATAATATTATGTGCCGCTTGGATGGATAGCTAAAAGGCTAAAACTAGCAGTTGTTGGTGTTGTTGCTGTTGTTGTTGCTGGAAGTTGACGTTGTTATAATGGCTGTTTTTGCTATGAAAGATATCTGGCAACAAAACCGAAAGGACGAATGTGTTTCAATGTGAATGATGATGGAATGGATAGCAATTGGAGTGGAGTGTGATGCTGATAGAACAACCGTTCGTTCTTGTGCTCGCTCATTTTATGGAATAATGCGTCAATGTGGCATAATAATATCGACCGCATAATATTTGCTACACACAGGCACACACATAAAAGTATGGCCAAAGTATGAAAGTCCTTCAATTTTTGTAATTTTCTGTAAATGGATATGGAACGGAAACCATAGCATTTAAATAGCTTCGTCTGAGAAACGAGTGTACGTGTCTATGTATTTGTGTGTACGAAGATGTGTATGCTGGCATTTTTACCCATTAATTTTTATAGTTTGTTTATCTTTTGTGAACACAACAGAAAAAAATACAGACAGAAAATGCCCAGAATATGGTTTTTCTTGTAAATATTAAAGATAAGAAATTTGTTCGGTTGTTGTTGTCGTTGTCACAGAATAAAATGTGTAAAATTAAAAGTATTCACCCAAAAGGGTTTAAAGATTATTTTTAAAATAAAAATTATAATTATTAATAAGGAATTTAAAATGTGACAAAACAAAGATAATCCGTTCAGCCTGCAGTTGTAGCATTTCAGTCTTTTACTACCTCAAAATTATAAGAACCAACATCAACAGTTGGTCCGATCTTCATGGACGCATTGCGCGTCGGCACCATCAACTTGGTCTTCTCGCCGTTTACCGTCCTTTGCAAAGGTATCAGTTTCTTCCTTTTCCGATCGACCTATTATGTCAATGTCATCGGCATAAGCAAGTAACATGTGGCTATTGGTGTAGATTGTGCCATTTCTTTTAACTTTTGCCTCTTGTATAACCTTTTCCAGCAGAATGTTGGACAGATCACACGAAAGGCTCTCTCCTTGTCTAAAATCTCTTGTGGTACTGAATTGTTCGGAGAGGTTCTTTCCTGAGAACCTAGTATCAGTTAAAGTCATCTTACAAAACCGAATTAGCTTTGCGGGGATACCAAATTCAGACATGGCTTGGAATAATAATCTGTCGAAGGCTGCTTTATAATCGACAAAAAGGTGGTAGGTGTCGAAGACTTATGCCCCTATAGTTAGACCATACAATCTTATCTCCTTTCGTGTGGACAGGGCACAGGATGCTTGGGTTCCAATCGTCGGGTACTCGTTCTTCCTGCCAGATGGTGCTAACTAGCTGATAAATACACGTTATTAGCGTGTCGCCTCCCGTTTGGAACAGCTGGGCTGGTAAGCCATCGGCTCCTCCTGCCTTATTATTCTTCAGCCGGTTTATTGCTGTCTTTACCTAATCTTGGCTCAGCGGTATACATTCAATACTATCTTCTGGGATTGGATCTGTGGTATCTTCGCCGTCATCGCTTCTATCGGCTACCAACAATTTGAGTCGTATTTTAAACTTCTGTGATTTTAGTATTAGGACTGCTGTGATATTTACACCAATTTTTTAATTAATTTTGCATTTATTTTTATTTTATTTGTTGTGTCGTTTTTTTAATTACCTACAGCTAATTAGATTTAAATTTAAAACTGACGAAGGAATTTTTTTTAAGAAAGAAGATGTTGGAAAATCCAACGAAACGTCGGGTAGAAAAATGAAATAAATAGTCTTTATTTACATTGACTAACGAAGACCTTATAGCCCGATAAGACGAAATCTTTAAACATAATAAATAAAAACCCAAAAAGTCGAACAAATTTAAATAAAGTTTGGAAAAAATTCTTTCCATATTCTGAGCACACTATTTGTATCAGTTACCAAATTACCTTGCTGGTCTCCACAGGAGGATGTGCCATCAGTTTGATATTTCACTCTTTGCTAGAACTTCATTTCCTGTACATCTTTATTTTTTCACACTCCCGACTTTCCATTTCTCTCTTTTTCCTGCGAAAAAGACGTTTCTCTTCTCTCCTTTTATCCCGATACCTCTCGTGCGCTACGCCTTGCTACATATTGTAGTAGCCCTATATGCCGCATTCCTGGACATACCATGGATTCCTTGGTGGAGGTCTCTCGTATTAAAGTATGAATTTTGCGGCTGTTTTCATAGAGTGGGCAATATTTTGCCATTGTGCTGATGTGTTATCGGGGCGAGGACTCCTCGCCCAGGAGTGCTTTCATTAAACAATTGGGCTAGTTGAGTGGAATATGCTGTGGCTATCTGTTGTGTTTGCTGCCTACCGAAGTCCAACTTCGGCATCTGTTCGTTATTTATTTGCAGCGTTTAGACGGGTAGGTATCTTTGCTGCAACAAGGTAGTGGTCCGAGTATATGTTTGCACCACGGAACGATCGTACATCCAACACACTCGATGAATGTCTTCCATCTCTCAAAACATGATCAATTTGATAACTTGTGTTTTGCTCTGGAGAGAGCGAGGTGCCGTTATGAATATCGAGACGCTTAAATTTGGTCTATCAGCCTCATACCACTGTCAGATGTTTCACTGTGGAGACTGAATTTCCCGACTGTTGGGCCAAATATATTCTCCTTTCCAATTTTGTCATTAAAATCGCCTAGAATAATTTTAATGTCATGGGCAGGGCAACGGTCATAAGTTTCTTCTAAGCGCTCGTAAAATATATCTTTGGTCTGTTCGTCCTTGTCTTCAGTGGGAGCTAGAGGTGGGCGCGTGTCGTGCCGTGAGTAGTGCGTGTTCGTGCCTTCTCGAAAAACGCCGTGTATGTGCGTGTCGGTCCGGAATACATTTTTGGCCGTGCGTGATCGTGTTTTTTTTTTGTTTTGCACGACACGACTAAAAACGATCTGCACTATGTGACACGATCGTGCTAAATTTTTGGTCTCCCTTTAGAAGTCGTACAAGAGACCATACTAAACACGAAAATCGGACAAGAATATAAAACCGACAAAAAAAGCCTAAATTGTTTGCTTCGTTTTTGTAGTCTGGTACTTATTGCCGTTTTAGTATGGAGAGACCAGAGTATTAGTGAAAAAAAAGATGATTTTTGTTGGCAATTTGCTTTGTCCATGAGAGAAGCAAACACAAAAACTACTCAATATACTCTCTTTGCAAAGCAGATGTTTATCTGATTGTATTATCTGTTATGGATGATGTTATTGAAAAACATCCTCTTCCCGAATTGGGAAAACTGATTGACTGCCCAAAAAACGTTGTAAGAACAAATTGTCGAAAATGTTAAAACAAGTTGAGAGAGAATATACCAAGTCCAGAAAGAGATTAAGAGCATTTTGCTACAAAAGAATGAGTTGGATCGTATATCTGACTTAAAGCAGGGACGAGCTTCTTTGCTTAGATCGTATAGTGAGGGCGCCCACTGAGTTGTTTTTGCATTTGCTTCTCTCTCTCACGTACAGTGTAAATGAATGAAAACAAACAAAAACATAATGTGGTTGTTGCTTTTTTCACTCATACGTTCATACATGTCTTCGCTTTGGTTGTATTTCGGTGGTCGTCGCTGACTTAAAGCTTGCTAGAACCTCTATTGGGTTTTCATAAAATATTCAAAGAGTGTTCCGAAAAATTAAGCTCGGAAAAGTACCCTACTATGCACATTTTTACCCTTTGGTCTAAAAAACTTTTGAAAGTCTGCTCAATTGATACCATTGACTCAATTCATGAAGGATTAGAAAGCTAAAACTAAGCAATCATTTCTTAAACGATTTGTACTAACAATGAATGACACATCTTATAGGGACATTTTTATTTCCGCCGTCTAAGGAGATGCATTTTTTATTAGCTAATGTAAAAGCAATGTTACTTGATATACAAAATGAAAACATAGTGTTTTCTAATGATGAGCAGGAAATTACAATGCCACATTTACTCGAATTTTCAGAGTTTTTGGATCAAAATGGCAAAGAGACGAAAACTGTGAAAACTGTATGAATAGAAATACTCATAACTTCTTTAATATTGGTCTGATTTGAAAAAATCTTTTTTAGTATGTTTTATCACCTATTTAATAAAAAATAGAAAAAATTGGCACAGTTGGCTTGGATGAAATTTTCGCGATTTAATATTTAAACTCAATTTTTATCAATGATTGACCCCTACGATTGTTTGAAAATTTTTTGTATGAAACTACAATCAATTACAAAAATGTTAAGTCCTACTTGGTAGTGGGATTCGAATAATAACTATTTTTCTATTTATACCCTATACCACAATGTGGAAAAGGGTATTATAAGTTTGTTTTGGAAAAAATTCATGTAACACCGCGAAATATTTGTCGGAGACCCCCAATGTGGTATACCAATCTTCATATCTCGACGAGATAAATCGATTTTGAGATGTGTGTCCGTCCGTCCATCCGTCCGTCCGTCTGTCCATTATAAATTGTAAACACGCTCCAGGCCGCAATTATGGACCGATCGTCACGAAATTTTGTATGTAGGTCGGGTTCAGATCAGAATAGATCCCTATTCTTATTGGTGATGATCGTGAAATATTTAACGGGTGAAATGGACCAAAAACATAATATTTATCCAATTTTCTAGCGGCTCTGTAGGTCTCGATAATAGTCCGATCAACGCGTAATTTTAAATAAGGTAAGAGTATATCACAAAGGAGAAGCTTGCAATTTGAGATGGCGATCGGATAATATTTAGAGGGTTAAATGGACCAAAACTTTTGTGTGAAAATTGTGAACATTTTTATTATACAGCTTATATCTTAATTCCTGAAAGTGACATTCCGGACAAGTGAGATGTACTTGAAAGTGGAACGCTTGACCTTTCAATTGATGCCAATTATGTTGGTGTGCATGATCAGATAACAGAGTTACAGCCTAATATATTCCGTTATTTGTTTGTAGTGTAATAATAAAATCGCTAGAAGTCGCAATTACACATCAATAGTCACGAAATTTTGCACCGGGTAAGAGTGTAGGCCGAAAATGATGCCAACAATTTTGAATGATGATCTGATATTCTTTAACGGGTGAAATGGACCATTACTTTTGTATGAAAAATATAAAATTTTATTTTTGGTGGATATTTTAATTCCTTGAGGACATATATATTTCGCAAAGTAGCCTATATATGGGAAAAACTACTGACCTTTCCTCTGATGTAAATTGCAATAAAGTGTTTGCGAGATAACGGGCCTACTGCCTAATATATAATGGGTTCTGTGTAGAGAACCACATTTTTATCCCATGCTACATATTGTCACTCCAAAAGTTTATGTAACACCACGAAATATTCGTCCTAGACCCCTTATTTGGTATGCCAAAATTCATATATAGCGATGTGTGTCCGTCCATTAACAATTGTAAACAAGCTTAAGGCCGCAATTATGGACCGATTGTAACGAATTTTTTAAGGAGGTTGGGTTCGGGCCAGAATAGAAATGATTTGTTTTTGGTGATGATCGTGAAATGTTCAGGGGATGACATGGACCAAAAACAAAATTTTAACCAATTTTGTAGCGGCTTTGTAGATCAAAGTAATAACCCGCAAAATTTTAAACAAAGTTTGAGTTTATGATGAAGAAGAAGCGTACAAACCAACGTGAAGATCAGATAATACTTAGCGGGTTAAATAGACTGAAACTTTTGTGTGAAATTGGTAAAAATTTCAATAACGTAGCGGTTAAACAACGGAAGTAGTAGTACTACTTCCTGTGGGTTTCATTACATTTTACGTGAACTAAATTTTCCTTTCCTGCTACAAAAATGTCTTTGTCATGCTAGATAACTTTTTGGTTTTGGTCATAAGTATTATACATTACATCTCTGATATTTGATAATTAAATTTTCACAATCATTGAAAAGAAGTTCCGTGGAGAACGATTGTCCAGGGATAGTGGTATAGGGTATCCCATGGTCGGCTCCGTCCGACTATAGACTTTTCTTACTTGTTTTACATATGTGTTGTCACATTGTAAGAAATTTTTTTGGTTGCTCATTTAAATTTGCTTTTTAATCAACTAATGAATTAACCTATTTTGAGCAGAGGGATCCGATCGTTGTCAAGTAACCACTTTTGTCTGCTTTTCTTTCTGACTTCTTTGTTTAAAGTGATCTCCCGAATTACTTTGCAAGTTAGGAATTAGATGCAATAGCTCTGGTAACACGGACAACGGCGGTAATTAGATTTTCACTGAGACTGCACAATCCAGTACGTAGTACACTACATTAGCAGAGCTATTCTATCGGCTGGCGATCATTGTGTGTTTCGGATGCTTAAAATCTTGTCACACTAACAATTGACAGTTCTCATGCGATTACTTGGTCACCCTGTATTTAATTTCGAGGTCATGCTACATTACGGTTTTTGTGGCAAAGATAAAAACTTCTGACTCGCAGCAATAGTCAAATTACTATCACAAACTAATTATCGGTTAATACATATTGACTTACCTATGTCGCCCGATACAGAATATTTGTCATATAATTCGACCAAAAAAATCTCCAGTACCTCCGATTTCTTGCTTTTTTTTCCAATTTTGAATATTATAATTTTTTAATATACATACATATGTATGTGTGTATTTGACAATTTGAAAGTGCCTACTAGCTCTGCGGGAACTAAACTGATTGAATTCATACTCCTTTTCAGTGGGGACATCATTTTTTAGTATCATGACAGGACCTTGACAGTCTCAATATATATCTGGTACTGCTCACATTTTATACGACATAAATCGGAAGTTGATCTTTCGAAGATGTTTTTACTTTAAAAGTATACATATATGCCACAACCTCACTTCCAATGAAAATACCTCCGAGCTCATGATTTTTGAAATCATCTGCCAATTTTGTGGATTTTGTACTGTTTTCCTCAAAACTGTGGAAACCACTTTCGGCGTTATCATCTCCATCCTTTTAATCGGAATCTGACTGAAACCACTATTAATCTTTACAAACTCTAAGCAAAACTATCTCCTTTTAACGATTTCTTCGCTGTTAATTTGCTAAAAAGACGCTTGAAAATAAATGAAAATAGATTTGATTGTGAATACAAAATTTCTATACAACTTTAAATAATTAAAAAACATAGGCATACAATGGACCCTCACAGTTGGTGCATATACAATTTTCGCCAAAAACTGTCAAAAAAGGGGTCAAGGTATACTCCAAAGGCGAAGCTCGATAGGAATGTGTGGAAAAAATTACTTTCTTCAAAAAATATTTTTGCAAATTTTTCGCCGATTTTCGCGATTTTTTTAGGTTTTATCCTTTTCTGCCATGAGACCATTTCGAATTCGTATTGTCAAAATCTGTTCAGACGTTCTTAAGTTATAAGCGTAGTAACTAACATCATCTTTTTTATATATATAGATTATTTTTTACAAATATTTTTTACATATACTTAAACTTTTAAAAAAATGTCCAAATATGTCCACCTCCAAAACGAATTTGAAAGATAGCAGGGGGTATGTACTAATAAATTCAGAAGTCAAATCGTGCTCAAATTTGCCACAGTTAAAATAAAGTGGATTTTTCTAATTTAAGATGGGAGAACTTTTTGTAAATACCTGTTGTGACTGTACGTAGTATCTAATTGAAATACAACGGTAATACGCACATCTATCAACCGATTTTCCTTAAAATTCATATTTAGGGTTTCCAGAATGTAGAAAAGAAGTATGTATAATTTTTTTTGAAAATAGGTCAATTTTTTGTCATAGCCCCCACATAAAAGTACGGTCCTATTTAAGATATTTTGTGGATTTTAGCGACACTTTATGACCGATTCGCCTGAAATTTGGTATTTCGACCTCTTGGAAGATATAAATCCTTCGTACCAAAAATAACATAGGTCAATATTTTGGTTTAGACCCCACACAACGGGACCACCCTGTTCAACAAATTTTGTCAGTTTTTGGTCATTTTGGTCGATAAAACGTAAGAATTGCTGTTTGTACACATTTATTATAAATAATAATTAATTTCAATACAAAATGGACGTTGAAATAGTTTTGGCCAGAAAATTTGGATTTGGGACCATTGTGCAATCCCTTAGATTGCACCAAAACTGTGTTCCGTTATATTGATTGAGGTGTAAACATTCGAAAAATATTAACATTAGATTCAAATGCTTCCCTGAATTAATCTTCGTTTTTTTTTTCAATCTTGCCCCAATGTGAGTTGTTCATCGTATTTTTTCTTACAGCCTCGAATGTCCGAATATTAACTACATCGGACCACACTTTCAGGTACCTCCCACACAAAGTTTAAGGACTCGTATAAGATCGTTTTTAAATTTCTGGCTGCATGTTGTGTATGTTGCCCTTGTTAAAACGGTCCAATTTTTTCGGGTGCAAATCCATACTTCCTGAGAAATTGGTCCAACAACTCAAAAACCCCTACAGACATAAGAAGTATTGGGTTTGTTTTTGTTTAGGTTCGAGGCTGAGGGTATATCTCTCTAGGCACAGACCTACAAGATTGACCTTTATGATATTTTCGTAGGTTGTACCATATTTGAGATATATAAGTTTATGTTGGGTAATTGCAGTCATGACATTGTTTTATAAGGAGACGATATAGTCAGTGCATTGTCCCAATTTGAACTTCTATATCACAAAAACAGTAAAACTTACGAAAATATCACGAAGGTCAATATTGTAGAAAATATTCATTGCTACAATAGGATTTGCGGTTTCCCAACAAAATCGTGAAAACTTCAAAAACCACTAAAAATGCGAACATTTTTTTAGTTTTTTGATTTTTCTCATCTATGAACATTGTAGTTTTAGAACGCGCAAAAACTTCCCAGGTGTAAGCACCTTCCATTTAAAGTTGGTTCAAGAGCACCGTGAAGAAACGTGGATGTTTGACTTAAGTAACAGGCAGGCATATTTTTATATGAGTAAAGGACTGTCAAAGCCATTGCTGAACTAAGTTACCCTTACCGTGAAGAAGCCGTGATGAAAGAGCATCGTGAAGAAAAATGGATGTTTGACTTAAGTGACAGGTAGGCACATTTGTATATGAGTAAAGGACTGTTAAAGCCATTGTTGAACTAAGTTACCCTTACCTTTTTTATTCTTGTACGAATATGCCAGCTAAGCTACTTATGTACGGAGGAATTACTACAGCAACCGTCGACTTCGACCGACGGAAACCATTGCATTGATGAAAGCTTTTCAAGTCTCTGTAAGCACACAGCACATTGCATTGAACAGCCCATGTTAACCGATGTACAATCTGAACTTTGTAACTTATCAATAAAACTTTAACCAAAATGAACATCATAACAATCCAAATGGTTTTACATAACCACCACAACCATCGTCTTAATTTTTTTCCTATGCATAGAACGGATGCCAACATCCTTTTAAACAATCTCAGTAGACATCAATCCGCCATCATTGGTGCAGAACCCTGGTTTTTTGATAAACGATTTCATTTCACTACTGCTGCAGCTGATTTAAGTGTTTTTCAAGAAGAAAAAATCCTATTAACCTAAATTTCTTGTTGTTGTTCTTCACTTCATCCACTAGTGGTAGCAGTAGCATTGTTGTTGTTCTTATTTCTCCAATACCATATCACGGTCATCATCAAACCGGAAACCGACCTACAAATCGATATGTGATTTGGCTGTACTAGTAGTTGTTGCCTTAAGCTTTTTTATGGAAAAGGCCAAACCGAAGCAAAACATATTTCAGCAACATATCCGCAAAAATCCTTTGAAACAGGCTGGTAAAATGCCCGTAAAGCTTATCAGAAGTCATTAAAGCCCATTGGCACAGAAAACAATCCGGCCAGACACATACAAACACACACTCACACACCAAGCCGCACACTAGCATAAAACACTGATTGACATAGTCGCTGCTCACTGCTTCCATAGAATTTGTAGGCAAAATGTTCACTTAAATCGAGCAACACCCACAAATGTATTGAAGCCAAATGCCAACAGACGACGTGTGAATGTGGACTCACATCAATTTTAACTGTCAAAAAAAGTTTATTCACCCACAAAAATACAATATCGGAAAAAAAAACCATCATCAAGAACATTGAAATTGAGACCATATCTGCAGTGTAGCACCATGTCTAGAATACAACAACAACAAATACCTCCTATAGACAGAAAAAAGACATTTTACTGGTGAAAGCGTCTATATCTGAAAGCATGCAGCTTACCAACTATTTGCCCATATCATTCATACATCCGCAGGTTGAAAAATCTATAAGCGTTACGGCTGATGCTTTCGACATACAAAGTATTTTTGAAAGTTTTATGATGTGTTGCTGTTACATAATTTTTATTGTTTTTCGGAAAAAATATGGAAATGGTAGCGGGTAAAGGAGACAATTGGATTTGATTTACATCTGCCAATATGTGGGCTAGTGACAAAAGGGTGAGGAGGAGAATTGTTTTTGTGCAGGAATTAAATGAACAACGGTAGTGTTTGTAAAAATAGATTATCGGGAATCCAAATGAAGTCTGAAAATTAACAAAAATCCAAGACTTCTGAAAAGCATATGAAGTATAAACAGCTTGAAAGGTATAGTTAATGTCGTGTTGTCGTGTGAGCGTGCGGGGATACCAAACTCAGACATATATAATTGTTCCACAAACATCCCAGGCGGGGCAAGGGAGACTTCTCTAAATTTTGTGTGGGACTACCGATACAGCCCAGGAATGTAGTTAGAAATGCATATCGACACCATTTTGGGAGCCCAACGGACAAAAGTCTATGTTTTGTGAGTAAAATATAAAAAACGTAATAAATACCATTTCGGGAGGAAGCCCGGGCTACCCCCTGGCTACGTCGGTGATATAGTCTATATTCGAACATTATCAATGTCTGGTAGAAATATTACGATGGACGAAGTATGGACCACATCGCTTTGTCCCTTCGAGAGTTATCGTGCGCATAATTTGGGCGAAAAAAAATAACTTTTGTGGGGGAGGTACCGTAGGATGTGGACCGATACGTGCCATCTTCGAACTAAAACTAAGTTTGGACCAAATATCACGAAGGCGAAATCATTGACCAAATCGGTTAATCCGTTTGAGAGTTTTCGTGCGCTCCAGCCAGTCAGACAGACGGACGGACATTGCTAAATCGACTCCAAATTGTCTGAAATACATTTTGTCCAAACATACAAATCATTATTTCGATGAGGCAAATTTTGCGTATGAAAGTGTGTGTATACTCTCGTTACCATAAATGCTGAGGTTATAACAATAAAACAAATGTTAATTACCCAGCGAAAAGTTTGCCTCCAAAGAGGCAGTTAAATGATATGTACAAGTGATTTGGAAGTGCATCAAATTATGCATTTTCACTCATGATTTTTACAAGGGAGTGACCCCGGAAAGAGACACTCCATTGCACCGCATTTTAACTGACCCTTTGGCATTGCATTTTAACTGAACCTTTGGCACTGCATTTTAGCTGACCCTTTGGCATTGCATTTTAACTGACCCTTTGGCATTGCATTTTAACTGACCCTTTGGGGTAGAATAGGAGGCAGTCCAGAGCACATGTTTTGAATAACAAAATAAAATACATTTATTATTTGTGTAAAACAAAAATATTAATAACTTTATTTAATTAACACAAATTATGAAAATTCTCTATTGACTTCAATCGCAAACATGTGTGTTTCCTCCACCTCTTCATTTAATCCAAGCTTAAGTGTTTTTGCTTCATCTGCCAAATGGGTTTGATATTGTCTTCCCATCACCAGTTAAGATTTCGACATCTACTCCAACAGCACTCCATTGGGAAATTTTCTTCTCGTGAGTTACCGGAAAAATGTTCACAAATTAAATATTATTTAGTTTGTATTAACAAATGTTTGGAAATGTTAACACGATTATCTCTTTTTGGAAATGTATTCCGCTGCCTGTAGAAATGTACAAACTGATTTATGTACATGTAGGGATCTCTAACAACTGCTAATAAAATGTAGTGAACGGAGTGCCTTTTTCACGACTCCGTTTGCACTGCATCCGGATGCTGTTAAATTGTGAGGAATTGGAGTGCCTTTTTCACGACTCCGTTGAACTGCCTCCGGATGTTGTTAAAATATGACAAATGGATGTGATTCTTTGGATTGCATCCAAATGCGGTTAAAATGTGAGGAATGGAGTGACTTTTTCACGACTCCGTTTGAACTGCATAAAAACATGCCGTGAAAGAACTAGTCTACATTGCACTACTTCCAATTTATTTTGCTGGGTTAATAACACTGTGCAACACGAAAATTATTAACCATATTCTGACACCGCAGTGTGATAGAACACCAAAAATGAGAAGACACGTGTTTCGCCGTTTTTCCCTATCTCGTCAACTTTCGCGGTTATATGCCTCCAAAGGTTTGAGGCTTTGATGTAGAAAGGGTCATTTAGTCAGGACTATATCTTCCAAACCGTTAGGAAATTTGAATTTATCTCGGAGGCAAAGTTGTAGCACTTGTCTTAAAGAACAAAAATTGTGAACACATATAATCCATCAAGCTTCATCTGCAAGGTCAAAATCGCCATGGCCAAATTTCTTTTAAAATGTTTTCTCAAGTTTTGTTATACAGCTTTCAAACCGATCAAATTTGAAGCAAACAACCAACTACAAAAATGTACCTCAGATCTCAATAAACATCTTTCTAGAATATACGAACTCTGTAGAAACGGATCTTAATGGTCAAAATAGCAAAACAATTGCGATTTTTATCCTCTCTTCTCGGCTTCTGCTCCATAGATATTAAACCGTTCAAAATTCAAGAAAACAATCAACCACAATAGTGTAGCGAAGGCATCAATAAACAACTTTCTGGAATATGCGAAATGTCTATGAACGGTTCTTAATGGTAAAAAAACCAAAAATTTTTTGAAAATATCCAATTTTTATACTTTTTTCTCCGACTCGGGTCCAAAGATACGCAACCGCCCAAAAATTGAGGATACCGTCAACCACAAAAATGTACCTAAGATTTCAATAAACAACTTTTTAGAACATATGAAGATTCTAGGAATGATTCTTAGGGCTGAAATTCACGAACAATTAAATTTTTTTAACATTTCCCCTGCTCAGGTTTGGAAATAACAAATTGTTAAAAACTCAAGGAAATTTGAAAGGTTTGTTATTAACGGACCTGAACAGGAAAGAATGATATAAAGTAGTCGAATTTTGAGCACGACGAAACGTTCCTAGAATCTTAATTTTTTTCTAGAAACTTGTTTGTTGAAATCTAAGGTACATGTTTGTAGTTTACTGTATCCTTAATTTTTGGGCGGTTGCGTATCTTTGGACCAGAGTCGGTGAAAAAATTTAAAAGTTGGATATTTTCAAAAGATTTTTGCTATTTTTACCATTAACAACCGTTCATAGATATTTCGCATATTCCAGAAAGTTGTTTATTGAAGCCCTTGCTACAATATTGTGGTTGATTGTTTTCTTGAATTTTGAACGGTTTAATATCTATGGAGCAGAAAAGGTGAGAAAAGAGGATAAAAATCGCAATTGTTTTGCTATTTTAACCATTAAGACCTGTTCCTTCAGGGTTCGTATATTCTAGAAAGATGTTTATTGAGATCTGAGGTACATTTTTGTAGTTGGTTGTTCGCTTCAAATTTGATCGGTTTGATAGCTGTATAACAAAACTTGAGAAAAATTTTTAAAGAAATTTGACCATGGCGATTTTGACCTTGTAGATGAAGTTTGATGGGCTATATGTGTTCACAATTTTTGTTCTTTAAGACAAGAGCTACAACTTTGCCTCTGAGAAAAATTCAAATTTCCTAACGGTTTGGAAGATATAGTCCTGACTAGATTACCCTTTTTACATCAAAGCCTCAAACCTTTGGAGGCCTTTAACCGCGAAAGTTGATGAGATAGGGAAAAACGGCGAGACACGTGTCTTCTCATTTTTGGTGTTCTATCACTCTGTAGAGTCAGAATATGGTTAATAAAACATGACTCAAAAAATTACACACAGTGTAATGAATGTAATTTTTTATTTTTTTAAATAACAAATGTTTCAGCATGGCAACGCTCCATGATAGGATATATCTACATATATGTATATAGAAAATAATTCAGTTCTGCCATGATGTTCGAAATATAAATCCTCTAAAATGGCTATACCGAATTTGATAAAACTTTGACTGTACATTCTTTAGGTCTTAGAATAGATTGTAAGGTAGTTTTTATACCAAAAAATGGAGGGGCAGGGGACCTCTACCACAACGGGTTTTAGTCAAACGCGAAATCTAAGAGATTACTAGGCGTATTGGTGGTTGGTAATTGATAATTTGGAAGTAGAATACCGCGATCGCGTCCAATGTTTGAATACTTTATAATTACAGGTTGAGATTTTTAAATTAAGTAGGTGTTTGTAGTCCGCGTTACTACATTAAGAGATCTTGAACATAAAAGATTTCAATGCTTGGTATAAATCGATTAAGATAACGATCAAATTTGGCGACTTGTGTCATTTTGACAAGTCACATTCCCAGCCCATCCCAATAGCTAAAAATATCCAAATTTTTATATGTCACAATATCTTTTAATAGGTTTCTATAAGTTTACGAGGCCATACGTGGATAAATTTTTCTACACATGTAGTACTCACTTTTACCTTCGCGGATACGTCGCGATACCAAGAGTTCTACTCCAAAGAACATATAAACTACAATAAAAACTACACAAAAACTCATCACATGTCTACGCCAACAATCGTTTATCGCGTCTAATTTTTTGTATACCCTCCACCATAGGATGGGAGGTATATTAAGTTTGTCATTCCGTTTGTAACTACTCGAAATAATCATTGTAGACCGCACAAACTATATATATTCTTGTTCAGCGTGCAATTCTACATCGATATAGCCATGTCCGCCCGGAATGAAGTAGGTGGATGAAATTTTGGTAAAATCTATTATATGTAAGTAGGACTTTTGGCATTGAAAGCGGGCTATGTAGGTCCACGTTTTCGTATAGCCCCCATACAAAGTGACGCGTTGCAACGGGGTTTTGTCGTAGGCTGGGGTAGACTCAGTCGTGTTCAGGGTCGCCATAAGGACCCACTAAACCTTACGGATTGAAAGACGAACAATTTCCCTTTCCTGGGGGTAAGAATAGGAAATTTTATTTATGTAAAACTAATTTATAATCTATTGATGGTGTATTCGATAAGAATGGTTTAATTAGCAGTAGTAGGACAGATCGTTGGCGCTGGGGGAATCGGCAACTTGGGTTAAGTGTTGGGGGTTGAAAGCTTTGTACTTGAAAAATGGCTGGCGATGAGATGATCGGTGCTCAACGTCCGTTGTTCGGTTCGGATGTAGGCTCTTTGTCGACGGCCGGCAACTCGGTGACTTGGTAGATGCTCTGGAAGTGGATGATTTTTTGTTCAATGGTAGCCGATTTAAGAATGATCGGCGCTGCGGGTCGTTACTGGATAGTAGATAATTTCACGATGATCGGGAACTGGGTTATTCGTTGTTTCGTAGAAGACGATTTGAAGATGATCGGGAACTCAAACATAAAAAAAACATTGTTCCACAACATCCCATACGGGACAAGGGAGACTTCTCTCATATCAATGAGTGCACCCCGATTCATATTTAGCTCAATGATATGGGACCTACTGTTTATCGCCGAGTCCGAACGGCGTGTCTTAAGACACCACTTGTGGAGAAGTTTTTCAAGGCTGAAATACTCAGGAAATGTCGCCAACATTACTGAGGGGTATTTTGCCACCGTTGAAAAATGTTTGATGTTGCCTGGTCGGGGAATTGAACCCCCGACCTTCTGCGTGCAAGGCGGGCGTGCATACCATTGCACCACGGTGGCACCCTATCGGGAACTCAAGGATTCGTTATTTGATATGATCGTAGTGCTAGGCGCGTTATTCGGTTTAATGTAAACAAGATGTCCCCGCCGCACAGTGCGAAATTTGGAAAGTTTAGTGGAACTTTAAGGGATTTTCAAAGTACATGAAATTAATTAAACTTTTATTGAATTCGTTAGCTAAGTACTCCACTGCAAATGGTCCCTACTCAGTTTGACGATTTACTTCACGAAACGACTAAAAAATGCACTTAAAGTTGCACTTTTGTTTCATAATTTTTTTTTGTAAGAAATGTATTTTTGATTCATTAAAAAAAATGGAGTGGCGCGGACAAATGGTAAGTCAGTATGCCATGATTTACTTTTCTTAATATTTTACAAAATAATTATGATATTTTACACTTAAAAAAATGCAAAAAAAACCCTTATTGTTTTCGTGCAATTTTAGTCGGAAAGAAGTGATTTTTTAAGTTTTCAAAATTGTAATTTTTTATTTTCCGTAGTCATTTCAAAAGTGAATTACGTACATTCACGTGTTAAGATATATATAATCTGAAAGATTGGATTCTCCTCTGTTCGCAAAGCTGTAAAACTGGTGCGGTATCGCGCGGTCTTTGGAGATATTCAAGATTTTCTAAAAAGACTTCGGGAATTTCATTGAGTTGCATTTTCCAAAAGTGGAAGGTAAACGCGACAATGAACGCCATTGTTGACTGTGTTTTGAAGAAATGGACTCACTAATTCTAACAGTGATAATTTCTGTAAAATTAAGAAACCTCTCGCAATTTTTGATAGTTTTGACCTCTAAATGTTGGTGATTTACATATAGTGCAACATTTTTAGATGCTGCGGTACAAATACCAAAATATGTTAAAAATGTTAATGCAGTGCAGACCTGAACTTGATCTGAAAGACATTATTAACAAAATTAATGGTGCAGACCTGCTGAATGGACCAATAAACATTATAGATACAAATGAAAACAAAAAATATTGACATTTTACTCCCACACACACATATAGGGTTGTCGGGCTTCACCCAGAAGTGGACCTATGGACCCTTTATTCGCTAACATCTTAAAATTTACATTTGCATAAAAATCGGCTGCAATTTTTGTCTTTAACCTTTAAAATACCCAATATGAGGGAACCCGGCATGTGGGGGCTATTCCAAAACGCGAACCTATATTGAAAATATTTTGTACATAAGTTTTCTATCCGCTGAAAACTCAATATACCAATTTGCATCAAAATCGATTGAAAAATGAATGTTAAACGTAAAACGGAAACCGCGGGTCTATGTGACCCAATTTGAGCCCCACACTGTCCACTAATATAAGAAACATTTTTGCAAAATTTTAGGAATCTACACCTTTTCCTTTAAAAGTTATTAGTAAAGTTCCGCTAAAGTGCTCATATTTTGCACTGTGCGCCGTGGGTTTGTTCGGGCCGTCGGCAAATTCGGGATGTGTTGAAATGGTCCGGTGCTTCGGCGCTAGTGTCACGGTGATCCGTTCTCTCTGGGATCCGGTTTTCGTATTGCCGGTGATTCGCGTCAGGGATGTTCGGCCACTCGGTGGCTCGGCCTTGTTGGTGTCAGTCCACTCGGTGATTCGTGTTGTGGGTGTTCGGCCACTCGGTGATTCGGTCTTCGGCTACTCGGGGATTTGTGTTGCAGATGTTCGGCCACTCGGGGATTCTGTGTTCGGCTACTCGGGGATTCGTGTTGTAGGTGTTCAGCCACTCGGGGATTCGGTGTTCGGCTACTCGGGGATTCGTATTGTAAGTGTTCGGCCACTCGGTGATTCTGCACTCGGCTCGGCTGTTCGGGTTGTCGTTCGTTAGTGTTAGTTCTAAGTTAGTCTCTACGGTATTCTACGAGTACTGACTAGTGGAACAACACCCGAAGGTGGAGTGGAACAACACCCGAAGGTGGAGTGGAACAACACCCGAAGGTGGAGTGGAACAACACCCGAAGGTGGAGTGGAACAACACCCGAAGGTGGAGTGGAACAACACCCGAAGGTGGAGTGGAACAGCATCCGAAGGTGGAGTGGAACAACACCCGAAGGTGGAGTGAATGTATTAGCCACCGCGCAATGAGAATTACTTTGCGGTTGTTATGCTGTCGCTTGCTTGAAACTGCACTGTAACACACATATCCCACAAAAATGCAACTGACCCTAACAGTGTATGGATGACAGGTTGTGGCGCTGTTGGGTAGTGGGCCTTGCTGCCTTGTATTGTTGTTGTGGTAGTGGGCGTCGCTGTTGTTAGTTTTATGTACGTGATCAATTTGTCACGTTACAGCGTGACGCGTCGTCGTTTTAAGGAAATTTTAGGATATTTGTCCCATCTGACCACCGAATTGGTTGTAATTTGGTATTTTGTGTCTCCAGAAGCTAAAAAACATTTCTACCAAAGTTTGTTTACATAGGTCCACGTTTTGGTAGAGTCCCCATATAACGCCCCATATATAGTTCGCGTCACTTTAAGATATTTTGAATGTATTAGTCCCATTTAACCACAGAATCGGTTGTAAGTTTGTATTTTGTGTTTCAACAGGCTAAGAAATATTTCTACCATAAAATGTTTATATAGGTCTAGGTTTTGATATAGACCCCATAGGACGGTACCTCCCGATTTTCGGTATTTTGAAGGTTGTGGCCTCAATATTCCACCGAAATGGCTGAAATTTCGTGGTTAGTCTTCATTTGGGGTATAAAACATTCCATATGACATTTTTCGGTATAGGTCTACGCCTTCATGTAGCCCCCAAAGAACGGTTCCCGATGTTCGGTATTTTGAAGGTTGGGAATCAATATTCCACCGAAATGGCTGAAATTTGGTGGTTAGTCTTCACTTGGGGTATAAAACATTCCATATGAAAATTGTCGGTATAGGTCAGACGCCCTCATATAGTCCCATAGGACGATATCTCCCAATATTCCCAGAAATTTATCTGTATCGGTCCACGCTTTAATGTACACCCCATAGAACGGTGCATCCCAATTTTCGGTGTTTTGAAGGGTTTAGCCTCATTATAAAACCGAAATGGCTTAAATTTGGTACATAGTCTTCCTTGTGGGTATAAAACTTTCCACCTGAAATTAGTCGGTATAGGTCAACGTCTTCATATAGCTCCTATAGAACGCACCGTCCGATTTTCGGTATTTTGAAGGTTTTAGACTCATTATTCCACCGAAGTGGCTGAAATTTCGTATTTAGTCTTTTTCAGGGCTACAAAAATTTCCGATTTTCGGTATTTTAAGGTAGTGTCATCAATATCCCATCGAAACGGATGAATTTTAACATTTAATCTCCGTTGGTGGTATAAAACTTCCCACCTGAAAATTTCCCGTATTGTTCCATGTTTTTATATACCAATTTTTCGGTATTTTGAAAGTTTTTGCCACAATATTCAATGGGAATAACTGAAATTTGGTACTTAGTCTTCGCCGGAGTTACGAAACTTTCCTCGAGAAATTTATAGGTACAGGTTAAAGCGCTCCCGATGTTTACTATCAAAAATCCAGAATATCCAGGTTTTGGGTCTAGTCGGTTTTGCCCAATTTTATTTATTTCGCTCAATTCGGAAAATTGTAAATATTGGTCCATGTTTTGAAAAGAAACAAATGGTATAAAAAGTTCGGCTTGGCCGAACTTAACGCTTTTCTTACTTGTTAATTCTTAATCTTAATATTACTAAGCGTACCTTTTTTATTTTCCATTTAAAAAAAGAGTTAATTATGTTAACGATGTTTAATTGTCGAGCGAAACAATTTTGTTCTTCTTTTCATTGAATATTATAAAATTTTACAATGGTGCATGTAATATCTTTGACAGTCCGGTATGTGATCATGAAGCGTTGTCAGGTTGAAATATACGACTTGAAAAGTAGACTTTTTGCCTCAGAAACTTACCAGCGGGCGCGGCAAATGTTAGCTCACTACCCTTAACGGGTGTTAATGGGAGCTCGCCATGTGACACCATGGGGAGGTCAGTGTCCACTTGAGATGAAAGAGGGAACAAAATAAGTCCTGTGCTTTGTCATGTTAAAGCCGGTCAGGTTGCTTTGTATATTTTATCTACGTCACCCAACTGTAATCGATATACATTTATTAAAATGTGTTATTTTTAATTATTTTATTTCCGTTAGCTTTATGCCTTCTCCCTTAGTTGCTTCCCAAAAAAATGTTGATCCGTGAAACGTTATGTACAGGTGTAGTGTTATATGGTATCGCATTGCCGACCCGATTCGAATTTGGCTTGTGCTATCTTCGTTATATCAAAATAAATTTTCTTCTATTATCTTCTATTTCCCTTAAAATTAAATTGCAATTCATTACATCTACTTACATAATGTCTAACATAATAGTCCTGTCTACACACAACAACTTTGCTTTGTCATTCCAACATTTATCACAAGTCATTCAATTCGCTTCAGTCATTGTTAATATCCTTTGAAAAGACACTCAATCTTCATTACATGGCAAGGCGAAATTGTAGATAATTTGAGTGAGCCCACCATGAGGGTTGATGCTGTCGTATTCAAGGCAAGGAAATCACTCAAGAGCATAAATCTAATCTCTTAAAGGCCATCAATGAGTGAGTGAACTTGCCAAAGTTGGTAGTAGACATCGTGTAATTTATCTACGGCGAAATATTGTCACAGCAAGAAAATAATGAATTAGAAAAGTGACAGTTAAAAGCATTTGCTATAAAATATATTTTCGTTGAAGGGGTGATAAATAAATAAAAAAAGATTTATTGATGGGAATTTAGAAAGTAAAAGAAATATTTTCAAAGTGAAGGGGAAATAAAATGTCATTGCCTAGGTCAGGATTTGGTTTTATTAAGATTCAAAATGATGAAGCACTTTTGAAATTTAGCATGTCATGCTGTTTTTGACATCTAGTCTAGACTCAAAGGAGCAATGACAAATAACAAAGTTATCAAGGCTATCAATAAGTTTTTGGCATATTTCTTCACAATTTTTAAACTACTCTGATATATAAATTGGCGCCTAAAATATAGAATAGTTGTAGAATCGTATGAACAGCTGAGTTAGATTTCCAACATGAACCTGTATTTCTTAGCATTTTTGAAGCACGGCCATTCCAATGGTGTCGAGAATAATTCACTTATATGCAATATTTTCACCCAATGGTAGGGTGATCCTTAATTTATCGCTGAGTCTGAATAGCGTGTCCAATAGAGTAGAATATCACAGAAAAGTTGTACAGAAACGAAATATTTCAAAACTCGCTAAAAATAATGCTAACTTGCCGGGGTTTTGATTTTACAACTTTTAAATATTTAAACTTCATTTGCGGTCAATATGGAAAATCCATTTGCGACGATTTCCGCATAGACAATCTGCATATCATCCAAAATTTAAAGTTAAACAAACCCTGTGAATAGTCAGTGTAATTAATCCTCTAAACTGAAGACTTCAGATATATCAAAGTAAAATCCATATAAAAGGGTCATCTTGGGTAATTTCCAATCTATCATCCAATATTTCGAAGAAGTATAGTTCACAGATACTCCTTCAGTTCTACCTGTACAATTCAGATTAAAAGCCAATTTCATTTCCAGACCATCCATATTTTATAAAATTACATTGCCCAAAAAAGTAGCATTAAAGTTCTTCACACATTTACAAACGCCCTTCCCCCATTTCCAAACCGAACAAACAACGAAAATTGCCCTGCGAAAGCGCTCTTTAAAATCCACTGTTGATATGTGGTGCATGCGTTTGTGCACTACATTGTGAAATCTTCCGCCATTTTCTATGATGAATTGCTTTTTTGATGTGGATGGGCTACAACTACCACTGGCTTTTGTGTTGCCTTATTTTTCCCCATTGTCCTTTGGCATCCACTTTGAAGAGAAGAATACTTCCCTCATCAAGGAGAAACAGTTGGGTTTTTGTGGTAGGAGGAGGAAGAGAAATAAGGAAGTAGACGGAAGAAAACGATACGCATACATCACACATTTCACGAAAGCAATAAAGCACATGAAGAAGGCAACGTAGCAGAAGCAGGTGATGTGTGTATGTGTGGGGAGCACTTCGTTCCATTTTCTGTGTTTTTAAAATCATGACATATCACCACAATACACTCACTCACACAAACGCGTACTTCTGTTGGGTAACTTGGTTTTCCCTAAACGATGCCAACGTATATCCTTGATGTATGAGATGCACAGGAACACTCACGCACACACACACACACAGCCACATTTAGATCCACTTACATCGAATAGTACATCATCAGATGAAATGTGAGTTTCGCTTTTGTATACAAATGGTGGTGAAATGCCAAAATATCCCTTTTTTCTCACAAATCGACTCCATTCGTAAATTAAGGAGTATGGGAAGAAATGGTTAAAGAAAGTTGGAAATCCACTGCAGAGGTTGGTAGTTGAAGTCTGGGGTCTTTGATGTTATATTATAGAATAAATTATTTGTGTTGGCAAAACAGCCAGTATTGGGTTCGGTTCGTTTTTACGTTTTTAAATCTCAATTTTGTCGCTGAGTTGTAACGAGGTGTCGAACATATTGAAAAAAAATGTAGATCACCTTCCACCATAAAATATTCAGAACTAAATTGGAATAGTTTATTTCCTTTCATGTCCACCATTTTAGGTGGAGAAGTTTTTCGACAACCGTTGGGGTATCCGTTACTAAATTAGGTCAGAAAATGTAACTAAAAATGTGCTGAATCCTGCGGTACCTTTATGTGGGGGCTATATCAAAGTGTGCACAATTTTTGGACCTAAGTTGACAATATTTGATGGATAAGTTTTGTAGCCATTGGGAACCCCAAATGTCAAATAAGCGGTAGGTCGGTCAAAAATGCATCTAACATCCTCAAAATACTTAACAAAAAGATAGGCCTATGTTGAACATTTTTGGTGGAGAACTTTAGTGCGGCCAATGTCAAATGTCAAATTATGGGTAAAGACATAGCTAAAATCCTGAAAATATCAAAAAATCGTGAGGGATATACCACAACATGGTCCTATGTTGACAATTTTTGATGGATAAATTTTGTGATAATTGGAACCTTAAATGTCAAATTACGGGTAGTTCGGTCAAAAAATGTTCCTAAAATCTTCAAAATATCTAATAGCAGGAAGTGCCGTTATATGGGGGCTAGACATAACATGGACCTATGTTGACTATTTCTGGTGGAGAAGTTTCGTGAATGCAGGGAACCTCAAATACCAAATTACGGGTAGTTCAGTCAAAAATGTAGCTAACACCATAAAAATACCTAAAATAAGGAGGCACCGTTATATAGGGCCTACACCAAAACGTGACCTATGTTGACAATTTTTGTTGGAGAAGTTTTGTGATCATTGGGAACCTCAAATGTTCGGTAAAAAAGTTATCTAGAATACTCGAAGTATTAAAAATCGGGAGGTACCGTTGTATAGAGGCTATACCAAAACATGGACCTGTGTTGAAAACCTCAAATGCCTAATTACAGCTAGTTCGAAAAAAAACAACTAAAATCCTCAAAATACCTAAAATGCAGAGGTACCGTTATATCAAAACCACCATACCAAAACATGTACCGATATAACTCATATTTGAACTTGAGCCACCTACGGACGGGCGCTAGAGTAATGACAATAGACGGACATGGCTGGATCGACGCAGAATTATTATTTCGATGAGTTATAAACCGAAAAAGAAACTTAATATACCCTTCTATGTGGGAGGGTATAAAAAATTTTAATCGGACGGGGCCGACCAAGTGACACCCTGCAACACATCCCCTGCGCATAAGCTTTTCACTCGTAAACATTTCTTTTAGGGAGATTATAAAGTTTTCACCAAATGACTTAAGGCGGACTGAATCAAAATTATTAATATCTAAGTTTATATTTAACTACTGTCAACCTTGATTGAAAGCTTTGCTGGTCTTCTTGATTAGCATTTTACATGTCTTTAATACACCAAATAGTAGCTGAGGTATTTGTCATTAAAGTAAAAAAAAACTTTGAAATATTAAAATTGTGATAACTTTGCAATAACTCTGATATTTTACCATAAATGCCACATTTTGTATTAATTTAATGGTCGGTTTCTCGAAGACGATTCGAATTCAAATTCGTTCGAACTACGACCAAACTACTGTTATTATACCCTCAGCCTTTAGGCTAAAGAGGGTATATACACTTTGATACGATGAAAATGTGTCTCATCGAAATAATGGTTTTAGACCCCAAGTATGTTTGGACGAAATGTGTTTCAGACAATTTGGAGTCGATCTAGCCATGTCCGTCCGTCTGTCTGTCCTGCTGGCTGGAGCGCATGATAACTCTCGAACGGATGAACCGATTTGGTTTAAATTTTGGCTTTCGTAATATTTTGCCCAAACTTAGTTTATGTTCGAAGGTGAGCTATATCAGTCCACTCTTTCCGGTACCTCCCCCACAAAAGTTCGAAAATGTTCGGAAAATTTGTGCGCACTATAACTCTTGAAGGGATATACCAATTAGGCCCATACTTTGTACATCGTGAAATTTTTACCACACTTAGATGAGGTTCCAATATTGACTCAATGGGTCTACTCCTTCGGGTATTACTTTGATTACTTTGATTTTTGTTGAAGCGATTTGCATTCGCTACCTCCATTACGACGGTAAAAGTTTTTTCAGGAACAGGTCCATATTTCTTGGGAAAACATCCCGAAAGGTGTAAAAAGCCCTATGTCACCATATGTGGCTATCGAACTATTCTACCGATTTAGTGCAACATTGGTCTTCGTCATATTTTATCCAAACTTAGTTTTATGGGGCAATACCGGTCCCCAACTTCCGGTACTTCTCCCCAATATTTACAAAATTTCACTAAAATGTTAGGACGATATCACTCGAATTGTGCAACCAATTTGGTCCAAACTTTGGATCTCCTAATATTTTGTCAAAATTTAGTTTAACTTGTAAAATGGCCCATATCGGTCCTCCCTAAGGGTACCTACCCCACAAAAGTCCAACATTTGTGTTAATTCCTAATCCACATTTTTGTCGGCAAGTTCTAATGTTGAAAAAGGGCCACAAAATTCTGAAGAGACGCTAAATACATTCTATCTGTCCGTAGATGAAAGTTTCAATTCACATTGGCTGAGGGTATACCTCTGTCGGCAAAGCCGACTGACACTTTTTTACTTGTTGTGTACAAAAATTAATTTTCTTGAAAATACAAATTAGTTGAATATTTTTCAACAAACAGAAGTTTGATAGTAGTTTGAACGAATTTGATTTCGAATCGTCTTAGTGAAACAGGCCATAGAGCTCAGAGCTTTAAGAAATATCTGAAATGGAAATAAAATTCCATAAATTAGAAATTTGGATATCCCAGCGTCTTTTTCAACATCACCAGCATTTCATCAATTTTGGTAACTCAATTGGGAACATTTTGAAGCTCCGAATGTCTCAATTGTTGAAATGCATCCAACCAAAGCTGAGATACTCGTCAGTACAAATTAAATAAAAAATGGTAAAGTGGGATGTGAGCCAACGTATTTTGTATCATAATAAAGGTGATATTTTCCTCGCCCATTGACGGTGCTTTCCTTTCGGAATACGACTACTAAAAGCGGAGATATTTGCATAAGAATTAAACTTTGAATTTTTGTCTACATCAGTTTTTTGCCCATTCCGACCACAGAATTTGTCCGAACATCGCCAATATCAATAGACTTCTTCCTCTATGGAACCCCCATTAACCCTCAAAATTTCGTAACGATCCGATCAAAATTTCGACCTGTACCGACTATTTCGGTATTTCCGTTATTTGGCCACCTGCGCCAACATTCTTCTCATCATTGTAAAGATGGTATTTTCTACTTTCATATGCAGGCTTTGCGTTTGGAAAGTTCTCAACCAAAGCTGTGATATTCGTCATCATAATTAAATCGCAAAAATTAAAAATAGGGTTTATTTGCGACTGTTGTGATATCTTCGTTGCTTGACCACCTTCGACAACCTACTTTTCATCGTTAGAAAGGTAATATTTTCTACTTGCATTATCAGGTTTTGGTATACCCCTTATAGAAGCTGAGATATTCGCTTTGAAAAAGAAAACGTTGACTTTTTCTCCAAATAAGTTTTTTGCCCATTCCGACCCGTAAATATTATCCGACCATAACCAAAACCAATAGGCTTCTGCCCCTCCGGAACCCCCATCACGATCCGATCAAAATTGAGACCTGTAGCGTGATTACAAGGTTTAGAAGGACAGGCGGACGGACGGCCACACATAAGGAGTGGACCGATATGATACAGAACAGGATTAAATAATACGATGGGCAAAGGTTGAATTAATCAGAAATTCCCTGTGAGAGCTATCTTGCGGATTTGCCATTTTAGTTTGTACCGGTAGGGGTTTTTGGAGCTTTTGGATCATTATCTCAGGAAGTACGGACTTGCTCCCGAAAAAGACATTTCAAAACGACCCAAGACGAGTTCTTAAACTTCACTTATTCCGAATTTTGTGTGGGAGGTACCCGAAAAAGTGGACCGACATAGTCCATTTTCGAACCCGATCTATATCTGGAAGGAATAATACGATGTGTAATGTTTGGACCAAATCGATTGCTCCTTTAGAGATTTATCGTTGACACAATTTTACAGACAAATTAACTTAAACTAAGTTTCGGCAAAATATGACGAAGTGCAAAATTTGGTTCGAATCGGTTGATCCGATCGAGAGTTATCATGCCCTCCAGGCAGCCAGATAGACGGATGGAAAGGGCTAAAACCATTATTTCGATGAGGCACATTTTTAGAGGTGTCTTTAGCATAAAGGCTGATGGGATAACAACATTACCTATGCTAGACCTCCACTTACCCTACGGAATGACATCTTTACCAACCCTTTGGCATGGCCGATTTCCTTGAATAGCATTTTCATAAACCCTTTGCCATATCATATCATACTTTTCGGCTAAGGCTATAAGTGATCCATAAAAAAGTGTGGGAAGATGTATGCTTTGATAAATAAGCGATGTGTCGAAAAGCCGACAAAAAGTGGTTCAGTAAAGAAGTATCTCTCAAGGAGTATCTATTGTCCGCAAAGGGACGTTCTTGAAAAAAGACAACATAATCAGGCCAACAATGTATGGAAATTTATTTTTTCTTTTATCAACTTGACCTATTGTAAGTCAACTAGGTTATTTGACTCATGTGGTACCCAAATGTTTGTTAGGTTATGACATATACATATATATTTACCGATGCGGATCGAATCACTAACTACATCAGAACTGTAGTTTCCAATTGTTACCTTAAGTCAATGTTTTTTGTTTCACTTGATTTGATTGTTCTCATAAACCGAACTACGAATAGGCTGCCATCCTTCCTATCAGTCACTTTACTTTTCGAATTTTAAATGTCACGTTCCTTAACTCGTCTTCTCTTTAGTAGGCACATTATTGATGGTCTAGCCAATCACTCGGTACTTTTAACTATGTCGATGTCATTATTGAGTGCGTGGTTTATACGATGCCGATCGATTCGTGTAACTCGTATATGGACGATCTACGATATCAATGACGTCAGCATAGGCAATTGAAATGAATATTATTTATTATTAATTTTAACTGAGTATTTCTTTTGAGTTAATTTTATATTACAAAGCCGTATGAGCTTTGCTGGGATAGATTGATAGAAAACGATTTTAATCTGGCTAGTTTAACCAACCTTTCTTATTTGATATTTTGCCTGCTAAGGCGAAGATTATTTAATGTTAACTTTTATTAATTTTTTAGTTTAAGTTGAGCTGGATGATCGAAGATTTGTTGCAATCGAAAAAGGAAAGCCGGAGTCATATCCGCTGTTTTCTGACAATGGTTCCAAACTTATACTCGTACCGTACTTATACTGAAGTCATTGTAATATTGTAACTACGCATATTGTAATTAAGATAGACTAAGCTTGCCATCGAAATTTGATTTTTCAAATGCAATGTATTTTTCCGTTTCCATCTGCATGACTTCCAAGACAAACGCTTTTTAGCACAGACTTCGGAAATTATGAGTTTGGCTTTTCATATGTTTTCGAGGAACTCCCCTATGGACAGAGAAGAATTAGATTTGGGAATTTAGCCCCATATCGTAGATTTAAACCAAACTAACTACTGGTTATCCAGTTATCTAGTGACTTGATGGTTTCTTTAAAGTATCTTTGCCCTGGAGACTGGATGGTTTTAAAGACATTTTAAGGTTGTATTTCACTGACCAAAAGCTGTTCACATTCTATCCACACATCTCATAAACTTTCTACTGCAGTAATGGTTGAAATCAAAAGAAACACATGAGTCTACTCTTGGGTTTGGTTGCATTGGCTTGTGGCCTTCAGTGGAGTATAGTTGGTTGATGAGTAACGGAAAAGTTTTGGACTTTGGGGTTTGGTTTTTGGGAATGGTGCAAGTGGGTGTTAACGGATGTTTTTTGGTAACAAATTCTCGTTAAAGAGGTAGAGGAATGTGAAATGGAAGTTATAAGCTCTGGAAGCCATTGTTCGATGCAACTTTTCCCCAACTGCAGAGTGGGTTTTTATTTGTTTGACTTACCTTGACTGCAGATATCTTTTGTCTTGGTTTTTCAGGTCAACTTTAACGCTCTTAACGGTGCCATCAATGATATTTAATGGTTGGTGATGATATTTCGCACAAGTATTTCATAATTATTATGATGAAGGAAGAACAAGGTTCTATGGAGAAATGGTTCTATGGTTGTTCTCTGAGGTATTTTTAGAACAAGTACCTTGAAATTTGAGACTGGATTTTTGGATCTTTCAGTTCAATGGATCATTCGCGGGAAGTATGGGAATACAATTGTGGCGCTGTAATAGAGAACACAAGGATTACCTAAAGCAAGAACTTGGACTGAAATATAATTTTGTGCGAGAGGTGTATTAAGGTGTCATTACATATTGGACATATCGGGTCCTTATCTGCAGAAGTATTGACTTTCTGTAGAAACAAAATTATACTGTAATAACCATGATCTCATGGACTACCCTCTATTAAAATTCAAAATTAAGCGAGAAGTAGTAATACCCTCAGCCTTTAGGCTAAAGTGGGTATATGCACTTTGATACGACCAAAAATGTGCCTCATTGAAATAATGGTTGAGATCCCAAATATATTTTGATAATTTGGAGTCGATTTAGCCCCGTCCGTCTGTCTGGCTGGTGCGCAACAATAACTCTCAAACGGATCAACCGATTCGAGCCAAATGTTGCACTTCATTATTACTTGCTCAAACTTAGTTTAAGTTCGAAAATGGTCCATATCAGTCCAATCCTTCAGGTACATCCCCCACAAATGTTCACCATTTTTTCTTCTAAAATATTGTGAACGATAACTCTCAAAGAGAGCAATCAATTTAGTCCAAACTTTGCATATCGTATTGTTCATTTCAGATATAAATTAGGTTCGAATTTGGACTATATCAGTCCACTTCTAAGTGGATAACTCCCACATAGTATGGGAAAGTGCAGTTTAAGACCACCCCTCGGATGGTTTTAAATTTTTTTTCAGTAGTTTTTTTTTGCGGCGGTACAAACCTTTCGGGAACAGTCCATACTTCTTGAGCCAATGGGCAAAAAGCTCCAATTAATCCTGATAGCAAATCCGTAAGAAAACTGCCTCAGGGGGTTTCCGATTGGTCCAAGCTTTGTACATCGCATTATTTCATCCAGTCATGTATCGGGTCGGAATATGGACAATATTGGTCCCGTCTTTCGAGTACCTCCCCGTCGGGTACACCCCACACAAAATTTGGAAAGAGTGCAGTTTGAGGACTCGTCTCGGATCTATTTGAAATTGTTTTGCTTGTTTTCACGGTCTCTATTACAACGGTACAAATTTTTCCAGAGTAAGTCCATACTTCCTGAGATAATGTGACTCCCGGCACACACTGAAATACTGAAGAAAAATACTGATAGAAAGTGTGTTTCCATATGCCCTTTCTGAGAGAAAGGGTGCTTCCATAGACCCTTTCTAAAAGAAAGGGTGTTTACATAGACCCATCCTGAAAGAAATGGTGTTTCCATAGACCATTTCTGAAATAAGTGGTGCTTCCAAAGACCATTTTTTAAATAAAGGGTGCTTCCATATACCCTTTCGGTAAGAAAAGGCGCTTCCTCTGATCCATTTCTGAATGAAAGTGTGCTTCCATAGACCCTTCCTGAAAGAAAGTGTGTTTCCATAGACCCTTTCTGAGAGAAAGGGTACTTCCATAGACCCTTTTCTGAGAGAAATGCTGCTTCCATAAACCCTTTCGGCAGGATAGGGGACCCTTTATGCAAAAAGGGTGCTTCCATAAACCCTTTCTAACAGAAAGGTCGCTTCCATATAACCTTTCTGGAAGAAAAGGTGCTTCCCTAGACACTTTCTGAAAAAAGAGCGCTTCATTGACCCCTTCTGAAAGAAAGGTTGCTTCCGTATACCCTTTATGAATGAGAGTGTGCTTCCATAGACCCTTTTTGAAAGAAATGATACTTCCATAGATACTTTCTGAAAGAAAGGGTGCTTCCATAGACCCTTTCTGTAAGTAAAGCGGACTTGCATAGACCCTTTCGGGTAAAAGGGTGCTTCCACAGACCTTTCTTCTTTCACAAAGGAAGCTTCCGTAAACCCATTCTGAAAGAAAGTGTGCTTCGTTCAGAAAGGGTGCTTCCATATATCCTTTCTGAAAGAAAGGATGCTTTCTATAGACCCTTTTTGGAAGAAAGGATGCTTCCATAGACCCTTTCTTCTTTCAGAAAGGGTGCCTCCGTAAACCCATTCTCAAAGAAAGGGTGCTTCCATAAATCCTTTCTGAGAGAAAGGATGCTTCTATAGACCCTTTTTGAAAGAAAGGATGCTTCCGTAAATCCATTCTGATAGAAAGGGTGTTTGCATAGACCATTTTTGAAAGAAAGGATGCTTCCATAGGAAAGGGTGTTTCCCTTTCGTCTTTCAGAAAGGGTGCTTCCGTAAACCTATGTCTGAAAGAAAGGGTGCTTCCATAGACCCTTTCTAAAAGAAGGGATGCTTCTATAGACCCTTTTTGGAAGAAAGGATGCTCCCATAGACCCCTTCTTCTTTCAGAAAGGGTGCTTCCGTAAACCCATTCTCAAAGAAAGGGTTATTCGTTCAGAAAGGATGCTTCCATAAATCCTTTCTGAGAGAAAGGAAGCTTCCGTAAATCCATTCTGAAAGAAAGGGTGCTTCTTTCAGAAAGGGTGCTTCCATAGACCCTCTCTAAAAGACAGGGTGTTTGCATAGACCATTTTTGAAAGAAAGGATGCTTCCATAGACCTTTCGTCTTTCAGAAAGGGTGCTTCCATAGACCCTTTCTAAAAGAATGGATGCTTCCCCAGACCCTTTCTAAAAGAAGGGATGCTTCTATACATCATTTTTGAAAGAAAGGATTTCTTCCTTCAGAAAGGATGCTTCCATAGATCATTTCTTCCTTCAGAAAGGGTGCTTCCGTAGACACATTCTGAAAGAAAGGGTGCTTCATTCAGAAAGGGTGCTTCTATAGACCCTTTCTAAAAGAAATGGGGTTTACATAGACCCCTCCTGAAAGAAATTGTGCTTCCATAGACCATTTCTGAAATATGTGGTGCTTCCATATACCCTTTCTGGAAGAAAAGGTGTTTCCTTTTTGAAAGAAAGGGTGCTTCCTTAGACCTTTCTGAAAGAAAGAGCGCTTCCATAGGTCCTTTCTGAAGGAAAGGGTGTTTCCGTAAACACTTTCTGAGAGAAAGGGCGCTTTTGTAGTCCCTTTCTGAATGAAAAGGTGCTTTCGCCGACCCTTTTTGAAAGAAAAGGTGCTTCCATAGGCTCCTTTTGGTATGACTTCTTTAGTGAAAATTTCAAAACCATCGTCGAACAGTCCAGAAACTGCACTCAAACGAAAATTTTTAACTTTTGTATGGTACGTACCCCAAGGAATTGTCCGATATGGACCATCTGTCTGTATCTGTCATGTATATGGCTACTAACTAAAGTTGCAATACTAAATCTTCTATTGGAAAGGAAATTTGGTCTTTAAACCCAATTAGTCATGAATAATTTTAAAGCCATCCTCATGCAGGTTGAGGACAAATTCGTAGATAGAGTGGAATGTGTTCTTCCATATCAACCATTCTCCTCCTTTGAATTTTATTGAAGCTACCTCAATGTCTATGTGAGATGCATTGATGAATGTGTGCTCAAAAATTGCATTACAAACAGCAACGAAGCACTTTCCTACTTTTTTCTGTCAGACAGTTCTCCCTTATTTCTGGCGCAACTTCGCTCCTTTTCTTGAGGCAATGGTTGTTTTGTGCAGTCCACATCGCCAAAAGCTGTGGGTTGATACACTCATTCTATTTCGTCCATGGATGTTGTTGGATGCAATGTAAATGGAGAGCAATATACTTCTTGGGTCTTATAAGTGTGTTTCTGTGTTTGTTTCGTGCAGAAGAATGCTTATGGCGTGAGCAACTCAGCGCAGACACAAAGAAATATTTCAACCATCAATGGCATTAAATATAACTGGCAGTGACAGTTTTGTGTCGCAGACATTCTCATACTCTTCTTAGTGTCCAATACACTTAAGCCCCAACACACACACACCCATATACATACGTAGCTACCCAATAGAAAATCGAGTCTTCGATGACATTTTCGTTGACGATTCGTTGACGAATGTTCCGAAATTGTCATGCACGACAACTTGCATGACCATGTCTTGCATTGTGTCTTGGCCACAAACCGAAAAATGCTCAAAAGTGTGCTTTGAAACAATTGTACACATATTTATTCAAATATACAATTTTTGATTTGTAATAAATGTAAAATTATAAAGCCACAAAAATCTGAAACCGCGTTACAGATTAAACAATTTTTATTTATACAAACTGAATTATATAGAAAACGGTAAGTTAGAATAAATATAATTAAATACTTTAAAATTAATTGTATTTATTTTTTAATATGTGCATTTAGGTTGAAGAACATTGAAAATTCCAGCGACTGTAAAATACAACGCCTGTGGTTACGGTAAGCTTTTAGAATATTTAGGGGATATTCAAAATATACATTAAAAATCATTTCTTTTTGCAGAATCCAAAAATAAAGCGAGGTCGCTTTTCGGTCGGCTGGGGTAAGAAGTGTAAGGCGTGGTAAAGCTGGAAGAAAATGGTGAAATGGTGGCGTGGTAAAGCTGAAAGAAAATGGTGGAGTGCAGAACATACGGGGGCTAAGTATTATTAATTATTTAACTAATTTCTTTTGTAAAAATTATATATTTTATAATTAAATAAAAAATTGACACACGACAGCATAAACGAAATTGTCTTTAGTTGGGTCATCGATGACTAGTAGCAAGACAGGGTCGGTGAAACAGTCGTCGACGAAATACGGGGATTTTAGTCATCTATATCGTCGTCGACGACAACTTCGCTTACCTTGTCGCCCAAGTTGTCGTGCATGAATACTGGGACACTTGTGTGAAAATGTCGTCAACGATGCCAAAGGGCTGTCTGCAAAGAGTCGTGAACGAATTGGAAATGTCGTGCACGAGTCATCAATGTTGTCTTAAAGACACTTTCTATTGGGTACATATTGGGATTCCGTATTTTTACAAATACACCCCTAATGCTCTCTCTTGTACACACACCATCGCATAAAAAGGATACAACAAAACTTATTTTGTGAGTTTGTTTTTCGTTTTTTTTTTACTTCTTCAAGCTGTAAAAAGAGATTTTTCTGTCAATGTACTCATTTTCCTTGTCGTCATATATCTCGTTGCAAATGTCGAAAACGGAAATGAAATATTAAAGTAATCACATCTTTTATCGCAATACGGAAATTTTCAAGCAACTTAGCAGAAAGTTTAACTCACATATTTTTTAAAAGAAATCATAACAAAATCTGTCTCAGCCTGACGTATAACCTTGAACAATTTATTTTTTTATATAAAAAACTTGGGATATTTTCTGTTATACACTTCAATAAACCCCGCCTAATCATCATCAGCGTCCTTCCCTGCATACAACTTACGTACGTACGGGATTCAGTTTGAATGTTAAAGCATTTGGGTGGTAGACTGACGCTTGACGCACAACAATAAAGAGGGTGTGTTTTATGTCTGTTCTTGACACATTAATAGAGAGTTTTTGAAACTAATTTTCATTTCTGTGTAGTTGTTAATCCATCATTTCCGTTATTCCTTGTCAGGATGCCGTCATTGCAAAAGGTTGAAAAGAGATGGCCATATTCATTATTTGATAGTACATAAAAGAGCGAGTCATTGGATTTTTATTATTCCATAAGCTATGAATAGATGACTGAGTGGATGGATGAATGAAAGAAGCGTCTGTGAAATAATGACATGTTTCTTTTTTTGTTAAGGAATTTTCATACTTCCAGAGCCAATTTTTTTGTGCAATTGAACGAAGTGATGACATGTTGGCCACATTAAATTTATTAAATGGTAATGGATTCCATCGTACTATGTATGAATTAATTAGGAAAACTGGTTCCATGCCGTCAATGAAAAGGAACTCTGCCATATATAAATATTTCACTCGAATCGAGAGTCTTACTCCAACTGAAAATAATGTCCGTAGAATGGCTTCTAAATAATTATATGGAACAAAATCGATTCACTTTATAACCCATAAAAAGAGTATAACATTCTTCCTTTCCGATTAAAGCCCCATTTTCTATTGGTTTACCTATCGCCTTATTCGACAAGTAAAAAAGTATCAGTCGGCTTTGCCAACAGAGATATACCCTCAGTCCATGTGAATTGAAACACTTTTTGGACATTTGAACTTGCCGACAAAAATGTGGATTAGGATTAAAGTTCAAAAGCGGAGGAGGTACTTAAAGGAATGGACGGACAGGGTCCATTACCTAAGTGGACCTTATTATGGGAGTCATATCTTTTCGATAGATATCGCGCCCACTAGTCATTTCAGTGGGTCATCGTATAACTTTTGGACCAGCATGCCAGAAAGCATGGACTTGTCCACGGAAAACATAATATCGCTGTAAACAGGAGCATATCGAACAGCATCGGTATGCATTTCCAAAGGATTTTCGAACAGATCCTAAACATGGACACAAATGTTGAACTTTTGTGGGGGAGGTATCCTAAGGAGAGAAACGATATGGGCCATTTTAGAAGTTTAACTAAATTTGAACAAAATGTAAGGAGATTTAAAAGTTTGGACCTAATTGGTTGACCCGTTCAAAAGACAAAGTGCATAACATTTTAGTGACATTTTTTTAATGTCATCGTGCTCTCCAGCCACTACATTTGGTGCCATAGGTTTTTACACCTTTCGGGGTGTTTTCTCAAGAAGTATGGACCTACCTCTAAAAACTTTTACCGTAGTTATTGATTCAGCGAATGCAAGTTGCTTCAACAAAAATCAAAGCGATTCGGAAGCAGGTCTTAAAGTGAACTTATCCGAAAATTTGTGTGATAGGTACCCGAAGGAGTGGACAAATAAAGTCTATATTTTAAGGTGATCTATATCTGGTAGATATATTTAGATGTGTAAAGTATGGACCAAATCGGCCACTCCTTTCAAGAGTTATCGTGCGCACAATTTTTCCGAACATTTTTGAACTTTTGTGGGGGAGGTACCTGAAGGAGTGGACCGATATGGCTTATCTTCGAACTTAAACTAAATTTGGAAAATATATTACGAAGGCCAAAGTTTGCACCGAATCCGTTCGAGATTTATCTTGCGCTCCAACCACTACACACGGTGTCATACGGATTTTTTTTGCAACTTTCAGGCTATTTTCTCAGGAAGTATGGACTTGCCCCTGATGAAACTTGTACCGTGGTATTGGGGGCAGTGAATACAAGTTGGTACCTGCTGCCTTATTATTCTTCAGCCGATTTATTGCCGTCTTTACCTCATCTTGGCTGGGCGGTATACATTCTACACCATCTTCTGGTGTCTTCGCCGTCTTCGCTGCTATTGGATACCAACAGTTTTAATAAATGTTCTTTCCATATCCTTAGCACACTATCTGTATCAGTTACCAGATTACCTTGCTGGTCTCTCCAGGAGGATGTGCCTGTACCAAAGCCATCAGTTTGATGCTTGACTCTTTGGTATAACTTTCGGATTTCATTCTTGCTCCTGTACATCTCGATTTTATCACACTCTCGCTTTTTTATCTCCCTCTTTTTCCTGCGGAAAAGACGTTTCTCCTCTCTCCTTTTCTCCCGATATCTCTCTCGTGCTCTACGCGTTGCTACTGATTGTAGAGTAGCCCTATATGCCGCATTTTTCTCTTCAGTAGCAGCACGATCATACCATGGATTCCTTGGTGGAGGTCCTGGTATCCAAGTATGGATTTTGCGGCTGTTTGCATGGAGTGGGCAATACTTTGCCATTGCGCTGATATGTTATCGGGAGAAGGAGTGCTTTGATTAAGCAATTGGGCTAGTTGAGTGGAATGTGCTGTCGCTATCTGTTGTGATTGCTGCTTACCGATGTCTAACTTTCGTGTTGTGTCTGTTCGTACTTTGTTTGCTACGTTTAAACGGGTGCAACAAGGTAGTGGTCCGAGTCTATGTTTGCTCCTCGGAACGAACGCACATCCAACACGGTCGATGAATGTCTTCCATCTATCACAACGTGATCAATTTGATTTCTTGTTTTCTGATCAGGAGACAGCCATGTGCCCTTATGGATGTCGATATGTTTAAATTTGGTGCTGCTAACTACCATGTTTTTTGCCGCTGCGAAGTCTATCAGCCTCATACCATTGTCAGATGTTTCACTGTGGAGACTGAATTTTCCGACTGTTGGGCCAAAGATATTTTCCTTTCTAATTTTGGCATTAAAATCGTCTAGAATAATTTTAATGTCATGGACAGAACAACGGTCATATGTTTCTTCTAAGCGCTCATATATATATCTTTGGTCAGTTCGTCCTTGTCTTCAGTGGGAGCATGAGCGCAAATATAGCTGTTTCATGTGGTAGAGAATACCAAAGACTTATGCTACTGATGTAAATAGGTTGTTCAGAAAAGAAACTTTGTCTTCTGAAAGGTTTTAATATTCTTCCTCTATTAGATTGAGAAAACGTTAGTTTTATGTAGAAGTATTAAGGACCTAATGTGAAGAAAATTGTTGAAACTAACTCCAAAGAGTAATTTAGCAAGGTGAGAAACATGCTGTCTCCTGTTCAAGCCAAACACATAGCGAATTATGTTATGACATCATCTCTCTAAAATTATGTTTTGTGGGACAATTTTGAATAAACTCAGATGAAGTCCGACTTTAACCCTAAAACGTGTTTTTCAATTTTAGAGATTCCTGGCGATTAGACAAGAGTTACAGATTTGGTGTATTCTGAGACCTATAGTAAAATTTTATGGCGAACAATTTTGTATAATATTTGGAAAAGGACAAAAAAGACCCCTTTGATGAACCCCATGAGTATTAAAATAACAAACAAAATAACCTGTAATGCAAGGATTAAAAGATATCTTAACTCGAATATTTCGAAAAAATTAAAAATGGGCGGAACTTGCCCCGCCTATTTTGGTTACTTTCCGACGTAAACATTTAAAACGCCGATACACGTGTCTCATATTTTTAGCTCTACTTTCATAATCTACTCGATTTTCCTCGTCATTTTTTTTTTGTTGTCCCACAGTGTTATTGAACCTTGAGGAACTCCCGTAGGTACCAATAAAGGTATAGATTTATTGTCTCCAGTATGAACTGATTGCTGTCGGTTGTACAGGTATGACTCGATTAAAATAGTTGCAGAAGAAGAAAAATTGAAAAACCATCTCCATGACAACATTGTTTAATCATCAGCCTAAGTATGACTCGATGCCGGTATTAAATCGTATATTCTACCTTCTGCCCGTATGCGAATACGGCATATAAGTTACGACATCAGTTATACGCTCCATGCTCCTAAACCAAACCTATGTTCCTTACTACTTGAAGTAATTCTTTAAGATATCACAAATTATACATTTACATATTTATATTTAACGCAACATTTTTAATCAATTTAGGCATATCTTCTGCTCACCCGTCTGTGGTTACCACAGTATCTTTAGCGCGAATTGATTAAAGTGAATAAAACTTCACCACATTGATCCTAAAAAAGGTGAATTCGGAAATTTGTCAGACTTTTCTCATTATATTTCATCACTTGTCTGGAACATGCATAATACTAGACGTGTTCTGTGACGTATTCGGTCCGTGGCTATTGTATATTCACGTATATACAAACATTTTGTTGCAAATTTAAAACGTCATCCTACATTTTCAAACATCCATTACTTAAATAACAACAGAAAACTTTAACAATTTAAAATAATGAACTTCTGTCGAGAAAATAATTTCCCCAAAGTTACAATTCTAAACCTAGGTTAGTTTTATAGCTCCGCATAAGACCTTTCAAGAAATAAAAATTACCTACTCATTGTCTGTTATTTGTCGTGTGGTAATTTTTACGCATTCATTCAGGCGAGAGCACGTGTCTGAAAGTCGTAAAAAGTATCTTTCAACTCTGCGCCGGTTTTATGTCCTTTGTTGCCTTGACTTGCCGCAGAAAAAAGAAAGAATATCGTAAAACTTTACGATTATTTCGGTCGTTTTGTTGATGCCGTTGTTGTGGTAATGCTTTTCAAACGCTTTTATGTCTATGTATTTGTTTGCTGTTGCTCTTGATGTCAGGCTTTGGTTCGTCTCACAACATGTCAAGTGTTGTCGTTGTTCCAATGTCAGTTAACTGTCAAATTGAATTTGTTTAGGCTGAATGAATGGCACAGTAACGGAAAGAGGAGGCCCGTTTTTATTTATCAGACATTGAGAATTCAACAGGTGTTCCGGTTGGTTTTTCCTCTAAAAATTTAGTTTTCCTCCGTGTGTGTGTGTGGCGTGGTTAAGTGCAACCAAACAATATTGCCGAAAATGCTGTTTATTTTTATGACTTTTACTTTTGTTGAGGTTGAATTTGAGTGGGCCTCGACGCTTTGTGTGCGTTGTGCGTGTGGGTGCGTTTTCCTTGTCGAGTTTATTCATCTTTCATTTCATTGTTGTATTGCGTTACCGGAAGTTGTTGTGTCATGCTGATATTTGTAATTTTTAACACCATTTTATTTATGTTTATGTCCTTGAAGTGCTCGACGTGTTGCTGTTTTTGTCGTCTCGTCACTGACAGAGTTTCATTGTTATCAGGTTGCTGTGTTATTGTTGTCGTTGCTGCTGTCACTGCTTGTTTTGTTGTTGATTTTGACGTGGATGTTGTTGCCGGATACAAGCCATGTTTAGCACCATTCTTCACACTCAACCACACACATAGATATGTATATGAACAGCTTCCTATATATCCAGCCAGTCATGTTGCTTTAGGTCAAGAATTTTTATGTTGATTATTTATTTTATTTGACGTTTCAAAGTCGAGGTCAAATTTTATGTCCTACATCAGAGTGGCAGAAGCAGCAGCAAAAGTGCCGGCATTAGAATCAGTAACAGAGAGCAAACAGTACATGAATAATCGATTGTAGGCCTCTGTGTTTTGTCCTGTCAAAATGATTAAAGACATTTGATGTCAGCTGCGTGTTGCCTGGACTAAAGGGAATTTAAAGTAACTACTCGTGACTGTTGAAATAAAAACGTTTAGAAACAGTTTATAACAAAATGTATATTTATTTAAGTTTGTAATATAGACAAGACAGTTTTCTGTATTAAATCATAGACATAGTCAAAGAATGGTAAAACAAAACAAACAAAACAAATTTGTCATTCCGTATTATTTTTTCAGCAGCATAAAATGCTAAGTATATTCAAAGATTCTCGTTTGTCCATCCACAATATTTAATATGGAGTTTTTAAATCGTTTTATACTAAAAATGTGCTATACCGGTCCATGATTTTTTACAGCCCGATAGAAGTGTACGGCCCGATGTTCACTATTTTGAAGGTTGCAGCCACAATATTCAATCGAAATAACTGAAATTTCAAAGGAGATTTGGCGATATAGATTCAGGTTTTGGTATATTTTGATTTGGTTTCCGCAATATTTGTATTTGAGCCTCATGGAAAGAATGGTTCTAGACCCCAAGTACGTTTGGGCGAAATTCGTTTAAGACAATTTGGAGTCGATTTAGCTATGTCCTTCCGTCTGTCTGTTTGCCTGGCTGGAGCGCATGATAACTCTCGAACGTATCAATCGATTCGGTCCAAAATTTAGCCTTCGTTATATTTTGTCCAAACTTATATAGATCATATTCAAGGATTAGTCATATCGGTCCACTCCCTCGGGTACCTCAATCACAAAAGTTCAAAACTTGTCGCTAACCGAGTTGACGTAGATGATGTTCCAATATGGACTCTGTCAGTCCACTTATTCGGGTACCTCAGACACAAATTTTCGGAATAGCGCAGTTTAAGAGCTCCTCTCGAATCCTTTTGATTTTTGTTGTAACAACTTGTTTTCGCTGCCACTATTACGACGGTGCAGGTTTTTACAGGGGTGAGTCCATACTTCCTGAGAAAATGGATCGAAGTTTGTAATGCACGACAACCCTCGAACAGATCAAACGATTTACTCCCAAATGTGGTCCTTGTAACATTTTGTCTAAACTTATATATGTAGGTCAAGTTCAAAGATGAGTCATATCGGTCCACTCCACAAAAGTTAAAGAAAATTCACAAAGAAAGTGCGCACGATAACTCTCGAAGGGAATAACCGATTTGGTCCATACTTTGCGCATCATAATATTTCTACCAGTTATAGATAAGGTAAGAATATGGAATATATGAATCACCTCCTTTGGGTACCTCCCACACAAAATTCTGGAAAAGTGCAGTTTAAGACCTGTTTTAATTTTTTTGCAACAGGTTGTTCTCGGCGTCCCTATTACGATAGTTCAATTTTTTTCAAGTGAAAGTCCATACTTCCTGAAAAACAGTAAAAACCCCTACGGCCGAAAGCTGTAAAAAATCCCATACGGTAGGTTCGTGCTTATTGGTTCACATCTTCCGGTACCTTCCTCAAAAAAGTTCAAACATTTTCGTTGAAATGGATCAACCGATTTGGTCTTAACTTTGGATTTCGTAATATTTTGTACAAACTTATTTTATGTACGAAAATAGACCACATCGGTACACTTATTAATGTGCCTCCCTCATAAAGGTTCAACATTATTGTTTATGTGCAGTTTAAGGTCTGTTCGAGGATTCTTTGGAAATTTGTACAGAAGGTACTCTTTGTGGTTCTGCTTACAGCGATGTTATGTTTTAATTTGTCGAACCTTTCCTTCAAGTACCTCCTCCGCAACACTGTTGCGCTTTATAGCCGCAAAATTCTGAAAACCACATAAATAAGTTTTTGCAAGTTTTTGTTTACATTTTTCACTACCTTTGATGTGACAGTATTTGATTTTAATGCCAGGAGCGCTGCTTGACTGTCCTCAAAAATTCCAGTTGAGTTTGACGTGTGATGCTGTACAAGCATATTACAAGTTTTCTTTATGGCCAGTATCTTCGTCTGAAACTGTTGATCACCAAGCCGATGTTATTTACAGCTTGTTCGATTGCAGAGGTGCTAATTGTGTTGAAGGCGCCTTCAACAACATTAACGACTTCATGTAGGGCTGTTCCTGTCGAGCGCCCTTTAAATTAAGCGTGTTTGCTAGAAGATATGTTGTTTGAATTATCCATCTTTGCTCGAATTTGCATGTCGATGAGTTTTTCGAGCTTTTTAAGCAGAAATAATGAAAGCCTTATTGGTCTAAAGACTTTAGCAGGACAGCCTTTATCTGCCCTCCATATTATGGAGGTTATAATTAAATTTGTCATTCCGTTTGTAACACATCGAAATATTCATCGGAGACCCCATAAAGTGTATATATTCCTGATCAGGGTAAAATTCTAAGTCGATATAACCATGTCCGTCTGTTGAAATCAAGGAAGTTTCTACTAGTCCTAGGATGTTTGGTATTGCAAATGGGCTATATTGGTCCAGCTCCAATAGAACGGTACCACCCGATTTTTGGTATTTTTTAGGTTTTAGTCTCATTTTCTCACTCCGTTGGGAGTATAAAACTTTTCAACAGAAATTTGTCGTTATAGGTCCACGCCTTCATATAGCCTTCATAGAACGGTACCTCCTGATTTTCGGTATATTGAAAGTTGTGGCCACAATATTCCATCGAAATGGCTGAAATTTGGTATTTGTTGGGGGGTTGTGGACACAATGACTGCAATTTTGTATTTAATCTTTATTTGGGATATTCGACTTTCCCCCACAAACTTCTCGGTACAGGTCCACGCTTTAATATAGCCCCCATAGAACGGTACCTCCCGATTTTCGGTATTTTGGCCACAATAACCCATTGCAATGGCTGAAATTTGGTATTTAGTCTTTGTTGGTGGTATTTAACTTTCCCCAGAAATTGTTCCCGATTTTCGGAATTTTGAAGACATTGGCCTCAGTATTCCACCGAAATGTCTGAAATTTGGTATTTAGCCTTCGTTGTGGGTATAAAAATTTTCCTCGGATATTTATCGGTACAGGTCCACGCCTTCATGTAGCCCCCATAGAAGGGTACCTCACTATTTTTGGTATTTTGAAGTTGTGGCCCCAACAACCCACCGAAATGGCTGAAATTTGGTATTTCGTTGGAGGTAACAACCATTCCAATTAAAATTCGTCGGTATGGGTACACGTTTCGATATAGCCCCCATGGAACGGTACTTCCCGATTTTCGTAATTCTGAAGGTTGTGACGTCAATATTCTACCGAAATGACTGAAATTTTTTATTTAAAATATTCCAGAAGAGAATTATCAGTATAGGTCCACGTCTTCCTATAAAAGCGTACCTCTTGATTTTCGGTATTTTTTAAAGTTTACGAAATATCGGAAATTTGGTATTTAGTCTTCTTTCCGCCAGAAATTTGTCGGTATAGATCGACGTTGTGATGTAGCCCCCATGTAACGGTAATACCCGAATTTCAGTATTTTGAAGGATATCCACATTGTTTTACCGAACTTGCTGAAGTTTGGTATTTAGTCTTTTTCATGAACGAAAGGAAACTAATTGTTCCTTTTTACTTCAATACAACTCGTGGTGGAGGGTATAACAAGTTCGGCCCAACCGAACTTAACGCCGTTCTTACTTGTTTTTGGTATAATATCATCTGGTCCCGGATATTTGTAGCGAGACTTATTATATTGTCGGATTCAATGTTGTTTGTCTTTATTATAGTAATATTGTTCTCCTCTTCGATGGTTCTATCCGTGCAAACGGGGAAATGTGACCTAAGAAGGATTTCAAGACATTCGGCAAAGTTTTCTGAACAATTGAGGAGAAAACAATAAATTTAAAAACTTTAGTGTGTCCGGTACATATAACGGCTAGTTAAATATGAAAGCAGATGCACATGCACATGAAATCGGACCAATTGCTATAGACCGCTCGCTACCTGTCCGAATTTCATAATAAAATATATATGGCAGCTATATTTAACTCCGAACTGACTTAAATTAAATTTCGTTACCTTATCATTGGTCACAATTTTGTCACATATTCCGATCTAATTGCATGATCGGTGCATAAAATATATTAAAACCGTCGAAAATATATGGGAGCTATATCCAAAGCAGAACTGATTAGAATATAACTTGGCAACTTATTCCAAGACCAAATTCACACGATTCAAATTTCATTGAGCTCGGATATAAATTTGCGTGTATGATGTCCCAAATACCTCAAATTGGGTGAAAATATATGTGTTGAGCTATATCCAAATCTAAGCCATTTTTTCCAAAATAAATAGCGTTCGTTATTTTGCCAGAAAAATTATTTTCTCTAATTTTCATTTGAATCGGACAATAAATGCGAACTGCACTTTAATCACAAAAATACACGGACAGACGGACGGACATGCATAAACCGACTTATAAATTGATTCTATTTACATATGTACATACATATATGCCTAAAAGGAACAATAGGTCTATCTCGCTTTCTTTTGCATGTTACATACAAATGCACAAAGCCATAATACCCCTTACCACAGTATGGTGTAGAGTATAAAAACTCGGAGAGATTCTGCCCTATTTCACTAACTTTACATTATTTTGTCTCAACCAGGGGCTTAATTCTGTTTCTGAGAAAATGTGAAATGAAAAATTATATAAAGGAAATATGTAAATGTCAAATGAAAAATTATAAGGAAAATATTTTCATTTCAAATATTCATAGAACAAAAATCCAGCAAAAGATCTTGATCACATGTATTACTGGCAATGCCTTTGTGTTACAGTTTGAATATCATTGAAAAAGGTAACACCTAAAAGTATGCAACACTTTTGTCTAAAAATTCCCTTTATTTAATTATTCCCAATTTAAATTTTTTTCGAATACATAACACCCAAAAGTAATCTAATGGACCATTTTGGACGAGAAGTCATTAGCTCTGTTCCTTTACGTGCAAGAATCTTCAAGTTTTACCACTTTTTACTCGAAAAGCGTTCCTTAACTTCAGACACCATACAATTCATACGGGAGCAGTTTACAACTTTTGCTACTTTTGCCGGTTTTACCACTTTCAAAAGTAAAGGAACAGACCAATTTATAAGTAGACATTTGGCATATTTTCTAAAAACAAAAACAAGTAAAAAAGCACGAGTCGGCTTTGCAGAGATATGGGCAATATTTTTGAAAATTTAACATAGTTGAAACCAAGGATTAGCCTTTAATAACTCGCGAAATGTGGTTGAATATTATACAAATTAAATGCTTTCGGATAAAATGAAATGTTTTTAGACTTGGCAAAAAATATTGGCCTTAAAAGTTAATTTGCGTGGAAGCTGTGGCTATATTTATGTTAAATAATTGTTAAAAATGGGTTGAAGCCAATGTGTCTTTTTTTGTTTTCTCTCGATTTGTGATTAAACCACACTTTTCACGATTTTCCCGTCAAAGTAAAATTAGAGGGCAACTAAATAAGGATCATCTCACTAGTGTATAACTTCTCAAAATTTTATCTGCGTCTGCCATTAAATGATGCTGAAATTTTGAAGCCAGATTTTAAGTGTTTTTTGAAATTTTCTTCTAATTTCGTTCCGCAAACATGTTTTTCAAAAAATCGTATATAGGATTGTAGATCTCGCGATTCTGAGTTATTTGATATATGTGTCGTGAATGTAGCCTACACAGCTTCACAGAAATCTGTATCCAAATATGAAAATTTTGTGCAAACATTTTTCTAAAACTCATATTTTTCGGGCCTAATTTTTACAATTGTCATTCGATTTACTCGTACTTGATTGCAAATTTTAGATTTTTACGTTGCGGATCTAATAAATCTTCACTCGTGAAATTTTATCTACAAAAACGCGAGATACGAGAAATTCGAAGGTAGGAAAATCACCTAAAATTGTTTTCGAACATATCGAGCATTTTATCGCTTATTCTAGGGACCGTTTCTACTGCAATGAAAAAACTAGTGCAGCATCTTCGTTTTTGTGGAAACAGAGATTTAAAGACTTCACTGATAAGGGAGCTACATTAATTTTATTCCAAAAAATAGTGTGTGATGCTACATCCACGGTTCCTGATTGATCGCCTTGAAATAGATATATATCGATGTAGACTTTCGTGGTGACAGTGAAACCGGATGCGGAACAAAATTTATTGTACCTTGCGCAAATTAGAGATGTTTTATAGGTTTTTTAATGCTTAGATGCAGCTGATGCTACATCTAAGCATCCAAGTTATATTTCGAAAAATATATACAAATTAATTTTGATAATTATGCGATGTACACATATTTTAATAATGTATATAAGTTAAAGCGGTTTATTTGAACTCTATTTCCGTTTAAGAAGTCTAATGATTTATTTCATCAACCCGATAACTTTCCTCAATGGGAAACCTTCTCTGTGAATGTAAATAAAGCAAAATCCGTCCATTTTCTTGGGAGTTTCAAGAAAAATAAAAGAAGTACTCCTATAAAATTTTTCCAATATTTTCAACTCTAGAATGCATGTGAAAACTATTATTCCAAACCAAAATTTGTTTTTTGTAACACAAATATGTGCTTATTTTGGCTATAATATCCTAACTATTATCCCGATGTTTATAAGTTTGCTCTCATTTAATTCCCCGTGGAGTCTTTATTTAAAACTGTTATTTTGTTGTACCTATATTTTCAAAAAATTCGGATTACATTTAAGATATTGTCAATTTTTTGTAAATTCCGCGAATGCAGATTAACATTTTACAAATATTATGCAATCTACTTAATGACGTCACTTCGTGATAACTTTTTAGTGACAATTGTGCTCAATAAAATAATTAGCGTTTAGCCATATTTCTTTGTTTTAAATTTATTGATTTTCCTATATAAGAACTCTACTCGTTTCTTCGTTAAGCTATAAATCCCAATGAAAACTAACTTATTAACCTCAACGCTGTAAATGATATAAACATTTCTAGGTGAAATATACTTGGAATGCATTACATGCCCCCAAGGGACTTTCTCAATAAATCCTTTAGATGAAAGGACGACCCAACATTGATTTCTCAGGGAAACAGGCTACCGAATTCTAATTTTTAAATACTGTTCTTTATCATAACCAGTCATCAATGGTTGAAGGATAGAAAAATTATTTGACAGATTCTGATAGTTAATTTCATATTGACTATATAACTCAGTTAACAGTAGATGTCTAGTATGTCGAGATTTGGACTGAAAGCTTTGAAAAACTTAAATGTTCTTATTTATAAATCAACTGCTATTGTTAAGAACGAAAACGTCAATGAAATAAATAACAATATAATGCTCAAGATAGGAAAAAATATTGATGTCCGTATTATCGAGGTAAGAAAAATACGTGATGTCCAGGTTACCGAGTCTACAATGTAAAAAATTCTGGTGTCCGGATTACCGCGTTGTCCGGATTAAAGAGTGTCCGGATTATCGAGACTATACTGTAATTCAATTATTTGGAAATGGAATATGAAATAATTGGCAACATTTCCCATATACCCTAATCCTATGTGAATTGAAACTTTCATCTACGGACATATCGAATGTATTTAGGTTCTTTTCAGAATTTTGTGGCCCTTTTTGGACATTTGAACTTGCCGACAAAAATGTGGATTATGATTAAAGTTCAAAAGTGTTGCGGAGGAGGTACTTGAAGGAATGGACCAACACATTCCATTATGGAAGTGGATCTTATTTTGGAAGTCATATCTTTTCGCTAGATATCGTGCCCAATAGTCATTTCAGTGGGTCATCATATAACTTTTGGACCAGTATGCCACGAAGCATGGGTTTGTCCACGGAAAACATAATATCGCTGCAAACAGGACTACACCGAACAGCATCGGTATACATTTCCAAAGGATCTTCGAACAGATCCAAAACTGCACTTAGACACAACTGTTGAACTTTTGTGGGGAGAGGACCGATATGGGCTATTTTATAAGTTAAACTAAATTTAGCCAATTTCCAAAGTTTGGAAGTTGTGGACCGGTATTGCCCATCTTTGACACTAAGTTCTTACAAAATTTAACGAAGGCCAAATTTTGGACCAAATCGGTTGATCAGTTCGAGAGTTATCGTGCTCTCCAGCCATTACTCATGGTGTCATAGCGTTTTTTTACACCTTTCAGGCTGTGTTATCAAGAAGTTTGGGCTTGCCCGGAAAAAACTTTTACCTTCGTAATTGAGGCAACGAAAGCAAGTCGCTTCAAAGTGATTTGAGAGCAGGTTTTAAAGTGAACTTATCCAAAATTTTGTGAGGGTGGTACCCGAAGAAGAGGACAAATATACTCCATATTCGAAACTGATCTATATCTGGTAGATATATTAGGATGTGTAAAGTATGGATCAGATTGGAGCGCACAATTTTTCCAAACATTTTTGAACTTTTGTTGGGGAGGTACCTGAAGAAGTGGACCGATATGGCTTATCTCAGAAATATTACGAAGGCCAAATTTTAGACCAAATCTGCAGATCCGTTCGTGAGTTATCTTGTGCTCCCACCACTACACACGGTGTTATAGGGTTTTTTTCATCTTTCAGGTTATTTTCTAAGGAAGTATGGACTGTCCCCTGATGAAAGTTGTTCCATCGTAAGGGGGGCAGGGAATACAAGTTGTTACAATAAAAATCAAAACGATTCGAGAGCAGGCCCCGAACTGAACTTTTCCGAAATTTTGTGTGGGAGCTACCCGAAGGATTGACCCCATTGTGTCAATATTGGAAACTCATCTAAGTCTGGTAGAAATTTCACGACGAGCAAAATATGGACCAAATCGGTTATTCCCTTCAAGAGTTATCGTGCTCACAAATTTTCCAAACATTTTCCAACTTCCGGTATCCGGTACCTCCTGGAAGGAGAGCACCGATATAACCCATCTTCGAACTTATATGCCATTTAGATATGACACCATTAGCCGGATTTAGCCCATTATCAGGTTTTATTTGCTAAATCCAGCCAAAATCTACCAGATTTCTTATACAAAAATAAATCCTCCTATTGAGTGGATTTGTCTTAAATCTGGCATAAATCCTCGTATACAACTCTGTTTTTTGCAACATGTTGCTAGAAAATACAAAAAGTTGCAAGCTGGCACAAAAAACAAGGTAGATGCATCGGTGAATTGCTACACTAAAAATAATTTAAAATGTAAAAACTTGTAAACAAGGCGGAAAAATTAATTTTTTTTTGATGTACAAAGTTAATTTTTATCAACCAAGACTATTATTTATGATGTCTAAACGATAAAATAATTCGTTTATTTATTTTAGATGGGCAAACTGCGATAAAATAATTCTTTATTTGCTCTTTAGTTAGCATTAGTAGCATAATGTGCTAACATGTTCAGTATAAAAGAATAAATTTGTAATTTGACGTATGTTTTTTGAGACGAATTCAATTTAAAAAAAAATTCGTTTGACGTTTCAAATTCGTTCAGATGGGCTGATGCATCTACCTTGGTAATTGTGCTATGAACAAAAATCAGCTGACTTCCATTTAAATCCTTCAAAATGTATATCTAAATGCAATGAGATTTGTACTGGATTTATTAAATCCAGTCGAGGATTTATGGCTAATCTAAATGAGCTATTAAACTAAGTTTGGACAAAATATTACGGAAGTCAAGTTTTGGACCGAATCGGTTAATCCGTTCGAAAGTTATCGTGCGCTCCAACCAGACAGACAGACAGACGGACGGACATGGCTAAATCAACTCCAAATTGTCGGAAACGGATTTCATCCAAACATACTTGGGGTCTAAAACCATTATTTCGATGAGGCACATTTTGCCCGTATGAAAGTGTATGGTGCTCTTGAAACAAAATTAAATGGAAGGTGCTGACACCTGGGAAATGTCTGCGGATTCTGAAACTACAATGTTCATAGATGAAAAAATCAAAAAACAAAAAATCGCTTTTTAAATAAATAGCGATTTAAATTGACATTTTTAAGGGTTTTTAGGTTTTTACGATTTTGTTTGCAAACGGCAAGTCCTGTCGAAATGGGACTAAAGAAAATGTTGTTGCAGTGAAAATTCTGTACAAGATTGGCTGTCTGATATTTTCCTAGGTTTTACCATTTTTGAGATGCAAGGGTTCAGATCAAACTTTCAGATTTTTTTCTTACGTCTTCAGGATTTCAAAGCAAAATCGTTAAAACCTAAAAATAAAACCATTTAAAAAAACCCTTAAAAATGTCAAGATTTATTTAAAAAGCGCTCCGCCGATTTTTTGTTAGTTTTTTGATTTTTCTCATATATGAACATTGTAGTTTTAGAATCCGCAAAAACTTCCCAGGTGTAAGCACCTTCCATTTAAATTTGTTTCAAGAGCAACGTGACCCTCGTTAGCAGAAATGCTGAGGGTATAATCAAATAGAAAATTGTCGATATTCTTAAATGAATTTGTTTATTTTATGTACCAATATGACAATAATATGTCTATTTATAAGTTTTTGACAAGAAGCTGATGATAAATCTGATTAAATGTTTTTAATCCACTAATTTCGTAAATCATGTTTTGCACTTAGCCTAAACTACCACCGTTTACCACTAACGTAGCTGTTCATTTCGCATGCATCAATATGAGCTTTTTTCCTTTCGTCGTATCAATTCATTTATTTAGTAATTCAATCTTTGGCGATATTCAATGTTTAAGCAATTTTCACAGTCATCCATCACCCATCCCTTTGGTGTCGAATGCGTAAATTTTAATTCATTTCGTAAAAATGTTCCGCTACTTCTTCAAATGTTTTGTAAATCCCATTTTCATCAGCATTTCTAATTTTCAATTCAATTGATTAAAACGCAATTCGATTAGCAATGCTTTCGATTATACTGTTACTGTTGTTTTTTTTCTAGCTTGCAAAAACTCTGAGTCTCGGTGTGGTGTGTGTTTGAATGGTGGGAGGAGTGGTGGTGTTTGTTTTGTTCAAGCGAGATATAATAAATTAAATTTTTATTTTTAACGCGAAACCTCGAATCGATCTCTAAAACGATTGTTGTAACAACATCAACAAGGGGGGTCACTATTAACACCACATAAATGGCAAATAGTAACGAGGCAAAGAAACAACAACAACACTGCTTTGTTGGCTGTTTTGCACTGCATCATCAAACATTGCCAGGGCATCAATATCATTTTCAGTATCAATATCCCTTATGGCAATAAGAGTGGGTTTGTCTGTCTCTTCCTTTGAGAGTACGTACCATTACAGTGTGTCCTTTTCGTGTTTGCGTTTTTCGCCACCACAATTAAAGTGCAAAAAAGAGAGCAATGAAAAACGTTACGCAGTTGCTAAATTGCTTGGGAATTTCTTGTCACGGATGTTACAACAACATTTGTGTGTGTGTTTTTTGTATACCGGAGACATTAGAAACCCTGTAATGAATACTAGATGAGAAAAATTCAAATAAAAAAAAGCAAGGCAATATCAATATCCGGACAAAAACCATACTCATCAAACCCGAAGTTAATGAATGTTTGCATTTTAGTTTATTTTGTGAGTTGAGGTATTTAGGTGGGCCTTATGATAATTGAGGAACATTGCATGTCAAAAAGCATTTCGGATCAATCAATTAGTGGTCCAACATTATTGAAAAAAATATTTATCATTATAATTCATAAAGGACAAATTTGGTGTGTTACAGAAATTAGATATAAACAAGTAAGAAAGACGGTAAGTTCGGCACAGCCGAGTTTTTATACTCTCCACCACGAACTGTATTGAATAAATATAAACAATAAGAAACTACTAAGATATTCATCTACCTTAAGTGTACTTCCTTGAAGGAGAGTAATATTTTAACTGATGATAATCACTTTCTACTGAAAATTTTCTGTGTGGATGTTTTCTACCCACTGTGAGTGCGGTTCTATGGGGGATATATGAAGACATATACCCACAAAGTGGAAAATGTTATACCCCCAACTAACACTTAATACCAAAGTTTAACCATTTCGGCGGGATATTGAGGCTAAAACTTTGGAAATACAGAAATTCGAGCCATTTCGGTGGGATATTGAGGCCACAAACTTCAAAATACCGAAAATCGAGAGGTATAGTTCTATGGGAGCTTAATGAAGGCGTGGGCCTATACTGACAAATTTCAAGTGGAAAGCTTTATAATCCCAGCTAAGACAAAATACCAAATTTCAGCCATTTCGGTCTAATAAAAAACCTTCAAAATACCGAAAATCGGGAGGTACCGTTCTATGTCAAAACCGATATAGCCCATTTTCAATACCAAACTTCTAGAAAAAAATTTAAAGTTCTATCTTAAAAAAGTTGCGACCTGTATCTCGATTTCAACGGACGGACATGTAGATCAATATTTTTGAAAATTTAACATAGCTGAAGCCAAGGTTTACCGTTTTAGAACACGCGACTTGTGATTGTATATTATACAAATTAAATATTTTTGGATAAAATGAAATGTTTTTGGACGTGGCAAACAAATATTGGCCTTAAAAGATAATTTGCGTGGAAGCGGTGGCCATATTTAGGTTAAAAAATGGGTAAAAATGGGTTGAAGCCAACTTGTCTTTTTTTCTCTCGATTTGTGAGTAAACCACACATCTCTCGATTTTCCTGTCAAAGTAAAAGTAGAAGCGAACTAAATAAGGACAATTCCACTAATGTATTACTTTTCAAAATTTGAACTGCTTCTACCATTAAATGATGCGGACATTTTCAAGCCAGATGTACAGTGTTTTTGAAATTTTCTTCTAACTTCATTCCGCAAACATGTTTTTCAAAAAATCATATATAGGATTGTAGTACTTGCGATTCTGAGTTATTTGATACATATATTTTGAATGTAGTCTGCACAACCTCATAGAAATCTGCATCCAAATGCGGAAATTTTGTGCGAACATTTTTCTAAAAATCATATTTTTCGGGTCTAATATTTGCAATTGTCTCTAGAATACCTTGTACTCCATTGCACATTTTAGTTTTTTACTTTCCGGATCCAATAAATCATTCCTCGTGAAAATCCATCTATTAAAACGCTAGTTACGAGAAATTCCAAAGTAGAAAAATCATCTAAAATTGTTTTTGAAAATATCGCATATTTTATTGTGTTTTCTGCGGATCGTTTCCACTGCAATGAAAAAACTAGTGCAGCATCTTCGTTTTAGCGGAAACAGGGATTTGAAAACTTCACTAATAAGGAAGCTACATTCATTTTATCCCAAAAAATAGAGTGTGATGCTACATCCACGGTTCTTGATTGATCGCCTTCAAATAGATATACATATATCGATGTAGATTTTCATGGTGGACACTGAAATCGGATGGGAACAAAAAATGTATGCATTTTTCGCAAATTAGCGACATTTTATATTTTTTTAATGCTAAGATGCAGCCGATGCTACATCTAAGCGTCCAAATTATATTTCGAAAAATATATACAGATTAAAAGATATGGCCTTGCTGTACATGTAAATCACATGCGGACAAAACGATTTTGATAATTACGCGATTTACACATATTTTAATAATGCATATTAAGTTAAGGCGGTTTATTTGAACTCTATTTCAGTTTAAGAAGTCTAATGATTTATTTCAACAACCCGATAACTTTCCTCAATGGGAAACCTTCTATGTGAATGTAGATAAAGCAAAATGCGCCCATTTTCTTGGGAATTTCAAGAAAAATAAAAGAAGTAATCCTATAGAATTTTTCCAATATTTTCAACTCTAGAATGCATGTAAAAATTATTATTCCAAACCAAAATTTGTTTTTTGTAACACAAATATGTGCTTATTTTGGCTATAATATCCTAACTACTATCCCTATGATTATAAGTTTGGTCTCATTCAATTCCGCGTGAAGTCTTTCTTTAAAACAGTTACTTTTTTGTAATTTTTGACAGGTAAATGGATCTATATTTTCAAAAAATTCGGATTACATTTAAAATTTTGTAAATTTTTTGTAAATTTCGCGAATGCTGCGAAACATTTTACAAATATTATGCAATATACTTAATGACGTCACTTCGTGATAACTTTTTAGTGACAATTGTGCTCAATAATATAATTAGCGTTTTTATAAAATTTTTTTCTTAAAAGCAGAAGTAAAACCGAGATAACATTTGTCCGCAACAACCAAAAATTTGCTCGCGAGCGGATTTGTACTGGGGAATTTTTTCTTATCCTATGTACCAAAAATCGTTAATGTAGCGCGAAAAGAAAAAATTCCATTTTTTTGGAAATGGAATATGAAATAATTGGCAACATTTCCCATATAGAGTATAGGCTTAGTGTGAGACTTGCCTTGCCTTTCTTTGGGATATAGGTGATGGGATAAATTCTAAAAATATTCTCCATACATAGTATGATGCCATCTCTGTGACTGTCTCAGGTTTTGCTTTGCTTCTGTAGTGCGATTCTGTAACTTTTTTTAATAACGAACCGACATCGGTAGTTAACGAAAATATTCGGTTGAGTTAACGAATGTGCTATTCTGTAACTTTATGTTAACGATTGTAGAAATCGTTAACTCATACCGACGAAAATCGATAGGAAGGAAATGTCAAATATTATATTTTAATATTTATTAAAATATATTTTGAAGCTGAAAACATTATTTCGTCGCGAGTACAAAACATAAAGCGTTTAAGAAGGAAACAATTCAGATTTTTGAAGGAATTTGGCTCAAATGTGTGTCTTTTGGATGAATACGGATGCCAGTAAAGAAGGATTTCTTAAGATGTTTTTATTGTGTGTGTGATTTAAAAGTAATAAAAGTGATAAAACCATCATTAATCTTTTTTAAAAGCGCAGTTGTATTTTTTTAATTAAAAGTTGGGATCATATTTTGGGTTGTGGCGCTCTGTATGGAAATTCAGCTTTGATATTTGACATGACTTAAGCCCCTTCAGTGATCGTGGATCCACGTTACCGTCATTTGAGTTTATATATTCACACATTCAATTCACGCCCACATTAAATGAAATTTCTCATAGCGGAGAGTATGAAAAGTTCGAAAATCCAAGCTTATACGCCATTTTTAGCATGCTGAGTTAAAATCTATAAGATTATCACAGAACAAAGTAGGTTATAGTAATACTATTAACGTGTTGGCCTCAATGCTAAATTAAAGCCAACGAAAACCTCCTAGAAAGATAGTGTTACGGACATTGGTATAGGTCTTACATAGCAGTACCACACTTGAGTTCTTTTGAAGCATTAGCTAACGTTTTTCCTCTTTAGTAAGTAAAACAAAGGTTAGCGTAGTCTTCATATGTAGGATAGCATGGGGCAGCTTCGCCACTGTTGCGCTTTCGCCAGCGCCGATTTAATTGATGCTACATGAAGGTGGTCTAAAGGAAATTTATGAGTTAACCGAAGATCAAAGAGAACTTTGATGATCTTTATGCAGTTTCAATAAAATCGGCGCTGGCGAAAGCACAACAGTGGCGAAGCTGACCCATGTTATCATACATAGTTAACCCTTATGTAAACGCTTTAAGAAGATTTTCCCCAATAAGGCTTCTCTAGACTTCTCATTTACATAACATATGCTCATATAAAAACGCTGTTTTTAAAAGAAATCAACAAAATATTGCAATAATGTACTGTCGTTAAGACTTAACAACAAATTTTTTTTGGTTGTTAACTTAACAATAATTTTCGGTAATTAACGACAAAATTTACCGACAAAAATTGTTAAAATTGGTATACAGAATAGCACTTACCGAAAATTATCGTTAACTACCGACATTCGTCGTTAATTCTGTCGTTAAGGAGTTACAGAATCGCACTACTGGCCTATGTTCAGTAGTGCGATTCTGTAACTTTTTTTAATAACGAACCGACATCGGTAGTTAACGAAAATATTCGGTTGAGTTAACGAATGTGTTATTCTGTAACTTTATGTTAACGATTGTAGAAATCGTTAACTCATACCGACGAATATCGATGGGAAGGAAATGTCAAATATTATATTTAAATATTTATTAATATATTTTAAAAGTTGAAAAGGATATTTTTCGTGACTACAAAACATAAAGCGCTTAAATGAGGAATAAATATCTGATTTTTGAAGGAATGTGCCTTAAATAAGTGCCCGCACGTATCACAACAAGGCGCAACCCAAGGGTATCTTCAATTTCAAACGTGTCAAGTGTGTATGTACGTATGGTAAATATCATAAAACATAAATGACCAACATTTGTCATAGATTTTGGTGGTTTTGTTTCAGGATATGAACAAACCTCTCATTAGCCTCCAGGAAGAAAAAAGGCCAAAAAAGTAGATGAATCATACGTGCAAGCGCTTCCGGACAACATCTTTTTACGCGAAAGAAGTCATAATTTGTACAAGGGCATGGTGTAGCGAAGATGCTGTCTATTTTGCATAACGATAATTACTTTTGCATAAATCCATACATGTCAGTAAAGAAGCAACTTATAAGATGGTTTTGAGTATTTTTGAGCAAACAAATCCAATTTTTCTAAGATTAATAGTAAAAAAACATTCCGGATCATGTATCTGCGGATCAGAAAACTTTTAAGAAAAAATAGCGGGTCAGATGAAGAATAGAAGCTGCATTATTTTAATTTACCATACATTTATATATTCATTGTATTACTGGCAAAAAAATTTATCAAAATCATTGGTCAGAGGATCAATTATTATGGTGTGTGTGTGTGACTTAAAAATAATAAATGTGGTAAATCCTATATGTATAAACTTTAAAGCGCATTTATATTTTTTCTAATTACAAAGTTAGGGTCATTTTTTGGGTTGTGGCGTTTTGTAAAGAAATTATGAATAGCGAAATAAAAAAAGAACTATACGAAGATTGAGGTTTAAAATTTGACATGAGTAAATTCACTTCAGGTATGTTCGTGGATCCCCGATTTTTAGTATTTTGGAAACCTTAGGACCGATCTTCCTGTAATTTGACGTTTAAGGTTCCAAGTGGTCACAAAATTACTCCACCAAAAATTTTCAAAATAGGTCCATATAACGGTACCTCCCGATTTTCGGTATTTTGAGGATATTTGACATTTGAGGTTCCCAGTGGACACGAAACTTACTCACTAAAAATTGTGAATATAGGTCAATCAAGCGGAATTTACCTTGTATACCCGCCTTTTTAACGTATGTCCAAATAAAAACTCTTTTCTTAAAAGAAATCCGCTACATATTACAAAAATGTACTGTCGTTAAGACTTAACAACTACTTTTTTTTGGTTGTTAACTTAACAATAATTTTCGGTAATTAACGACAAAATTTACCGACAAAAATAGTTAAAATTGGTTACAGAATAGCACTTATCGAAAATAATCGTTAACTACCGACATTCATCGTTAATTCTGTCGTTAAGGAGTTAGAGAATCGCACTACAGGTCTTATGCCTGCCATGACGATCTAGCCACGTCCGTCTGTTGTAATCACTCTAGCGTCCGCAATAATTGAGATAGAGTGCTGAAATTTTGCACCCGAGGGTCTTTTTTCCATAGGAAGGTCAAGATGAAGATGGGCTATATCGGTCCACTCTTTGGTATAGCCCCCATATAACGGTGCCTCCGGATTTGAGGTATTTTGACGTTCTTCGCCACATTTGCAGACCGAATTAGATATAATTTGGCACTTAGGGTTACTAGTGATCAACAAACTTATATCCCAAAGGATATGGGCATAGGTCCATGTTTTGGTATAGTCCCCATATAACGGTACCTCCCGATTTTCGGTATTTTGAGAATTTTAGCCACAATTTCTAACCGAACTATCTGCAATTTGACATTTGAGGTTCTCAGTGGTCATGAAACATCTCCAAGAAACATCGTCAACATAGGTCCATGTTTTGGTATAGCCCCCATACATATATCGGTACCTCCCGATTTTCGGTATTTTGAGAATTTTAGCTACAATTTTTAACCGAACTAGCTGTAATTTGCCATTTGAGGTTTTTAGTGGTCATGAAACATCATCACCAAACATCGTCAACATAGGTCCATGTTTTGGTATATCCCCCATATATCGGTACCTCCCGATTTTCGGTATTTTGAGAATTTTAGCTACAATTTTTAACCGAACTAGCTGTAATTTGCCATTTGAGGTTTTTAGTGGTCATGAAACATCATCACCAAACATCGTCAACATAGGTCCATGTTTTGGTATATCCCCCATATAACGGTACCTCCCGATTTTCGGTATTTTGAGAATTTTAGCCACAATTTCTAACCGAACTATCTGCAATTTGACATTTGAGGTTCTCAGTGGTCATGAAACATCTCCAAGAAACATCGTCAACATAGGTCCATGTTTTGGTATAGCCCCCATACATATATCGGTACCTCCCGATTTTCGGTATTTTGAGAATTTTAGCTACAATTTTTAACCGAACTAGCTGTAATTTGCCATTTGAGGTTTTTAGTGGTCATGAAACATCATCACCAAACATCGTCAACATAGGTCCATGTTTTGGTATATCCCCCATATAACGGTACCTCCCGATTTTCGGTATTTTGAGAATTTTAGCTACAGTTTTTAACCGAAATAGCTGTAATTTGACATTTGAAGTTCTCAGTGGTCATAAAACATCTCCAACGAAACATCGTCAACATAGGTCCATGTTTTGGTATAGCCCCCATATAACGGTATCTCCCGATTTTCGGTATTTTGAGAATTTTAGCTGAACACTTTTTTTTTAGATTAGATTAGATTAGATTAGATAACACTGTGCAACAAAATGGAGGTGAAAGTCTGGGGGACGGAAAATTCCTCTTTGGGAAGAAAGGCCTTGGTGAGTATATTATGAATCCCTAAGGACAGATCCGCCGTGAGTCGAACTTCCGCGTTATGGCGTGATGAAATTTTTGTTAGAGACCCTGTGGGCCATCAGGAATTAGCGTTATATCTTTGTTCACTGTTGCTTAAGTGGCTTACAGGGTCTCTTGCAAGAACTTCATCACGCCATAACGCGGAAATTCGACTCACGGCGCCTCTGTCCTTCGGGGTTTTTATTATACACACACCAAGGGCTTTCATCTCCAAAAGGAATTATCTCTGCCCCAACATTTGTGTTCACAGTGTAATTTAAGCAATAGTGGGTGGCAGTAGGAGTCTATCCATTGTCGAAAAGTTGTTCCACCTAAAATTGTGAAAGGACCCTAGTTATTCTATTTTAATTAAGACTATTTTACGGTGGAGGGTTCGGCCCGGCCGAACTTAATGACTTTTTACTTGTTTTGCTTTGGTGTAGGTTTGCCGGTGGAGGAAGTGAAGGACCCTTTTTACCAATGCAGGTGAAAGAGTGTGTGTTGTTTTCATCGGTTCCACACTCTTGTTGTTCGTATGTATATCATTTTGAGATGACATGTCTTCAGTCAAATCGAATGAGGATTATTTTCGTAGAGCACAAAACGACCACGAAAACGCTACAAATTCGATTAGTTGACAATGAGAGCCGTAAAGGAGGAAACGGACATTGAAGGAAGCGATTTAGAAGGTCGAAGTGCTCTACGAAAATAGTCCTCATTCGATTCGACTGAAGTCATGTCATCTCAAAAATGTGCAAATTTTTACCGATAGTACTTGATACTTGTGGTCCCGTTTACAGCGATATGTTAATCGTGGGCAAGTCCATGCTTCCTAAAAAAAGCTCTAAAAATGCACTGTGACCAACAAAAATACCTGATGGACACGACAAATATCGAAAGGAATGATTGACATTGCTCCAACCTTTGCGCATCGTCATATTTCTTTCACACTCAAATTATATTATAAAATAAATAAATTTCTAAAAGTTTCGCATATGTGCCCGGTAGAAACATGTTTTGGATTATTTCGAAATTGCTTACAGCAAGTAGTTCTCGCAGGTCATATTACGAGAGTTTAATTTTATCGGGGTATACTGACTGACTGAGGTAGTTACCCAAAAGTTGTAAAAACCCTACGTCCCCAAACCTACAGCTCTTAATGAGAGTATATATGGGTTTTTCTGCGTTTCATTATTTCATAGGCTGAGGGTATAACTCTGTCAACAAAGCCCACTGTTACTTTGTTACTTGGTTATTCAAATTTTCGAAAATATTTCGGCTATCAGCATAACCGGGGTTCACACATGCTGGTATCAATTTTTTGTACTAATTTTGTATACCATCAACATTTATGCTAACGAGGGTTTATATACTTTCATACGGGCAATATCTGCCTCATCGAAATGATTTTAGACCCCTAGTATGTTTGGACGAAATCTGTTTCAGACAATTTGGAGTCGATTTAGCAATGTCCGCCCGTCTGTCTGTCTGGCTGTCTCGAACGGATAAACCGATTTGGTCCAAAATTTGGTTTTCGTAATATTTTGTCCAAGCTTAGTCCAAGTTCGAAGATGGGTTATATCGGTCCACTTTTTCCGGTACCTCTCCCAAAAAAGATAGAAAATGTTCGGAAAAATTGTGCGCACGATAACTCTTGAAGGGAGTAACTGATTATCCATACATTGCACATCGTGAAATTTCTACCAAACATATTTAAAGTTCCAATATGGATTATATCGATCCACTCATTCCTGTACCTATCGCACAAAATTTCGGATAAGTTCTTTAAGATTTGATTGTTGTAACAACTTTATTCACTGCCCCCCATACGATGGCACAAGTTTCAGCAGGGGCAAGTCCATACTTCCTGAGAATATAGACTGAAAGGTGCAAAGAAACCCCTATGAGACCGTGTGTAGTGGTTGGAGCGTAAGATAACTCTCGAACGGATCTGCCTATTCGGTCCAAAATTTGGCCTTCGTAATATTTAGTTCAAACTTAGTTTAAGTTCGAAGATAAGCCATATCGGTCCACTGCTGCAGGTACCTCCCTCACAAAAGTTCAAAAATGTTCGGAAAAATTGTGCGCACGATAACTCTTGAAGGGAGTAATCGATTTGGTCCATACTTTGCACATCGTAAGCTTTCTACCAGTCATAGTTCAAGTTCCAATATGGACTATACCTATCCATCCTTCGGGTACCTCCCACACAAAATTTCGGATAAGTTCACTTTAAGACCTGCTATCGAATCACTTTGATATTTGTTGAACCGATTTGCATTCGCTGCCTCAATTTGCATTCGCTGAAAAAAACCCTATGGCACCATTTGTAGTGGCTGGAGAGCTCGATAACTCTCGAACTGATCAACTGATTTGGTCCAAAATTTGGCCTTCGTCATAATTGGACCAAATTTAGTTTCAGTTCTAAGATGGGCCACAACTTCCGGTAATTCCCCCCCACCATACAAAAAATATCACTAAAATGGTATGCACGATGTCTCTTGAACGTGGCAAACACTTTGGTCCAAACTTTGGATCTCCTTATATTCTGTCAAAATTTAGTTTAACTTCTAAAATGACTCATATCGGTCCTCCCCCACAAAAGTTCCACATTTGTGTCTATGTGCAGTTTGGGGTCTGTTTGAAGATCATTTGGAAATGTATACCTATGCTTTTCGTTGTGGTTCCGTGGACAAGTCCATGCTTCCTGGCATACTGGTCCGAAAGTTATACGACGACCCACTGAAGTGACTAGTGGGCGCGATATATATTGAAAAAATATGACTCCCTAAATAAGATTCATTTCTTAAAGGACTTTGTCGGTCCATTCCTTCAAGTACCTCTGCAACACTTTTGTACTTTAATCCAAAGCCACATTTTTGTCGGCAAGTTTAAATGCCCAATAAGGGCCACAAAATTCTGAAAGGACCCTAAACACATTTGATCTGTCCGTCGATGAAAGTTTCAATTCACATAGGCTGAGGGTATATCTCTGTCGGTATTGGTGCTATTTTTCAAAATGAAGGAATAACCCAACATTTGGGCTCATTTTCTTTATCGCTTGGGGCCTTATATCTGTACGTCTGAAAGTATGTCTCTGTCGGCAAAGCTGACTGATAGTTTTTTTACGTGTAATAATGTATTTTATTAAGTCGATCCTATTTGTGGGCCACCTATTCCTGACTTTTCTATAGGAACCAGTTGCCTAACTGTATCAATAAATTTTGTTTTTCTAAAATAATGTGAAATCTAAAGAGCGACTTGCATCCGGACATTTAAAACCCTCATCTTGTCTAGCTAGAGTGTGCAACTCACAAATAAGTTTGGGGGTTCGAGATGTAGATTTAAAATGTTACAAACTAAATATGTAAACCCTCTTCTGGGGCGGGGAATAAAACCAAATTGAATATTGAATTAGGGAGAATTCATTGATTGAGAATATGTATTTTTTAGCTCAACATTATTATACCACCCATTACGTTAATGTTTTATTTCTTTCGTCCTCTCCACCCTCGCTTTGCAATATTTTTTTATTTTAAATTATTCATAGTAATTTCATTATCGAACAGTAGACTGAATGAAAAGTTCATCACCACCATTCTGCCACTTGCTGGCTGGCTGCCATTACTCATTCGCTTACCATTTTCCACATTTGCCATCATCGTCATTATCAAAACTCTACTATTTTTTCTGTTCTTATTGGTTGTTGCTGCCATTTGCCAATTGTTTCTGTTTATTTTTTAAGGTTTGGTACAGTACTTCGAAAAAACTTATTTAGATTAATGTCATAAGAATTATGTTATGTATTTTGTATGTTATTTTTTATAAGATTTTTGTGATCAGAGAACATTATAGAGAAGATAAATATGCTAAAATCTCTAAAAATTCTTTCTAAAATAGAAGATGTTTTATAAAAATGTGGTTAAACAGGGTTTTACAATATCTGAAAGCATTTCCTAGTGAGACATTTAAGAAGAACACCCTTCCTAATGACTGTCTTTGAATAAGAAGTCTCTATTATGCCTTCTGGTAAGGGAAATTCAAAGACACATTTTTAAGTGTGAATGTACTAAAATTTACTCCCCTCGTAACACTGTGCTGATTCGATGGTGGCATAGTAGAAAATTAGAAGTAAAAACAAGTAAGAAAAGCGTTAAGTTCGGTCGGGCCGAACTTTTTATACCCTCCACCACAAATTTCAGCCGTTTCGGTGGATTAATGTGGCCACTACCTTCAAAATACCGAAATTCGGAAGGTACCGTTCTATGGGGGCTATATGATGGCGTGGACCTATACCTACAAATTTCTGGGGTAAAGTTTTATACGCCTAAAGAAGACTAAATACCAAATTTCAGCCATATCGGTGTGATAATGAGGTTAAAACGTTCAAAATATCGAAAATCGGGAGATTTGTATTATGGGGGCTATATCAACACGTGGACCTATATAAACATTTTATGGTAGAAATGTTTCTTAGCCTCTGGAAACACAAAATACAAAGTTGCAACCGATTCTTTGGTCAAATGGGTCTAATACATTCAAAATATATTAAAATGACGCGTACTTTATAAGGGGTCTTATGTGGGGACTATACCAAAACGTGGACCTATATAACCCAACTTTGGTAAGAATGTTTTCTGGCCTCTGAAGACACAAAATACCAAATTACAACCAATTCTGTGGTCAAATGGGTCTAATACATTCAAAATATGTTAAAATGACGCGTACTTTATATGGGGCCTTATATGGGGGCTATACCAAAACGTGGACCTATATAACCCAACTTTGGTAGAAATATTTTTTGGCCTCTGGAGACACAAAGTACCAAATTACAACCAATTCGGTGGTAAAATGGGCCAAATATCTTAAAAATTCCTTAAAACGACGCGTACTTTATATGGGGCCTTATATGGGGGCTATATCAAAACGTGGACCTATATAACCCAACTTTGGTAGGAATATTGTTTGGCCTCTGGAGACACAAAGTACCAAATTACAACCAATTCGGTGGTAAAATGGGCCAAATATCTTAAAAATTCCTTAAAACGACGACGCGTCACGCGTCATTTTGTATGGGGGCTATACGAAAGCGTGGAGCTACATAGCCCGCTTTCAATACCAAAAGTCCTACGTAAATATAACATATTTTCCCAAAATTTCATCAACCTACGTCAATCCGTTCGGACGCTAGAGTGATTTCCACAGACGGACAGACGGACAGACAGACAGACGGACGGACATGGCTATATCGATGTAGAATTGCACGCTGATCAAGAATATATATACTTTGTGGGGTCTACAATGATTATTTCGAGTAGTTACAAACGTAGTGACAAACTTAATATACCCCCATCCTATGGTGGAGGGTATAAAAAACAACTGCGAAACATAACATTGCATTTTATTCGATAAAAATTTCCCTGGGTTATTCCAACACCTATGATGTATGTATGTGTGTGTGAATGTGTCCTTTTTGTGTGCAACATTTTCTCTATCAATGTGTTTGTATCAAAAGAAAAACAATTTTTTATGTTTTGTTTGGCAATGACAACCATTAATCATGTCCTGTCACTGAAATGTATGCATGACGACGTTTATTTGGTTCTCTCACTCTTCGTTCCCTTGCGTCAGTGTCAGTTTGTGTGTTGTGATGTGGTCCTGTGTTCCCTCGTGTCTATGTGTGGGTATTCTTGCAAGTGATACTGTGTGCAGGGACCATGGAACGCACTATTATCGTTGACTTACATTTCTTCTCTTCTCCATAACTTAACTTTTCCTTTTAGTCCTTTGTGTGTAAGATCGTGTGTTATATAGAAGTGAGTGAGAGTGTGTGTGTATAGCTATCGTTTGCAATCCCAATGTTTTGTTTTTCATTCATTTTTTGGACTACCATTTTCATTCTTTGTATCCATTAGTACGATGTTTTTAATTTCTTAGCTGTCGTTTTTGTGTCTCGCTGTGTGCTTGTGTGTTCGCATTTTGTCTTTTATTTTGTTTCAGTAGCGAATTCATTAAAACGATATCCTTCTTTTGTGGCATGGAATGCGAATTAAATTTTTTATTTAAATTAAATGAATCCAATTCATGGATGAGGGAAGATGTAAAGAATTTAAATTGTGTGCTAATGGTTTTTTCAAGGAGTAAAGGGGAGGAGAATATGCAGGCTTAATGTTTAGAGCTGTTCGCAAAATTTTGTAATTATTTACATATTTATGAGTTATTGCATTACAAACAATTCACAATAAAATATTAAAAAGCACAACCGCTTTCCACACTGTATGGTCGAGTTCAATTCCCTGGCCAGACAGCAGCACATTTTCAATGGAAGAAAAAATATCACTCATTGTAATAAAGGCTACATTTCACCCATGTACAATACAATTTCTCTAAAAATTATGTCTCGATCTCGGCTATAAAATATAGGTTCTATATCATTTTAATATAGATCGGGGTGCACTCCTTGATATGGAAGAAGTCGCGCTTGTCCATACTGGGATGTTTGTGGGAGCATTTGTAAGTATGTGTTGTCAGCCAAAATTCGTCAATATGCCGAACTTCAAACATATACTTTTTTTGAAAGTTTGACAGTTTTTAGCCTAAGCGTACTCAGGACAGTTTGACGTACGACCATGTGTTGGGTTGTTTACAGTGGCTTGATTTAGACACCTCCAAAACATGGTTTTTGAACGCTTTTACGGCATCTTGTGCCGACGCAAATCGTTGACCACGCCTTTTTTCACGATGTGCAGGAATCAAATGAAGTCATTGAATCCCCAGTCAGGGCGGTACGGCGCACGACCCATCAACTCCACGTTTTGACCGGTCAAACAGGCGGTGATTTTCATCGATGTGTGAGAGCTCGCATTGTCATGATGTAGAAAGATTCGTCTTCTCTGCTTCTTTTTTCGAATTCCTCGGGAGACTTCAGGCAAACAAATTGTAGTGTAACTCTCAGAATTAACCACCTTACATTTCTCAACGGGCGACCATTTGCTTCGAACGTCTTCTTCCATGAACAACTTTCGTTGCATTTGGCTCGGTTAGTTGGCCCGTGTTAGTTGGTGGAAGAAATATCTCACGGTATATAGCATTGCGATCTTGCATTATCCGTTCACGCTCGGCTTAATTCTTTTCTGGCACAACCACCGATTTTGGGCGACATTCACGACCTTCGTTTTTTTGCGAATGTCGGCCACGATAGAACCAGTTTCATTTCAATTTCATAGATTTCATTTGATCGATGTCCTCTTGCCGTGATTATCCACGTCGAAATTTGTGAAAAATTATCGGACAAAAATGAATCACTGTAAACAACCCAACATATGGTCGTATGTCAAATTGTCCTGAGTACGCTTAGGCTAAAAACTGTCAAACTTTCCAAAAAAAAGTCGAAGCCTTTTTTGAGCGATTGGTTTTGTAGTGCCCTTCGTATTTAAACCGCCTTTTGCCAATACTTTTCATCAGTTAAAATTCATTTAATGGATTTTTTGCTAAAACCTATACCAAACTTCGTAACTCTTTAAGCAGTAGCCACAGGATTCTTGGAACAGTCTTCTTTGTGGGCCTCAGTCTCTGTGTGTCTTGACAAGGTTTACACATGGAGAAAAACCGGGACCGGATTTGAAAATAACTCGCCGATTTCATCTAGAAACAACTGCAACTTCGCTTAAAACATTCAACTTTTTCAATTTTGTTGAGCAGTGTTATTATTCTATTTTAGACAAATTTGTTGCTAAACAGTTGAAGAAAATAATGACGTAAAATTAATTTGGTTGCGTCAAAAAGTGCTAAAATCTGCCATATTTAGCAAATCCACTTGAATTTTTTCCCTATCATCAACTTCGTGTGCAAACAACTTCTACCGAGGATTTAGTTGGCTATTGTTTTGTCAGATCAAGCTAAGATTTTATGTTCTCATCTAAAAATTGCTAAATATAAATTTTTTCGAACAAATCGGGGCTATATTTTGGAAACCAATTCGCATTTTGTTTTGACCTTTTTAGCAAACTTAAAAATAAGGGAACAAAGAAAATATTTTTGCAAAAAATCGACTCGAAAAACTGCATAAGCGCTATAAAATGTATGCAATATCTAAAAATACCACAGTTTTCATATTTTTGCACCATATTTCCCAAACTTTCAAATTTGTCGTAATGATATCTTTCAAAAAACAAAAATATTCGCTTGAATGTGATACACAATTCATCTGAACATGCGTTTGTTGTCTAATGTCTCTATCACGGTCTAGTATACTTTTCAACGATCATTTAATAATAATAATTCACCACGGATTGCCAAATATGAGAATAGTGTGTTCGTGTCAACGGTGTTTGATATACATACATGATGTAAAAAGAGTAACATAAACTACTGCTGAAACAACATGAAGGAAGCATTTTACATCTTTACAATGTTCCAAGGAATTGTTAAGCGCACTTTTTGGAAAATTTCCTGTAAAGGTAACATGGTTCAGCTCCCAATGGTTTAGCAGCTATTGAGTAGAATTTCAGAAATGATGTAAAATTTTCTATATTTAATCGATTTTTTGTATGACATATAAGTTCTGCTGCTTGAGGGCGGGCTACAATATTGCTAATGACTGTAAAACAAATAATGCGAAAAAGGTTTTAGACTGGTTTAGATGAAGCCACAAAATTCGAACCAGATATGAAAAGTCCAAACGAAAAAATTGTATTAGAAGTTGTTTGCATTTTTAGTCTTGCTCAGTATAATGGTACCCTCAGCTTTTAGGGCCTTTAGTACAATCTGTCTGTATCTCTGTTTGTCTGGCAGGATGGAGCGCATGATAACTGTCGAACGGATTAACTGATTTGGTCAAAGTTTTGAATCTCGTAATATTTTAAGTTTAAGTCATGTCGGTACCTCAGCCATAAACGTTCAATACTTTATCTCTCGAAGGGAGTAATCGTTTCTATCTAAACTTTGCACATCGCAATATTTCTTCCTTGACATAGATCGAACCTAATATTGGTTATATCGGTCCACTCCTTCAAATATCGTAAAATTACTTTCAAATTAACCTCAATTTCCAAGAGAATATGTTTGGACGACATCTTCCGTTATATCCCTCACAAAAGTTCAACATAAGCACAGTTTAAAGACTGTTCGAGGATCCTTTGGACATTTCTTTTTGTTGTTACTTGTAGTCTTGTTTACTGACAAAGCTCAAATAAACTAACAGGGCTTGTGGCGCGGTAACTATTGAAAGGATAGATCCTTTCCAAAATTTACTTTGTCGCTCCATTTCTACAGGTACCTTCTCCGCGAAAGTTTAACACTTCAGCGCTTTGATCTAAATTAAATTTATTAGTAAAACGTATGCATTTATACGCAAGGTCCACAATCGTTAAGATAAATACCCCAAAAGTTCCGATATTTTTTATTATTAATTTTCTTCGTCCAACTCTCTGAATACAATATTGTTGGGGAAAATATTTGGGGTTGTGTAGCTCTTATTCTGGTCATTGTCGCAAATTCACACAGGCGGAGGGCACATACATATGTTCGCAAATTTTTCAGAATTCAAAATTCAGGATTTTTTTAATTCGTTTTCAACCGATTACACGTTATGACAAATATAAAACTCTTTTGGACACAGGTGGTCCTTCTTGATTAATATGCTTATTATTAGCGAATAATTATGTGGGGTTCTTTAAGGATCAATTGTTGTTTGTCAAAAATACGAGTATGTAATATTTGAATCAATACAATTATTTAATTTAAGAAATATTTAAATTCTAGTTCTAATAAGTTGCAAGAACTGTGTCCAGCAAAGTGTTTAATATCATCAATTACAAAAACGTCCACACGTACAATTAAAAAATTAATGCTTCTTCTGTAACATTATACCGAAAGTGGAGATTACAGCCGGAACAACAATCATGGATTTTTTTCGACTTGAAGTGTTTTGTCACGATTTAGCTAAGAGTTTGCCGATTGATTTCTGATATTGGTTTCTGAGATATTTGTTCAACCATGCTTTGGCATAGCCCAACATAAGTTTTGTAGTCTCAAACAGTACTGTGACGAGGATTCGTAGTCTAAGAGTCGTAGTCTGCAAAGTACGATTTTAAATTTCTGACGTTTTTAATTGTCTTGCACAGACTCTATCACATCTAGTAAATAAACAAATACTCGATTCGAGTTATTCTTCTTTTTCGAGGTATTTAATTCATAGAAGTCGAAAAAAGGGTTATAATCGGGTCGAACTATACCCTCCAACACATTAAACCCATGTATAACTTAATTCGTCCTACTCACGAATAGAGTTATATAGGGAATCCCAAAATCTAATCTAAGATCTTCGAAATACTAAAATCTTGTGATAGCAAAAACAATTGCAATTCTCTGCGGTTGTAAAATTCTGGAATATACAATAACGTAGACCTACATGATTAAAGGCTTCGATATAGTTTATTTTCAATTCTAATTATACGAGGACTTATATTTTATACTCTTTAAAAAATTAAAATTGTATCCTAAATACTACTGAATTGATACACTTTGTGTCAATATTTCATATAAAATCAACTAACAAACGCTTTAAAATAGCTTTACGTAAAGCTACACAACATTTCAAGTTTTCATGATTTTTGGTCAAGTTGGGCCCCCCCCGAAATGAAATCCTGCGTACGTCCCTGCTCACCACAGTGTGGTGTAGGGTATAAAAACGTCTTATTCCGAATTGGGAAAGTAAAGCAATAAATAGAGATCTTTTCTATCTACTCTATATAGATATATATTCTTAGTTCGGATTAAAGGACGAATGTTCTGGGGGAGAAAAACCAATGAAGCGTGTCGTGCGATCCCTATCCACATGCATGACATGTGTGATCTTAGGTGCCAATTATCTGCTGCTATGTTCTCGGAGTTACGGCATTCACACTTAATCATTGAACTGCATGTGCAACTGCATCAGAGTGAATGATATCCAAAACTGCTTGTTGGGCTCGTTGATCTAGAGGTTCTCATTTGTACCTTTGCAACTCGACCTATAGATCTTGAAGATCTCTCCTGACGTGCCTGGGTGAGGAAAGCCTGTCCACAAGATTATGGCAGATAACACCCAAGCATGTACTGTATTAACAACATATTGTTATACTGATGCACCTCATCAGGAAGATGGTCCACTGGTGTCATTAGGAGGCACACTGTGTAAATATGTGTGTCTTGAGCAGACGACTTAAACATATGTACAGGGGAGCCTCATTTCAGCCGTCCATATAGTGAATAGTTTGACAGTAGATTTAGCAGTGGAAGTTCTCATATTTTTGTGATGGAAGAACCGGTTTAAACTGTTTTTATGAAATAGGTAGAAAATTGCTCATAACTGATAAATATTTGATTCAAAAAGTGCGGAAAGGGGTAAATTATGTATAACGACTTCGTGATTATATAATTATCTCATAATATCCCTGTTATTTGACATTCAAGTGAGGACAGCAAAATTAAGACTGCAATTTTGATCTAAGAATAGCAAACGCCCTTACATATGTATATAAAACTGTGTAACAAAATAATTAAGTTTTCATTTTATGAAGTCTGGATTCTCCCTCATGCGTTGAGAACCTCAAATTATCGTGCCGGATTCAAAGATTCATTTTGTTATCGTTACCCTTTACAACCTTAAATTCGACAAGTTCTTATGGCCTGTTTCAATAAGACGATTCGAATACAAATTCGATCGAACAACTACCAAACTTATTTCTATTGAAAAGTATTTCATTGGTTTTTGTTTTCAATCAAACAAACATTTAATACAACAACAGGAGTTTGGTAGTAATTCGAACGAATTTGAATTCGAATCGTTTTAGAGAAACAATCCATTAGTATAATGTACTAATTCAAAAACGTATAAGTAACGTAATTCACAGATCGTTCAGTTGAACTAGATTGGCATAACTATACATTTTACACAAAATATTTTTAACATTTAAAGGTATCCGACATTTACAACTTGGCCCGTATATTGTGTTAGTTAGGTTTAGTTTACTTTCAAGAATAGAATTTAAATTAAATATTAAAAATATTATTATTTTTTGTTAACCGACACAAATAATCGGTAAATAAAAACTTTATTTCGATGAGGCACATTTTGGTGTTATAAAGTGAATATACCCTCGATAGCCTAAGGGCTGATCCTTTTGGATATGTCACTGTCATCCTTCTTTCCCGCATTCGAGAGTGTTTAAACCGTTGCCCATAATTTGCTTCATTCTGTACCAATTTTACATTGCTTCATATGGTCTATGCACTTTTGTATGCCAGCGGCCGTAGCTGTAATGATGTCCCGGAAATTTCTCACAGCTACCTGAGGATCTGAGGGATCGGTATTGGTCAATTCTAAATTTAAGCGGTAAGTGTTAAATTCTTTGAAACCTTCCTAATCAGTTTTTTCATGTTTACTGAACGACTGTCAGATGTTATGCAGTCGGTTGGTAAGTTAAGGAAAGGTTGCCGGCACACGTCTGGTTCCACAATTTTGATGTCCATCGAACTGTGTTTATCTCCATCTTCGTCGACCGTGCATAATGTGGAGCTATCAATGTGCTCGGCCAGTGCTGTACCCCTCTGGCCATTGCCTAGGACCGAATGCATTTGCAAAGTACAAAGTCGATATTACTGTCATACAATCCATCGTATTGCGATCAAACCGAGGCACAAGTATCTACTAGGATCAATACCTTGTTAAGCATAGGCAAAACAACATATAGATACCAATAGAAAGGAGTGTAAATTATATTTCGTAGATCTTTTTATATCTTTTATATCTTTAGGGTGCCACCGTGGTGCAATGGTATGCACGCCCGCCTTGCACGCAGAAGGTCGGTGGTTCGATTCCCCGGCGAGGCAACTCCAAACATGGCAAAATACCCCTCAGTAGTGTTGGCGACATTTCCTGGGTATTTCAGCCTTGAAAAACTTCTCTACAAGTGGTGTCTTAGGACACGCCGTTCGGACTCGGCGATAAACAGTAGGTCCCATATCATTGAGCTAAATATGAATCGGGGTGCACTCATTGATATGAGAGAAGTCTCCCTTGTCCCGTATGGGATGTTGTGGAACAATGTTGTTTTTTTAGATCTTTTTATAGGACAAATGTGCTGTAGTGGGCCATCAATGTAACTGAGTACCGAATTCCACTCGATCGCAGATTTGAGAAGCAGCCAAGTCATATTGTCTATCGTATAGTCTCTGATATTTTGTATGGAACCGCTTACTTACTTACTTAGCTGGCCCATTACAGAACATTTGTTCCATAAGCCGAGCTAAGAAAAGATCTCTTGTTGCTTCGCTTTTTGGAATACCGCGTCTTTCCATCTGTTTTTGCTCCATCGAAGCCTTGGCCTGCCAGTTCTGTGTGTACCGTTCATCATAGCTCATTCTTATGATATGGCTTAGCCAACGCAGTCGTTGCATCTCGATACGTTTATCTATACTGATGTAGTTGTATAGCAGGTACAGCTCGTGGTTCATACGACGTCGATATTCCACGTCAACGCAGATTGGCCCGTAGATTTTTCGAAAAATTTTCCTCTCAAACGCACGAAGCACTGCCTTATCTGCTTGCGCAAGTACCCAGGCTTCGGAACCATACATTAGCACGGGTAGTATCAGTGTTTTCTAAAGCGATGTTTTTGGTTTGACGGAATGTGGGTTTGTTTTTAAACTGCTTACTTGGGTCAAAGTATCATCTGTTGGCCAATACAATTCTTCTTTTTATTTCACAACTGATGTTGTTTTTTTTGTGTTTATGGCGGAGCCGAGGTAGACGAAGTCTTTTACTACATCAAAATTATAGGAACCAACTTCCACGGTTTGTCCGAGCTCAATGGACGCATTGCGCGTCGACACTATCAACTTGGTCTTCCCGCCGTTTACCGGCCGACCCACTTCTGCTGATTCTCCTTCGACCTTCTTAAACGTACAATTTACTTCCTTTACGGAACGTCCCATGATGTCAATGTCATCAGCATATGCAAGTAACACGTGGCTGTTGCTGTAGATTGTGCCATTTCCTTTGACATTTGTATCTCGTAAAATTTCATTTTCATTTTCAAGCTGGATGTTGAACAGGTCACACGAAAGGCTATCTAAATAAGGAGAGGTTCTTTCCTATTTTAACTGAGGACCTAGTATCAGAAGAAAGAGCTTTGTGGGGATACCAAATTCAGACATGGCTTGGAATAACTTTGGGCGTAGGGGGCTGTCGAAGGCTTATAATCGACAAAAAGGTGGTGGTGTAGATCTGCATCTCTTGGGTCTTCTCCAGGATTTGCCGCACGGCAAAAATCTGGTCAATAGTAGACTTGCTAGGTATAAAGCCTCATTTGTATGGTCCAATTATTTCATTGACCATAGGCTTTAGTCGTTCGCATAATATCCATGACACTATCTTGTAGGCAATCGGGAGAAGACTTATACCCCTATAGTTAGAGCATACAATCTTATCTCCTTTCTTGTGGACGGGGCACAGGATGCTCAGGTGGAACCGCTTAGCCCATATTATATGTAATCCAAATTGTATACTTTAAGTTAAAATTTGAATCGTTATTCAAGTCACCATTTGTCTTGAATATGAAGTCACTGAAGCCTTTAGATTACCTTAAAGAAACTTGTAATTTTTTTGATTTCTTATGATTAGTTAAAATGTAGGTAATGAACAGTCTTGCATCAACTTCATTTCTCTCACACATTTGTAAAAAATATCTTCGAATTCAATGATAAACGAGTATTCATACATACATATCATTCTTGTCCTTTATGCGTCGTACCGGACATTATCATATCAGTTGAGAGTATTCATTCATTTATTCTTTCATTTATGCAATGAATTTCTTTACTTGCAAAGAAAGTTGAGAAACTAAAGTGAAAAATAAACAAAATTTATCGGATTTCTTCATTCCTCCCAGAAGACGAATACAGCACAGACAACATCCTTGACAAGCACATTCACATGTACAAACACAGGTTGCACACAACTATTTCTACTTTCTAATAATTGTATCTCCAGCGGACAATAAAAAGAGAACATTTTATTTCATTATAGTTTATTTTTGGAAATCTTGCGACAATGCGAGGGGACCTTACTGACAATGAATTTCAGGGGATTCCTGAAGAATTAATTTGAGAATAAGAATAATTAATTTATGGATACCTATGTACCGGTTATGGTACTGAATTCATTGTTATTAGGAGTATAATCTATGCTCTTCTCTAACCAGCAATGTGGTCCGTTGATAGAAAAATGTAAGATAATTATATTTTTACTGTAAAAGACTTTAGCGAGTACTTTTTTGCAATATTTGTGTATAATTACGTGGCCGCTATTGTACATAATACAACATTTAATATCTAACTGAAGCTTCGAAAACTTTTCCTACACCCTTTGCATTCTACTAACTTGACATCTTAACATTTCTTCATATAAAACTGCAGGGACACCACTGGCCTCACTTTCTTTCTTTCTCTCTTTCCATACCAAAAACAAACTTCGTTGAGTCTTTGCTTACTACCGATGGTCATTTATTTTGTCTTCACTGCCGCTGTGGACATGGCTGCACTGTGTGGACGACAAACGGACATATCATTCTTTTCCATTTCATGGTTATAGTTGTCGTTTTAATAATGCAAAAGAACAAGAATAAGATGACGATGAAGCAAAAGGAAATCGGAAACCTCTGACCATTGAAAAGAAGAAAATATATAAAAAACGACACAAAAAGTTCTGGCGATAAGATAACCTGCATTGATTGCATTCATTCACTGGAACATTTTTCTCTGATTCTCTTGGCCATTGGTCATACATTGTATATCCGTTTTGTGTGGCAAACACACAGAAAAAAACAAACTAGGATAGGAAATAGTCCAGCAATGAGTACAAAACAACATCGTTAAGGCAAATGAAATGAATGTGGATGATGTCGCATCATAGAAAAATTATATTCACAAAAACAGGACGTAGAAACTAAAAAATGGAAGAAAGAAAAACAAAGTTTTTGCAGCAAAAGTTTTCTTATTTCGATTATTGTTTGCATTTACCCGCACACATACATCCATATATTGGTGCTTAGATGGTTACGGAAGAAATGCATTATTTATGAAATTTAGATTGAAAACAAGAATCTAAAAATAGAAAAAAAATTGTTAGTAATAGCTGGGGATGGAGGGATATTTGTATTTGTTTGTTTTGTAAAATATTTTTTTTGCGAATTTAAGCTTGGAAATTTTCATAACCATGGTCGAGATAAGTGGAGAATGCCTTTAGAACTTTGAAAATTTGAAGAAGGACGCATCATATGGCGGCGACCTGACTTAACGCCCAAAATCAATTTTTGGCGTATTGAGTTATGTCAGGGGTTAGGACGGACACATCGCCCAATTTTATTTTATTGTCAAGTCGCCTAAAATGACATATGGAATACCGAATACGTTGCGGATATTTGAATTCACAGTAGATATTTATGGTAGCAGTAAATCCAGCTCAGCGGATTTGGGAGTATGCCTACGACTTTAATGATTTTTATAATTTTTTAGCGCCCACGAACGGATGTACTTAGAAATTACAAGTCCTATATTATCGCTTTATAGAATGTTATGATTACACTGTGCAGCAGCATTTTTGGGGGGTGGAAAATTTCATTTGGAGATGAAAGCCCTTGATGAGTATACTAAGAACCCAAAAGGAAATTTTCGCCATAGGTCAAGTTTCTGAGATATCACGCGATGAAGTTTTTGATTTTTTTCATATAATACTTGGGAAAATAGCTCCATATCTCTGTTTGGCGTTGTTGTAGCTTCGTTATGAGGGGACATGTCTTCAGTCGAATCGATTGGCGAATCTTTTTGTAGAACATTTCATTCGTCTAACTCAATGCATTTCATGTTCTTTTCGTCCTTTATTTCTTGAACCGTAGTGAAAGTACCACAAGATGAGATTTTTCAGCATCCAAATAATCTACAAAAATGTTGCTCAGAAGATTTTAGGTAAGGTTCTGTTTCCCGACTAATCGATTTTGTCCCGTTTTCATGGTCATTTTTGACATTTATTCGGACTTGGTTCAGAATTAAACTATGTTTTGTTTTTCTGTATATTCGTTATTGGTTATGTATAGGTATGTAGACATAACAATTGGTTATTGCTTATGTAGACATCTGGGGTGCTTCTGAAATATTTACTACAAATAGCTCTTGTAATGATGAACACGTTAATATCAAATTTTCTTGGAGGAGAGATCCGGTTATCTCAGTTTTTGAACCGGATATTCCGACATTAAAACCGATTTTTGAACCGGTTTTAAGTAACCGATTAAACTTATATGTATATCATTAAAAAGCTTATAGAGTTGTCAATCAAATTAAATTAATTCGCTTATGAAAACTTTGCTAGTTGCAGTTCTAGAACAAAAAAACCGGTTTCTTAAACCGTTTTTAAGGAAAAATATCAGTACGCGGAAATATGGAGATCACAGGCTGGGGGGTGAAAAATTCTTTTTCGCGATGAATGTCGAATAGGATAGTATGACGAACCTGAAAGGACAGTTTTGCCATAGGTCAAACTTCTGAGTTACGGCGGGATCAAATTTCGTTAGGTTTTTTGTCATGTTGGTATGTATGTATAGTTTGTCAAGAAAGAATTCGTTTCGCTATATCTCAGAGGTTTGACCTATCTCCATATTTCCGCGTACTGATATTTTTCCTTAAAAACGGTTTAAGAAACCGTTTTTTTTTTTTTTTGTTCTAGAACTGCAACTAGCAAAGTTTTCATAAGCGAATTAATTTAATTTGATTGACAACTCTATAAGCTTTTTAATGATATACATATAAGTTTAATCGGTTACTTAAAACCGGTTCAAAAATCGGTTTTAATGTCGGAATATCCGGTTCAAAAACTGAGATAACCGGATCTCTCCTCCAAGAGAATTTGATATTAACGTGTTCATCATTACAAGAGCTATTTGTAGTAAATATTTCAGAAGCACCCCAGATGTCTACATAAGCAATAACCAATTGTTATGTCTACATACCTATACATAACCAATAACGAATATACAGAAAAACAAAACATAGTTTAATTCTGAACCAAGTCCGAATAAATGTCAAAAATGACCATGAAAACGGGACAAAATCGATTAGTCGGGAAAGAGAACCTTACCTAAAATCTTCTGAGCAACATTTTTGTAGATTCTTTGGATGCTGAAAAATCTCATCTTGTGGTACTTTCACTACGGTTCAAGAAATAAAGGACGAAAAGGACATGAAAGGCATTGAGTTAGACGAATGAAATGTTCTACAAAAAGATTCGCCAATCGATTCGACTGAAGACATTCCCCTCATAACGAAGCTACAACAACGCCAAACAGAGATATGGAGCTATTTTCCCAAGTATTATATGAAAAAAAATCAAAAACTTCATCGCGCGATATCTCAGAAACTTGACCTATGGCGAAAATTTCCTTTTGGGTTCTTAGAATACTCATCAAGGCCTTTCATCTCCAAATGAAATTTTCCACCCCCCAGACTTTGAGTTCAATTTAGTGTCACAGTGTTATCAGGATAAGGCCGATGAATGGAAGATAACCGACAAAAAATATATGTTACGAATATGGAGACGAACTCAATGACTAATTTGGCAAGAGAATAACTTGGGCAAACTGTTCGAAAATTTTGCTTCTACAATGAAACATCCGGCTGTGAAAAATATGGTAGTTTGCAGCACATTACCTGGCCGGCTCTATGCACCGGATTGACGCGGAGCAATCTTCAATCAGGGGCAGTCACCTCAACAATTATGTCATTGTGTTCGTGCATTTTCTCAGCACGTGAGCGGAAATTTATCCTCGAATCCCTGCTCCGAGCTCTTTTAGTCCGTGTCGGGATAGAGCTAAACCCCGAGCCAGTATGGAGCCGTTTGCCAGATCCGCATCCACCACATGTCAACAATAGTGAGATGTATTGAATGTAGGGAACGGGTGCACTTTAAAGTATTTAGAGCTAAAAGAAAAATTAAAGACTAATGCCACTCTTAAGAAGTCTCAGGTATCCAGAGGAGTTTTCAAAGCCTTAAATAGTGCTAATTTGGTAGAGCCAGGAAAGAGTTTTGCTAACTGTTTTTCTAAGAGCATTAATCAAACCCAGAATACAGTATATCCAGTGATTCAGGAATTTCTAAAAATTGCAGAGACTCAAGGAAAAAATCGGATGTTTTATGAAAAGTTATAAGAATATGTCAATGCAATTAACGGCATCCTAACTCCTTAATTCAAGTTAGTTTTAAACGTTTTAAGTATCAATTATATCAATAAACTTAAACTTAACTTAAAAATTTAAGTTGGTGTTCAGCGGCCAGGAAATGCATAATTCCTGCAATTCAATTGCAGCGGTCTTCGCATTAATTTCAGTGAAATTGTGGAGTTTATGAGTCGGAAAAACATCATGGTCGCCGCGATCTAGAAACACAGCTTACTACCACCTGTAGCTTGCGACGTTGCGGAAGGATCGTACAAGAAGCTGAGGAGGAAGAATTGCCTTCCAAATATAGCAATCTGTCCAGTACAGACGTATCTCGCTTGAGCTTGAATTTAGTGACCCATACATGGAATGTCTGGGGGTAACAATAAAGTGTGGTGCTTAATGTGTGCATTAGGGTAATGACTTTTTTACAACCTCATAACGCTGTATCATACAGTAATGAGTTTCTACATTAGATTACATAAAATCTTAATTATAAGGTGATTCGGGGAAAAAGCCTCACGCACAAATATTATATTTCCATTATATCGTCAGTATCAAACTTACAAACTTACCCCATACTCAATAGTGGCCTATCATCGTATAGCATATTTGGTGTTCGGTGCAGTCAACAACAATTCCATTCAATAATAATTCTCATTCCCTTCGTGCAACCACCCGAATATGTATTCTGGTTTTATTCACCGAAGTCGTCGATCACCAAGACGTGTGGCTCGTCTCGAGGTAGTTTACACTATCTATCAATGTCATATGACACGAAATAAAAACATTCCATATCTACCCACGGAGGCAATGAGGAGACGTAATTTTATTATCTTTTTGTTGGGGTGGACGCACAGAATAAATGGTGTAAGGAAAATCTCCAATATTCCACATATTAGTGAATATCTAACGATGGAAAATTTCATGTCATATGACATTTACATATAGTGTAAACTACCCCTTAGCTACGATTCGAACACGCTCCTAGTAAGCTCCAAGTCTCTTAGAAAGCTCCAAGTTATTAGTCTTAGCAAGCTTCAGACTCTTAGCATGCTCCGAGCTCTTGGCAAGCTCAACGCTCATAGCCAGCTTAACGCTCATAGCCAACTCAATGCTCATAGCCAGCTCCTAAATATTGACCGACATCTTTCCCCCACAGCAAACCCGAATGCCATCGAGTTGAGTCATACACCCGACGACAGCCACCCGAAAGCATTACCGAACCACATCCGACATCTGTCAAGCTGACAGCCGCCCGATTGCCCAGAGCCGAGTCGTGTGGAGCCGAGTCCACCCGACAACTGCCGAACCGAAAGCTACCGATTGCCCCGAGCCGACAGCAACCCTAGTCTTCTAGAGTCGAGCCACATCCGACAACTGCCGGGCCGAAAGCTACCCGATTGCCCCGAGCCGACAGCAACCCGAGTCTTGTATTGCCGAGCCACACCCTACAGCTGCCGAGCCGAAAGCCACCCGACTGCCCCGAGCCGACAGCAAACCGATTAGTGTGGAGCCGAGCCACACCAGATGATTACCGAGCCACTGCCGATCCGACAGCCGCCAAATAACACAGAAACGAACTCAACTAATAACTAATATTGCATCCAATTTCCACACACACACATGTATTATTCATTCATCAAACACCAAGAGTTAACAATAAAGATTAAACTTGTAACCACTCGTGTTTTACTTAAGGTTTGTGGGTCCTTCGGCCGACCCTGGCAGCGACTGAGCCTACCTCAGCCCTAGATAAAACCACTCGTTATAAGGATATATAATTGAAAATAAACTTTAGAGGCTCATAAGATAACCAAACTGACATAACATATGTTTTTCACTAATTTTCTTTAATTCTGGGAATCATAAAAATGTAAACGTAAACGCTTTGCCAAATATATAACTTTTTAACAAAACAAGTAAAAAAGTGTCAGTCGGCTTTGCCGTCAGATATATACCCTCAGCCAATGTGAAGTGAAACTTTCACCTAAGGTCTTTAGGTGACCTGAATTTTGTGGCCCTTTTTGGACATTTGAACTTGCCGACAAAAATGTGAATTAGGAATTAACTGCACTAAGACAAAATGTTGAACTTTTGTGGGGGAAGGCCGATATGGGCCATTTTAGAAATTCAACTAAATTTTGACAAAATATTAGGGGATCCAAATTTTGGACCAAATGAGTGCCCCATTCAAGTGATACCGTTCTAGCATTTTAGTGTCATTTTTTAAATTTTGGGGAGAAGTATCGGAAGTTGTGGGCCGGTATTTCCCCATGAAACTAAGTTTGGATATAATATGACGAAGACCAAATGTAGGACCAAATCGGTTGAACAGTTCGAGAGTTATCGTGCTCTCCGACAGCCACATATGGTGACATAGGGTTTTTTTACACCTTTCGGGCTCTTTTCCCAAGAAATATGGACTTGCCCCTGAAAAAAACTTTTACCGTCGTTATAGCTTCAACAAAAATCAATGTGATTCGAGAGCAGGTCTTAAAGTGAACTTATCCGAAATTTTGTGTGAGAGGTACCAGAAGGAGTAGTCAAATATAGTCCATATTGGAACCTGATCGATATCTGGTAGATATATTAGGATATGCAATGTATGGATTACATCGGTCGCTCCCTTCAAGATTTTTCCGAACATTTTTGAAGTTTTCTGGGGGAGGTACCTGAAGGATTGGACCGATATAAACCATCTTCGAATTTAAACTATGTTTTGATAAAATATTACGTAGGCCAAATTTTGAACCGAATCGACAGATCCATTCGAGAGTTATCTTGCGCTCCAACCACTACAAAGGGTATCATAGGGGCTTTTTGCACCTTTCCGGGCATTTTCTCAGGAAGTATGGAATTGCCCCTGATGAAACTTGTACCGTCGTATGGGGGAAGGTGAATACAAGTTGTTGCAACAAAAATCAGATCGATTCGAGAGCAGGTCCTAAACTGAATTTATCCGAAATTTTGTGTGGGAGGTACCCGAAGGAGTGGGCCGATTGAATCTATATTTGAACCTCATCTAAGTCTGGTAGAAATTTCACGATGTGCAAAGTATGGACCAAATCTGTTACTCCCTTCAAGAGTTATCGTGTCCAAAAATTTTCCGAACATTTTGGAACTTTTGTGGGGGAGGTACCGGAAGGAATGGACCGATAAAGCTCATCTTCGAACTTAAACTAAGTTTGGACAAAATATTACGAAAGCCAAAATTTGAACCGAATCGGTTCATCCGTTCGAGAGTTATCGTGCGCACCAGCCAGACAGACAGACGGACGGACATTGCTAAATCGACTCCAAATTGTCTGAAACACATTTCGTCCAAACCTACTTGTGGTCTAAAACCATTGTTTCGATGAGGCACATTTTGCCCGTATGAAAGTGTATATACCTTTTCTAGCCTAAAGGCTGAGGGTATAAAAACCATACAGACCATACAGACGAGGGAACAATTTTTTTGGGGGTCGAAGTCCATTCTTTTTGGGATATTGACCCAAAAAACATACAGACGTTATAAGTGTTGAGTTTACATATTTTCTTTGTGTCCGATGCTGAGGGTATATCTTCGTCGGCACAGCTGACTGATACTTTCCAACTTTTTTTAAAAAGGCCCGGTTGGTCATTATAAAATACGGAAAACAATACCTTACTATTCCAGTAATGACGGTCTATATATGTATGTATGTTCTATATCTCTGGTATGATACAATTTATATCAACTTATGTATAACCGGACGGCTAAAATATGTCGCAATGATATAAAAGTTGTTGTTCAGCTACCGGAAATGTATCATTCCTGCAATTCAATTGCAACGGTCTCCATAATAAGGTCAGCGAAGTCACCCCGATCTAGGAAACAAAGCTTACTGTCATCTGTAGCTTCAAACGTTGCGATTGTTACAGCGTTCTGCGGAAAGATCGCACAACAATCGGAGGAGGAAGACTTGCTTTCCTAATATTCAAGTCTGTTTGGCATGGATTCAATAAATTTTAGAGAGCTAGCTGCCCACTCTCTCGGGTCTTCGGGTAGCTAATTTTTGGTAAAGATGTGTTGTGACTCCTAGGAACCTCAAATGTAGAATTATAGCTAGTTCGGTTAAAAATAGTTGCTAAAATCCTCAAAATTCCTAAAAACGGGAGGCCCTGTTCTACTGTTCTTAAATTGGACTTATATTGTCAATTTTGGTGAAGAAGTGTTGTGACTTCTAAGAACCTCAAATGTAACAGTTGTAGCTAAAATCCTCAAATATTAAAAATAACGTTATATGGGAAGTATACCAAAACATGGACCGTTATTATCCGTCTTCGATCTTGACCTGCTTATGGATAAAACATACACGAATGCAAAAATATAGCACGGTCCTGACCGGCTTTAACATGGCAAAGTCCAGGATTTATCTTGGTCCCTCTTTCATCTCAAGTGGACACTGACCTCCCCGTGGTTTCACATGGGGTAGCTGCCTTTAACGCCCGTTAAAGTTAGTGAGCTAAAATGTGACGCGCGTTCACCCATAAAAACGTTAAAAGCTTGGGTTTGGGCACAGGGTTAGTAACCCTTCCCTAGAAAAAGCAACCTACTATGAAATAACAAAAGAAAAGAAACACAAATCCCTCAAAAGTTGAAGACCCCCGCAAACGTTTTAAGGACCATGATATGCGAATCTGCACCTGGAATGTTCGCACTCTTTATAAAGAAGGTGCATTTTACGTATTGGCAGATGTACTTGAAAAGTACAAGGCCGACATTACTGCCATACAGGAAATTCGATGGAATGGGAAAGGCGTCACAACAACACCTAAAGGTGACGCACAGTATTATAGCTGCCATGACATAAAGCATGAGTTTGGTTGCCTTTTTTTTAATTGGTCGGAGGTGTCCTGGTCTCCAGCTTCGCACCAGTCAATGAAAGACTTGCTACAATTCGAATAAACGCAAAATTCTTCAACATCAGCTTTATTTGCGCTCATGCTCCCACTGAAGACAAGTACGAACTGACCAAAGATATATTTTATGAGCGCTTAGAAGAAACATATGACCGTTGTCCTGCCCATGACATTAAATTTATTCTAGGCGACTTGAATGCCAAAATTGGATAGGAAAATATCTTTGGCCCAACAGTTGCAAAATTCTGTCTCTATAGTGAAACATCTGACAATGATATGAGGCTGATAGACTTCGCAGCGGCAAGAAACATGGTAGTTAGCAGCACCAGATTTCAACATCTTGACATCCGTAAGGGTACTTGGCTGAAATCAAATCAAATTAATCATTGTGATAGATGGAAGACATTCATCGAGCGTGTTGGATGTGCGTTCGTTCCGAGGAGCAAACCTTGTTGCACCAAAGGTACGCACCCGGTTAAACGTAGCAAACAAAGTACAAACAGACACAACACGAAAGTTAGACATCAGTGAGCTGCAATCAGAACAGATAGCCACAGCATATTCCACTCAACTAGCCTAATTGCTTAATCAAAGCACTCCTCATCCCGATAACATATCAGCGCAATGGCAAAGTATTGCCCACTCCATGCAAACAGCCGCAAAATCCATACTTGGTTACCAGAGACCTCCACCAAGGAATCCATGGTATGATCAGGAGTATCGTGCTGCTACCGAAGAGAAAAGGAGAGAAGAGAAACGTCTTTTCCGCAGGAAAAAGAGGGAGATGGAAAAGCGGGAGTGTGAAAAAATCGAGATGTACAGGAACCAGAATGAAGTCCGAAAAATCTACCAAAGAGTCAAGCATCAAACTGATGGCTTTGGTACAGGCACATCCTCCTGTAGAGACCAGCAAGGTGATTTGGTAACTGATACAGATAGCGTGCTCAGGATATGGAAAGAACATTTTTCAAAACTGTTGGTATCCAATAGCAGCGAAGACAACGAAGATAGCACAGAGCCAATCCTAGAAGATGGTATTGAATGTATACCGCCCAGCCAAGATGAGGTAAAGACAGCAATAAATCGGCTAAAGAATAATAGCCGATGGCTTATCAGCCGAGCTGTTCAAAACCGAAGGCGACACGCTGATAAGGTGTATTCATCAGCTAGTTAGCACCATCTGACAGGAAGAACGAGTTCCCGACGATTGGAACCTGAGTGTCCTGTGCCCCGTCCACAAGAAAGGAGATGAGACTGTATGCTCTAACTACTCCCTATTGCCTACAAGATCGTGTCAGGGATATTGTGCGAACGACTAAAGCCCATGGTCAACGTGATAATTAGACCATACCAATGCGGCTTTAGACCTTGCAAGTCCACCATTGACCAGATATTTACCCTGCGGCAAATCCTGGAGAAGACCCAAGAGATGCAGATAGACACCTACCACCTTTTTGTCGATTATAAAGCAGCCTTCGACAGCCCGCTGCGTTCAAAGGTATTCCAAGCCATGTCTGAATTTGGTATCCCCGCAAAGCTCATCCGGCTTTGTAAAATGACTTTAACTGACACGAGGTCCTCAGTTAAAATAGGAAAGAGCCTCTCCGAAGAGTTTGGTACCAAACGAGGTTTCAGACAAGGAGACAGCCTTTCGTGTGATCTCTTCAACATCCTGCTGGAAAAGGTTATACGAGAGGCAAACGTCAAAAGAAGTGGCACAATCTACACCAATAGTCACATGTTACTTGCTTATGCTGATGATATAGACATCATGGGACGATCAGTAAAGGAAGTAACTGATACCTTTATGAAGGTCGAAGGAGAATCTGCTAAAGTGGGTCTGGCGGTAAACGGTGAGAAGACCAAGTTGATGGTGTCGACGGGCAATGCGTCCATTGAGCTAGGACCAACTGTGGAAATTGGTTCCTATAATTTTGAGGTAGTAAAAGACTTCGTCTACCTCGGCACCTCCGTAAACACAACAGATAACATCAGTTGTGAAATAAAAAGAAGAATTATATTGGCCAACAGATGCTACTTTGGATTAAGTAAGCAGTTTAAAAACAAGGCCACATCTCGTCAAACAAAAATAACGCTCTACCAAACACTGATACTACCCGTCCTGATATATGGCTCCGAAGCCTGGGTACTTGCGCAGGCAGACATGGCAGTGCTTAGTGTGTTTGATATACGGACCAATCTGCGTTGACCAATCGCATGAACCACGAGCTGTATCTGCTATACAACGACATCAATATAAGCTCTGTTCCTTTACGTGCAAGAATCTTCAAGTTTTACAACTTTTTACTCGAAAAGCGTTCCTTTACTTCAGACACCATACAATTCATATGGAAGCAGATTGCAATTTTTGCTACTTTTGCCGGTTTTACCACTTTCAAAAGTAAAGGAACAGACCAATAGTTAAACGCATCTAGATGCAGCGATTGCGTTGGCTAGGCCATATCATAAGAATGGGCGAACCCGCTAAAAAGGCGTATAAATACGAACCACTTGGCGGTGCACGAAGAATTGGTAAGCCAAGGAATAGATGGCACAACCAAGTGGATGAAGAGATGAAAAGGCGCGGTATTCCAAAGTGTGAAGCAACAAATAGAGAGAAGTGGAGATCTTTTCTTAGTTCGGCCTTCGGAACAAATTTTCTGTAATGGGCCAGCTAAGTAAGTAGTTACAACAATATCTGCAATGTTATCCCATTTTCCGAAATACCATTTCTTGAATAGGATCGTTAGTTTTGATGTAGTTTTATGTATTAGATTCAATAAAAAAAAACCTTATTTTTGATTTTATTGGAGATATGTTTTCAGGAATTTGCGGTGACGATATATACTTTACAAATGGGAAAACAAACTTAATATACCCTCCATATTATGGTGGTGGATATAAATAGCATTTTCAAAGGTGACAAAATTTTGCAAGTTTTCATCGTAAATTGTTAAACGTTTTTGGGTAGGATTCATAAAAAGTGAGCCTATGTTTTCCACTGTCCGCAACCAATACGGTCTCCACGAATAAAACCATAATTCATGATTATTAACTAATGATGGATTTTCGAATAGCGTAACTTTAGATTTAGATGTCTTTAAATTTCAAACCTAACTTAAAACACATAAGAGAAAACTAAATCACTTTAGGCTATAAGTCAGCAACAAATACAACATATATTTTAACTTACAAATTGACGATGTAGATTACACGGAGAACGCATGTTTTGGTAACACCTCCAAAACGAAAGAAACGAGAAAATAATAACCAAATGTATAGACCAATGGGTGTTTCTTAGCAATTGACACGTGACATGAAAAATCAGTTATGTAAAATATCTGCTCATTATTTTTTGCAACAGGACAACGAAATGTTGAACACTCACCCAGACGATTTTAAACATTTCTAAAATGAGAAATATTGTGTAAAATATAAAATATATTTATGTACACGGATGCATTCTTATTATTTTGCAACATCAATTGAATACTCATCAAGCTAAAGTGGGTACATGATTTTCATTCGTCTAAGAGTGCTACAATGTACAGCAGCAGAAATAGCAAACTTCAATTGGAAACATGTCAAATTTGTACAAAATGTACCCAGAAGTCATATTCAAATTGGGTTCATGTGCCATTCTATCTGCAATTCAGCACACGCCCACAAATCAACCTCCTTCAAATACATTGTATACCGTATTGCATCTAAGGCAAACAGTTGCCAGTGGAGAAGGAACGAACAAACGTTCAACCAACCAACTACCAACCCCTCTTCTCGATCGACTTGAACGTGCATTTCTCAATTCGAGTAAAAGGTTTGAGCAAATTAGATGTTGAAAGTGTCAGTCATGCCCCTTCTGTTGATTGTCACAAAACTAATAATATGGCTACTTACGAAGATGGTGATGATGACCCAGCGTAGCATTTAAGAGTTTATTAATGTAAGAGTTTAAAATTTAAATAAATAAGGCAGACAAGTGCCAATTTCCTATTGCTAACTCAAACATAATGTGTGTGTGTTCCCGTACTCAAAAAATTTTCATTTTTATTTTTTTTTAATTATAAAGGAAAATAAGTTCAAAAATCGTAGATTATTACAGGTTATGTAACAGAATAAACTTTAACTTTCCAGTATTATTTTGATATTGATAGGAAGAATGAAATTAACGTTCTTACAGAGGTCACAAAGACAACCTGCAGTGAAAAGCTGGACCATTTTTGTGTGGTACCCTTCCACAAGAAACCGCATAAATTTCGTGGCCCATACCTGAAGGAATGCAACATGATTCATTTTGGAAAGTGATATAAGTTTGGGTGTTACACCATTCGACAGTTTCGTGTCCACCAGCCACTTTTGCTGGTCCCCGTAACGAAACGGAGTATATCTTTGTAAAGAGGATCACAAGGACTAAAAAATTTCAAACTTTTTTAATTTTAAGAATATTACGATGTGCAAAGTTTTGACCAATTTCAGAAGTACTTTATGTGGCGGTAAAGTGGATCACAAGTATAAAATTTGTATAAGGATTTTCTGAAAGTGCATAGACTGCATATCAGGATAATTGTGAACTTTTATGTGGTTCGAAGGATTTGTTCAATATAATTTAATTTATTTGAAAATGTTGCCTTTTTTAGGCGAAGGTCATCTTTAGTATTAATTTTTAATTAATTTCTCGTTGGAAACGAGCTTGATGATCAATCAATAATGCAAGTGAAAAAGGAAAGCCGACGATTCGAACCCACACACCCATCAGAGGCGAAACATGTCATGTCACATAGTGGTGGGTGTGTGGGATCGAATCGCCGGCTTTCCTTTTTCACTTGCATTATTGATTGATCACCAAGCTCATTTCCAACGAGAAGTTAATTAAAAATAAATACTAAAAAAGATCTTCGCCTAAAAAAGGCAACATTTTCAAATAAAAATAAAATCAACTGAGCCAGGCTGGGGTTTGCATCCACGTGCTTGAAAAACACAGGAAGAAAGTGTTGTCACGTCGTGTTAGCGCTCAGAGCCAAACTCATTACTTTCAAAGGCAGCGCTAAGAGTTTGTCATGAAAGCACAACTAAATGGGAAAATCCCCATTGTTGTTGTAAAAAACAAAACAAAAATGCATTTGAAAGAAAACAATTTCAAGGACAGCGAAGCCGCTCCACATCCTATATGTCTGAGGAGCCTTTACCAAAGGCGAAACATGTCATTTCACATAATGGTGGGTGTGTGGGTTCGAATCGTCGGCTTTCCTTTTTCACTGGCATTATTCATTGGTCATCAAGCTCGATTCCAACGAGAAATTATTATATTACGATGGGGAAAGCTCAATCACTCCTTTCTGCAGTTCGTGCCCATCAGCAATTTCAGTTCGATTTTGTAGAGCTGCCTGATAATAATGTCAGGAAGCAACCCAAAGAAAAAAGTATTTCGTTGTAATCAGGACCACAAAGGCTATCTTTGTTGAAAACGATCCTGAAACAGGACTTAATCTGCACCTAAGCGACAATTTTGAACCGTGTGAGGGAGGTACCCGAATTAGTTGCCCAAATATTCCTTTGTGATAGGGTCTGCTTTGGGGAAAAATTGCAAACCGATTCGAGAGCAGTCCTTAAACTAGACTTTATCAAAAATTTGTGAACTTTTGTTCAACTCTGGGAAGTTCAAGCTCGTCACAGCTTTAAGAGACTGGCAGCTATTCTAGCCTCGAATTTGACAGAACCAGCAACATAAATTCAACTGTCTGGGAAATCAAAAATAAGGAGGAGGTCCAATAGATGGTAGATGAAGTGAGCAAAAACATTTCTAGCCTCACAACACACAGAAAACAGACGTCTGGGGCTGAACGGCACAAGTTAAATAAGCAAAAAGGCTACATCGCAGGATACTGCCAAAGGGATTATGAACAATTTATCCATCCAACCTGGGGCTGAACGGCACATTGCAAAATCGACAAAGTAAAGTGTTTCGAGAACCCTTAGACAGAGGGTGACAAAGTAAGCTCGGACATTAAGAAGGTGTGTCCGGCCTTTATCTTACCCCTACACTCTTACGGGTACACTTTTCGTTGTTGGAAATGACAATCTTTTCATGGCCAGTATGACAAGGACTAAGGTCATAACCTTCTACAACTCAAACGATGTTCATTTCAAAAAGAGAAAAACAAGGATTGGCGCGGACGTGCCAACAACTACAGCGATAAGGTAACAGAGAGCTGAAATTGAAATCAGCAACTGGAAGACCAATCTTTGGGTCATCCAGATCCGAGTGGTGAGAATACATGTTGGCTTTATTCAGGAACCTCGGAGTAACTTTTTGGAGTAAACCATATTTTTAATACGGAGTCTCGACCGTGAACCTTTATAGTATGCCATAACATTTTATGGTTTCTCTCCAGGATAGTTAATATAGGATCCTACTATACTGAATCAGGCGAAATTTGCGTTCGACTCGCCGACAACACACCTCCGTTGGAACTGCAGCGACTGGTAAGAAGAGCAAAACGATCTGCCGAAACGAAATAAAAGATAAGATTAAAACCTTGACGCTCAAACAATCTCCAGATTGTGTTAGATGATTTCAACCTGTGAGGATCAATTGCGATACAACAGGCGTGAATACCGGCAAAAAGACAGGCGTTGTAGTTCGACTGCAGCAAATGTTCGAAGAGAAATGCCACCCCAAACCCAAATTTGTAAGTTTCAATCACCATGTGCTGGATCACGTTCTTCCAGTTGCTCTGGAAGATGAGCTCCATGGGTCGATTTAGTCACCATTAAGGAAATAGGCGACTGCAGGGACGTGAACATGAAGTTATTATTCCGTCGCTTCACTGAGAGGAGTGGGCTTATTCTGATGATTAAATCCCCGAACAGGTTAGTTAAATCTGATGGAATGATCACATTGGTTTAGTAGTAAATTGTTACGCGGTGATGATGTTGAATAACTATCTGTAGCTCTAAGTGACTAGTGCTGATAATTAAAAAAAAAACATTTTGTGCGTGATTTTTTTTTTTTGTCAAGACACCTTATATGTAAGATTTCATCTAATGTTAATAACAAATCATCAAAAATCATCAAATATCGGGTTGTAAAAAAGTCATCGCTCTAATATAAAACCTTCAGACGTTATGAGATGACGCCTGCCTGTATCTGTGACCTCCACCCTTTGACAAAGACAAAAAGAACAAGTAAAAAGTATCAGTCGGCTTTGCCGACAGAGATGTACCCTCAGACTGTGTGGAATGAAATATCTTTTCCAAAAAAAAAAAACTTATGTATTTAGGGGGTTTTTCAAAATTTTTGGGCGTATGAAAGTATGGGTAGGATTAAAGTTCAAAAATTTGGCCACTAGGAAACAGACCCTTTTGTATTAGTTGATGTTTTTTTATTAGTTCCAAAGTATGTTAGTTTCGTTGGTGTGCTAGTTTTATACTCCGGCTTATCAGGCCAGCGAGCAACCACCTGTGGAGTCGGAGGACCGCTTTGTGTTAGTAGTTTGGTTATTTAAAGGCGCCAAATATTCGCCTTGTCACTTCGATTATCATTGGCACTCAGGATTTAATGGGAATCCAGTACTACTCGGAGACCCCTGAGACCATCCTCTCGAAACCGCTGACTGTCCGCGTCTGCATTACTGCAAATACCTCGTACATGTACGGAGAGTTCCACTATCTGCAACCTGTGGACGCGCCCGGTAGCATTCAGCTCTGCTTCTACATAAGATACATATATTTATATTACAATATTTATACCCCGCGGCCAGACCCTTAACCACTCAAAAATGTTGAACATTTATGTGGGTGGTACCACAAGGATTGGACTGACAGACATAACCTAAGTTTCGACAATATTTAGAGATCCAAAGTTTGGACCAAATCGATTGCTCCGTCTATGAGAAATCGCGCGTAACACTTTAGCGAATATTTTCGAACTTTTGTGGGGTAGGTACGAGAAGGAGTGGATCTATAAGCAGCACCTTCGAATTTTATTTAATATTCGAATAAATATTACAATATCCAAAGTGTGGACGAACGCAGTATTCGGTTCGAGCTCTCCGGCCACTACATATGGTGCTGTAGGGGTTTTTACAACTTTCGGGCTGTTTTCACAAGAAGTATGGACTTGCCCCTGAAATCTTTTTCTGTCGTAATTGAGGCAGCGAATGCAAGTTGCTTCAACAAAAATCGAAGTGATTCGAGAGCAGCTTTGTGTGGGAGGTACCCGAAGGAGTGGACAAATGTAGTCCATATTCAAACCTGAATTATGTCTGGCAAATATATTGGGATGTGTAAAGCATGGACCAAATCGGTCACTCCCTTCAAGAGTTATCGTGGCCACAATGTTTCCAAAAATGTTTGAACTTTTGTGGGGGAGGTATCTGAAGGAGTGGACCCATATGGCTTATCTTTGAAGTTAAACTACGTTTGAACAAAATATTAAAAAGGCCAAATTTTGGACTGAATCGGTTGATCCGTTCGAAAGTTATCGTGCGCTGCAGCCAGGCCGACGGACGGACATGGCTAAATCAACTCCAAATTGTGTGAAACACATTTCGTCCAAACATACTTCGATGAGACACATTTTGATCGTATGAAAGTGTATATGAAGAAAAGACAAAATTTTTTAGTTTTTCATCGAAAAAAAATTAAAAAATTTTTTTAAAGCTACATGAATGATTTTTGGTACACGGCTTGAGAAAAAATTCCCATTCTCAAATCTTTTCGAGATACTAGTTTCGGTTATTGCGCGCAAAAGTTATGGCGGTTTCAATTTTGATAATAAGAAAAAAATCTTTAAAAATCACTACTCATTATATTGAGAAAAACTGTTAACTAATGGCTTCCTACGTACTATATGATTACTGAGGTGCTTTAACATTAGTAAAAATTTTGTAAATTTTCGCGGAAAATAAGAAAGAATTAAAAAAAATGGTAGTTTGCAATATGTTTTAATAGAATTCAAGCTGTTTATGCATCCTAAAAATATTTTAAAAATATGTGCGTAATGTAAACATCACGAGTATTCAAATGAAACCAAAACTTTACAAATCTATTTAGCGGTTCGCATATTATAACAAAAACAAAAATTATATTGAGCAAATTCAAAAAAGAAAAAAATATTTTTCAAATTTATTTTATGAAATAGTTGAAGAAAATATAGGAAAAATAGGTTGGAGTTCTTTATCTATTTTAGGTAAAATTCACGCGAAAAGGCACATTTATTATTGTAATCACTTCAGTACACACGCTTACACCTTGAGGAAGATATGGAAGACCTTCAAATAAATGATGGGTTCCCTTAAATAGGGAATAATTTTGAAGGAAAACTGTATCAGGTAATATACATTTTGAAATGCGTGAAAATAGCGAAATCCTCAAAATCAGTTGATGCGCATGCGGTTTCCCGATACAAGGAATTGTTTTCTTTTCTTTGTATACTTTTAACAAGATTTACTTTGGCGGCTGCGATGTAGCATCGTCTACAGTTTAGTGTGCCAAAAACTGTATAATGCTCATAATTTGCACAAAGTGCATACACTTTTTATGCGCATCCGATTTCACTATCAACCGTGAAAAAATACATCGATCTAAACATATTTCAATAAAATCCATCAAGAACCGTGGATGTAGCATCACACAGTATTTTTTGGATAAATCGGATACAGCTCCCATGCCACTAAATTTTTTAAGCCGCTGTTTTCGCACAAACGCGAGTGATGATTCAGTTTCTTCATTGAAATGGAAACGATCCACATAAAACGCGAATTAGTCAGCGATATTTTGAAAAACATTTTTCGAAAATTTTTCCATTTTTGCAGTAGCCATTTCCGCCGTTCTAGTAGATGGATTTTTACGATCTGTGATTCATATGATCCGGATCGTCGAAAAACTAAAATATCGCGGGGTACCAGCACACTCAAAACGATATTGTAAATACTGTACCCAAAAAATAGGTTTTTTAGAAAAAATATCACACTAAATTTTGGCCTTTGGCAGTAGATTACTCTGCTGCTGTGTGGGCTACATACTCAATATACGTATCAGATTATGCGAAATCGCGAGTTCTTTAATCCTATTATTGGTTTTTCGAAATATCCGGATGCGCGTCCCAGTTACATAAAAAATACAAAAAACACCTGAAATCCGGCTTCAAAATGTCAGCATCCATAAAAGGTGGATGCAGTGAAAATTTTGAAAAGTGATACATTAGAAGTGTAATCTTCATTTTGTATACTCCTACTTTTACTTTCGACAGATGTCCGTCATTTGAATGGTTTAATCAGAAATCGAATAACAATGTAAAAAACCAGTTTGGCTTCAACGTGTTTTTACCTATGTTTTTTCCTTTACGCGGTCGTAACTACCACGTAAATTAAATTTTTTTGCTAAATTTTTGAACTTTGTACAAAAACAACTAACTTAATCCAGCAATAGTCATAGTTACTGGTAAACTACAATAGTTCGCGTATTATAATAGTGCAAACCTTGGCTTCATGGAAACTAAAAAATTTTGACTTTTCCTCATATACCCTCGTTAGCATAAATGCTAAGTGTATAAAAATATATACAAGGATTTGTGGACTAAAAATCCCACCGAAATGGCTGAAATGTGGTATTAAGTTTTCGTTAGGGGGTATGAATCTTTACACCTGAAATTTGTCCGCATGGGTCCATGTCTTCACATAGCCCCCATAGAACGGTACCTTCCGATATTTTGAAGGTTGTGGCCTCAACATCACACTTAAATGGCTGAAATTTTGTATAAAGTCTTCGTTGGGAGTATAAAACTTTCCAATTTGACAGTAATGGTCCACGTCTTCATATAGACCCAAAAGAACGGTACCTCCCGATTTTGCGGTATTTTGAAAGTTTTAGCCTCAATATCCCACCGAAATTACTGAAATTTGGTATTTAGTCTTCGCTGGGGGTATAAAACTTTCCATCTGAAATTTTTCGCTATAGGTTCACGTCTTCATATAGCCCCCATGGTACGGTACCTCCGGATTTCTGGTATTTTGAAGGCTCTGGCCTCAATATCCCTCCGAAATGGCTGAAATTTGGTATTACGTCTTCCTTGGGGGTATAAAACTTTCCACCCGAAATTTGTCGGTACAGGTCTTCGTCTTCATATAGCCCCCATAGAACGATACCTCTGGATTTCTGGCCAACCTTCTAAATGTGGCCTGAATATCCCTCCGAAATGGATGAAATTTGGTATTAAGTCTTCCTTGGGGGTATAAAACATTCCACTTGAAATTTGTCGGTATAGGTCCACGTCTTCATATATCTCCAATAGTACGGTACCTCCCGATTTCCGGTATTTTCAAGGTTGTGGCCTCAATATTCCGCCAAAATGGCTGAAATTTGGTATTAAGTCTTCCTTAAATTTGTTGGTTTAGGTTCAGGCCTTCATATAGGCCCCATAGAACGATACCTCCCGATTTTTGGTATTTTGAAGGTTGAGGCTGTGGTTATAGATTTTTCTATTTTATTGACTTGTCTGAAGAGAAGAGCATTTTAAACAGAAAAATTGTACATACAAACATTTTTGTACCTATTATTGAAATATTTGTTGCACAAAAAAATATGTAAAATGCATAAATTTTGCATATGCAAAAATTTATGAATTTTGCATATGCCATATGTTTCGATTGCAATTTAATCAGAAGCCAAAAATATGCCCAGCCATTATAATTAAAATCGCAAAAATGGCCACCTACGACAAGTTTCTTTACATCGTCAGAAAGGTGATATTTTCTACTTTCATTGTCAGGTTTTGCTTTTGTTATACTCCTTGTAGAAGCTGAGATATTCGCTTTGGAAAAAAACGTTGACTTTTTCTCTAAATAAGCTTTTTGCCCATTCCGACCCCTAAATATTATCCGACCATCACCTCCGGGACCACCATCAACACCCAAAATTTGGTGACGATCCGATCAAAATTGCGACCTGTAGCGTGATTACAAGGTTTAGATGGACAGACGGACGAACACGCATAGCCTGATCGACTTAGCTCGTCGAGACATTCATTTTGGTATATGCGATGCGTTACACACTTTTTGGGCAATACCAACTTATAATACCCTCCCCACATAGTGGTGTAGGGATATGATATGATACAGGGATATGAGGTTGTAAAAAAGTCATCGCTCTAATATAAAACCTTCAGACGTAATAAGATGACGCCTGCCTTTATCTGTGACATCCACCCTTCGACAAACACAAAAACAAAACAAACAAAAACAATTTTAAATTTCCTGACAACATAGGAAAATTGTGGCCGGAATCTACTACATACTGATTTTAACCCTTGGAAAATGCAATAATTTGGGAATAATGTCAGAGAACACATTGCGGTTATAACTTCCAACAAATGTTCGGATATCCCAATATCATTTTGGTAGTAAGATCCCGATAAAAAGTGGACAATTCGCAAGGATTTCAAAATGTACATGGCTACTGAAACCTTTGAACCTCTTGGTCTGGCGGCTTTTTAGCCAAACAACGATTATTTTTTTGGTTCTGATCCAGTTTTGGCTTAGTTATTCTGCCCACGAGATCTGAACGCTTCAATGACCTTTATATTTAAGTCGATTCTTATTGGCTCAATGATATCGAACCTACATATTGTTGCCGACAGGGACGTACGCAGGATTTCATTTCGGGGGGGGCACAACTTGACCAAAAATCATGAAAAATTCAAATGTTGTGTAGCGTTACGTAAAGCTATTTTAAGGGGTTATGGCCACTTATAAGCATGAGAAAAGCCATTTGCATGCATTTTTTATAAAAAATCTATTAAACCTTAAGTTACCTTCTATATTATTATTATTTTTTTTTTTTTTGAAAAATTTTACATTTAAATGCCCGCTTATAAAGCACTGTTTTTACTAAAGCAGTTTGCGGTACCCACTGTGGTTTGAAAAAGAATAAACCGATCAGCATATATTTTTGTGGGATCATTACGAACCTAATAATCTTTTCCATTATAGAAACGGAATTAAAAAATCAAATTTTAAAAATTTTGAACAGTTAAAATCAAAATTTCGATTTAAAAAAAAAACACAATGTAAAAAATTGATATTTTTCGGACTCCGTCAGCAGTTTTTTAAAGACTCTCTATGTAAGCACATGATTTATGTGTATAATAGTCACACAAAAACATATAAAGACCGGAGCATCCGTTTTCAAGCTACAGTTGGCACCGCTTTCAAAAGTGTCATTTCGAGGAAAAGACGTTTTTAGATTCTATGCTACATACAGAACACAATAAATGTTGCCCTTCGATAGCTAATATTTCGGTAAATTTTTGTCCGATGGACTGAAAATTTTGGCACATATTCTATTCTACATGTACTTTAAAATGAGCCAAAAAAAATTTCGATTTTTCGAATTTTATATGAAATATTGATACAAAGTATATAAATTCAATAGAAAGAATTCATAATATTTAGGATACAATTTTAAAATTTACAGAGTAGGATATTTAGAATTGAAAATAGACGAACGTGGCCCGGTTCGGTAAAGTCGCAATGTAAAATGTAAGCCCCGTTTTCAGTATATTGAAGTTTTTAATCATACGGGCTCACGTTATACATAGTTTATCGCAGAATTTTACAACCACAAAGAATTGCCGTTGTCTTTGCAATAGCAAGATTTTTACTATTTCGATGATCTTAGCCTAATTTTTAAGAATATCGGCAGCCGTTGTCTTTGATGTGTTTCCAAATGAAAACATTAAGACAAATTTAACAGTTTTGGAGATATGGTGCGAAATCTATACAAATTATGGAATTTTTAGATATATTATAAAATTTGAGGTAATAAATGTAGTTTTTCCAGTTCAATATTTGTCCAAATATTTTATTCTGACCCTTATCTACAAATTTGCTTCAGAGGTCAGAAGAAGATTTGCATTGGTTTCAGAGATATAGCCCCGAGTTGCTGTAAAAAGTCGATAATTAGCAATGTTTAGAGGGGGCCATAAAATCCAAGCTGGACAAGGTGTGCCTTAACTAAATTTAAATGGAAGGTGCATACACCGGGGAAGTTTTTGCAGATTCTGAAACTAGAATGTTCATTGAGGGATTTTCAAATAAATCGCGATTTAAATTCACATTTTTAGGGGTTCTTTAGGTTTTCAGATCGACACCTTCCATCTTTTCGTCGATTATAAAGCAGCATTCGACAGCCCTATACGTTCAAAGGTGTTCCAAGCCATGTCTGATTTTGGTATTCCTGCAAAGCTCATTCGACTTTGTAGAATGACATTAACTGAGACGAGATCCTCAGTTAAAATTGGAAAGAACCTCTCCGAAGAGTTTACTACCAAAAGAGGTTTCAGACAAGGAGACGGCCTGTCGTGTGATCTATTCAACATCCTGCTGGAAAAGGTCATACGAGACGCGAAGGTCAAAAGAAATGGAACGATATACACGAACAGCCACATGTTACTGGCTTATGCCGACGACATTGACATCATGGGTCGATCGGTAAAGGAAGTAACTGACACCTTTGCAAAAGTCGAAAGAGAATCTGCTAAAGTTGGTCTGGCAGTAAACGGCGTAAAAACCAAGTTGATGGTATCGACGCGTAATATGTCCATAAACACCGCACCATCTGTGAATGTTGGTACCTATAATTTTGAGGTAGTAAAGGACTTCGTCTACCTCGGCACCGCCATAAACACAACAAATAACATCAGTTGTGAAATACGAAGAAGAATAGTGTTGGCTAACAGATGCTACTTTGGGCTGAGTAAGCAGTTTAGGAATAAAGCCACCTCTCGTCAAACAAAAATAACACTGTACAAAACACTGATACTACCCGTGCTAATGTATGGTTCCGAAGCATGGGTACTTGCTCAAGCAGATAAGGCAGTGCTTTGTGTGTTTGAGAGAAAAATTCTTCGAAAGATCTACGGGCCAATCTGTGTTGACGGCGAATATCGGCGTCGTATGAACATCGAGCTGTATCAACTATACAATGACATCAATATAGTTGAACGAATCGAGATACAACGATTGCGATGGCTAGGCCATGTTATAAGAATGAGTGATGATGAACCCGCTAAAAAGGCGTATAAATACGGGCCACATGGAGGTTCTCGCAGATCTGGAAGGCCAAAGCTTCGTTGGAGCGAACAAGTGAAACGAGATATCACAAAGCTACATATCCCAGATTGGGAAAATACAGCAGCAAACAGAGAGGATTGGAGATTTTTTCTTAGTTCGGCTTATGGAACAAATGTTCTGTAAAAGGCCAGCTAAGTAAGTAAGTTAGGTTTTCACGATTTTGCTTGGAAACCGCGAGTCCTATGTAAATTAGCCTAAAAACATTTTGTAGCTGTGAAAATTCTCCATAAGATATGACTTGCGGTTTCCAAGCAAAATCTTGAAGACTTAAGATAAAAACCTAAAAATTCGAACTGATCCTCTATATCTCAAAAACGGTAAAACCTACGAAAATATCATAAAAGCAAAATAGTGAAAACCTAAAAAAACCCCTAAAAATGTGAACTTAAATCGCGATTTATTTGAAAATCCCTCCGGCGATTTTTTTTTTTGAGATTTCTCATCTATGGGCATTCTAGTTTCAGAATCTGCAAAAACTTCCCAGGTGTAAGCACTTTCCATTAGAATTGGTTAAGGCACACCGTGTGGATCTGACTCAACAAAACGCAACTAGGGCTTTTGTACTTTGGGTCTGTACTTTCAAAAATCCTCACTTCAAATTTTTTGCACAAGAATACCTTAAAAATACTGCACAGTGTTATTTACCGGAAGAGATAGAGTCTGATTCAGGATTATTTTTTACTTTTATCATAATGTTAAAGAAGAAGTATTATATTTTTTCTTTTAATTGGACTCGACACTTTGACAAACACTTTGATAGACTTAGTTCTATATAGTTTTGACAAATATCAATCGATCCTTATTGAACCCCACTTAATTATTCGGTTATAATAAGCTAAATAATTTTAGAAATGGATCTTATTTTGAGAGACGCTCCTCTCGATAGTTACCGCGCCCATAAGCTATTTTAGTTGGTTACCGTAGCATTTAGAGCTTTGTCAGGAAGCATGAACTTGTCCACGAAAAATTGGATATCGCTGTAAACAAGACTACAAAATGTCCAAAGGATCCTCAAACAGTCTTTAAACTGCGGTTATGTTAGACTTGTATGAGTGACCTGAAGATGTTGTCCAAACATATTCTCTTGGAACTTGATGTACTTTTGGAAGTAATTTTGCGAGTGGACCAAGATAGTCCATATTAGGTTTGATTTTGGACCGAATCGGTTAGCCCCTTCAACCATTTTAGTGAAAATTGTGAACTTTTATGGCGGAGGTACCGATATGACTTAAATTTAATTTGGACAAAACATTACGAGATCCATAACTTGGACCAAATCGGTTGATCCGTTCGAGAGTTATCATGAGTTCCAACCTGCCAGACAAACAACCTGTCCAAACATATTTATGTGGAGTCTAAAATCATTATTTTGATGAGACCTACATATTTGTATCGTATCCTAGTGTATATAATCTCGTAACCTTAAAGTCTGAGGCTACAATTCTACTTCGGTGATGATAAGGAAAAAAATCAAGTAACGCACAAAAATTCACTTGTCTTCATTATTTTCTCATACAGTTTAGCACCAAATTTGTCTAAAATAGAATAACAAAATTTTGGCGATTGCAGTAAAACAAATTTCTAATTGGTTTTCAAGATGTAGTCCACGAAGGACCGACCCTTCATTCATTGTATCCAATAGACATTTTTTCATATACTTCCATTCCCACAATACTGAACTCGTTATTTTTGTTGTTACAGGATGAGTTAAGCCTCGAGAACTCTGTATAGTTCGAATATGACATAAACTTGGAGTACATTCATTAAGGATTCGCATTTGATAGTGGAATGATATGACATGAAGAAGTAATTCAGATTTTATTGGAAGTTTCTCTCAAAAACAGCTTACAAACAAAAATTTTTAAAATATTTTCTTACAAAACTTGTTAATGATGTACATTTTCTGTTCAGAAACTTAAGAAAATATAAGTTTTAATTTGAAATCTTCAAATATACAAACATTTTTATGAGAAAAAATATAATAACTAGTTACAGTAGCTTAAAAAATTTTGTTCGACCAAACCATTTCGGGGGGGGCCCGGGCCCCCCGTGCCCCCCCCTGCGTACGTCCCTGGTTGCCGAGTCCGTGTCTTATGACACCACTTGTACAAAAATTTGTCATAGCTGAAATACCCAGGAAATGAAAGCCAACATTACCATGATGTTCTGGTCGGGAATTGAACCGCAGACCTTCTGAGTGCAAGTCGGGCGTGCTTACCACTGCACCACGGTGGCTTCCAATATATATTATTGTCTCTCCTTATTTTCCTTCCAAAATGTTTGTGTATCCTTAAAACTTCCTAATATGCTTAATCTGGCCTTTTTGATCTGTCTGTGTGTGTTTCTCCACCCATCCACAATCTTTGTGCAACGGGTAACAACTAATGGCAGAATGTCAAGTTGAAATTTTGAAGCAGCAATATTCAAATGCTCACGCATAAGGATAACATGGACAGATCGATACGACGACATTTTCTAATGTTATGTCATTTACTGTGGATGATGTTGGTTGGTCGGATGGTCGGTTGGTTGGTTGACTCGTTAGTGGGTGCCCGATGCTTGTTACATTTGCCAAATTGACCCCTTATGTCACAAAGTCCATGTCTGTATCAGTACGGGACCATTAACATACGTGTCTTTCAAACCACCTCCTACAATATCTTCTTTGTAGTACAGTACACCAGCCATGGAGTGGGAGAAAGATGTAATTATCTCCTCTCTTCAGCAATGATTTAACAAATATGGATGGCTGTGATTTTATGGGTGTCTTTGCGTTACTGGTGTCCCTTTGGAGGTTGGAAAACATGTGACAACATGACCAGAATATGTCATAAAATACTTAAAGTTGAAATGCCCTAACATTACATGGGTGTAAAGAAAAAAAAAAACAAAAACAGGCGGCAAGGCATCCAGGAAAAGTTTGTGGGTGGTCACCACAATCACACAAATAAGTTATCTGTAAATTTGGACACTTGAACATATTGAGGTAACGCATATCCATCTAGGAACTGATAAAATAAATAGGAAAATACTATTTTATATTCAGACATCATAGGATTACATTGTTTTGGGGACAGTGGTTCAGAGGGGATTTAATTGATTGATATATTGTCATGGTTTTTCGGGAAGATTTACTAAGATTTTTTACCAAGGATAATTTTTCAGGTGTGGTAGTGGCTATTCGCTGAAAGCATAACGTTGTGGGCTTGAAATGTCAGGATAAAAGGTTCGTTAATTTTTTAGACTCTCACTTATGGGGTTAATTAAATAGGTAAACAATATAAAGTTATGTAGATTAGGCCATACCCAAGCATGGAATTCTCTTTGCGTAAAAACAACGACAAAATGTCTTCTGTAAAATCTATGTAAACATACCACTGTAACCTCTTATATCCGCAATTCGAATTACCTATCTTTTTGAACAATTTCTAATGACACAAAGTTACGCCTTCCTTGGGGCATCTGTCGATGCAAATATTCCAATATACAAATCTAAGTAAAATGTATAGCCGCATGTGTATGTAAGAAGCTGTGAGTAACTATCCCATTCCACTAACTCGCTATTCACTATTTTGTGCGACACAGACATTTTGGCAATACAGAGTTCCGCAAAAATGTCAGTTTACAATAATAACAAGAACATCAGCAGCGACAACAACAGCAAGGACATGCAACAACATCATATCATATCACAAAGTATGTAATGCGAATAACTTGTTGTTGTCGTTCCTTGTGGTATTGGTTGGTGTAGCCACCATTGTCGTTGGTGGGTTCGTTCGTACGTAGGTAGGTGGGACGTTCGCTAAATATGTCTGTTTGTGCCAAAAATGTGACTTTGATTTGCAATTTATTGGCAAATGTTCACATTAGAACACATGTACATGCTGTGGAGATATTGTTGTTGTTATTGCTGTTTGTTTTTGTACCCCCACTGGTGTACTCCACTTATGTTTGACTTTTAACGGCCACCTCCTCTTTGCTGGCATCACTCCTACCTTTTTGCACAGCAACTGCAACCTACAACATTAGAAGGAATGTGTCTCCCCATAATCATTTCGTGTGTCAAAAAACAAAACCTGACAAACAAATAGAGGGAACAGTGTCTCGAAGCTGAATATTTCTTTTGTGCGAAAACTGCAATTGAGATAATTAATTAAAAAGCTTATCCATATTATGAATGTAAAGAATTCATCACGGTAGATAGTATATATCGCAATAACACAAGCAAACGCAATCAATACAAGTAAAAAAGTATCAGTCGGCTTTGCCGACAGAGGTATACCCTCAGCCTGTGTGAATTGAAACACTTTTTCCCCAAAAAAACTGATGTATTTAGGAGGTTTTTAAAATGTTGGGCGTATGAACCGACAAAAATATGGATTTGGATTAAGCTCAAAAGTTTTGCGGGGGAGGTGTCCAAATGAATGGACCGACATAGTCCATTTTGGAAGTGGGTCTTATTTAGGAGTCCTCTCTATAGATATCGCGCCCACCTGTCATTTCATTACATCAGGGAACATGTGCTTGCCTACAAAAACATAATATCGCTGTAAACGGGGCCACTAGTTGTACCTTCGGCACAAAAACCGCACCAAAAATGTTGAACATTTGTATAGGAGTGGACCGTATAGGTCCTATCTTTGAACATAAACAAAGTTTGGACAAAACATTTCGATATCCAAAGTTTGGACCACATCGTTTGCTCCGTTTAGAAGAAAGTGGGGGGAACCATTTTAGCGAATATTTTCTATCTTTTGTGGGGGAGGTACCGGAAGAAGAGGACCTATAAGCACCATCTAATATTCGAAGAAAAATTACGATAAGAAAAGTGTGGACCAACGCAGTATTCGAGTCGATAGTAGCCGTGCTTTTTTACAGCTTTCGGGTCATTTTCTCTAGAAATATGGACTTGCCACTAACAAACTTGTACCATCATAAAGGGGGCTTCGATCGCAAAATGTGACAAGAACAAGTAAGAACGGCGATAAGTTCGGCCCTCCACCAAAAGTTGTATTGAAGTAAAATGAAATAATTAACTTCCTTTCGTGTATGAAGAAGACTTAATACTAAATTTCAGCAATTTCGGTAAAACAATGTGAGGCACCATTCTATGGGAGCTATTTCAAAACGTCGATCTATACCGACAAATTTCTGACGGAAAGTTTTTAGGCTCAAAGAAGACTAAATACCAAATTTCCTATATTTCGGTAAGAGAATGTGGCTAAAACTTAAAAAATAACGAACATCAAGAAGTACGCTTCTATGGGGATGTAGGAAGACGTGGACCTATACTGATAATACTCTTCTGTAATATTTTATAACTCTTGGAAGACGAAATAACGAATTTCAGCCATTTCGGTTGGATATTGACGTCACAATCTTCAGTATTACGATAATCGGGAGGTACCGTTCTATGGGGGCTATATCGAAACGTGGACCTATAACGACGAATTTTAGTCCGAAATGGGCAATATGAAAGCGTAGACCTGTACAGACATATTTCTGGCGAACAGTTTTATTTCACATTGAAGACTAAATACCAAATTTCAGCCATTTTGGTGGAATATTGAAGATACATCCTTCAAAATCCGAAAAATCGGGAGGTACCTTTCCATGGGGGCTATATGAAGGCGTGGACCAATACCGACCAATTTAAATGGGAAGTTTGAGTACCCCCAACGAAGTCTAAGTACCAAATTTCAGCCATTTCGGTGGAATATTGAGGCCACAACGTTCAAAATACCGGAAATCGGGAGGTACCGTTCTATGGGGCCTATATGAAGGCATGGACCGATAACGACAAAGTTCTGGGGGAAAGTTTTATACCACCAACGTAGACTAAGTACCAAATTTTAGCCATTTCGCTGTGATAATGAAGGTAAAACCTTCAAAATACCTTCAAATCGGGAGGTACCGTTCTATGGGGGTTATATGAACGGGTGAACCGATACCGACAAAATTCTGGGGGAATGTTTTATACCCCTAAGGAAGATTACGTACCAAATTTCAACAATTTCGGTAGGATAATGAAGCTAAAACCTTAAAAATACCGAAAATCGGGAGGTACCGTTCTATCAAAACGTGGACCGATATATCCCATTTTCAATACCAACCATCCGGCAAGTAATAAAAACTTCTGTACCAAATATTGACTCTCTATATTTAAAATTGCGAGTTGTGTCTTGATTTCAACAGACAGACGGACGGACGGACAGACGGACATGGTCAAATCGACATAGAATTTTATGGTGATAAATAATATATATACTTTATAGGGTCTCCGACGAATATTTTGATGTGTTACAAACGGAATGACAAATTTAATTATACCCTCCATAGGGTGGAGGGTATAAAAATCAAAACGAATCAAGGGGAGGTCCTAAACTCCACTTTTCCGAAATTTTGTGTGAGATATCCAAAGGAATTGACATATGTTGTCCATTCTAACCGGATTTATGTCTCGTAAAAAATACGATGTGCAAAGTATGGATCAAGAGTTATCATGCGTACCATTTTATCGAAAAGTTTTGAACATTTGTGGGGAAGTACCCGTATGAGTGCACCGATATTGACCATTTTAGAACTGGTTTAAATTTTGCGCAAAACAATAGGACAACCAGATTTTGGACCGTGCCCTCCATCCACCACACATGGGTGCCATAGCGGATTTTTACAGCTTTTGGGCCTGTTTCTTGGGAAGTATGGACTTGCTTCAAAAAAAAAAAAAAAAACTTGTACCATCGTAAAGAGGAATACAATACAACAAAAATCAAAACGATTCAAAACGAGGTCTTAAACGGCACTTTTCCGAAATTTTGAGTGGGGGTTACCCGAAGGAGTGGTCCGGTATAGTCCACATTCGAACTCGATCTATATCTGGTAGAAATATTACCATATGCAAAGTATGGGTCAAATCAGTAAGTCCATTCGAGAGTTATCGTGCGCATAATTTTTGCAAACATTTTTCAACTTTTGAGGGGGAGGTACCCGAGGGAGTGGACCGATATAGCCCATCTTCGAACTTAAAGTAAATTTGGACAAAATATTACGAAAGCCAAATATTGGTCCAAATCGAATAATCCGTTCGAGAGTAATCGTGCGCTTCAGCCAGCCAGACAGACAGACGGACGGACATTGCTAAATCAACTCCAAATTGTCTGAAACGGATTTCGTCCAAACATACTTGGGGTTTAAAACCATTATTTCGATGAGGCACATTTTGCCCGTATGAGAGTGGGTCTTATGTTGGGAATCATTTTGAACCATTATATCAGGAAGCATGGACTTGCCCACGAAAAACATAATACCTCTGTAAGCAAGACTACAAGGAGTACCTTTAGTAAAAAGTTCCAAAGGATCCTTGAACAGACCTTAAACTGTACTTAAAAAAAATTCACCAAATGTCAACATTGGTGAGACGTAATGAATGTGTGGCTGATCTTGTCTTAGTTGCCTCCATGACTACTGCGATAGGATTTATGTAGCTGCTTGCTGCGCCAGATCATCTCCCAGTATGTCTCCAACTTCGCCGTCTGAATACGATACACCCCCGCAGTCTCCCCAACAACAGGAAATGCAGCATCTAAAACCACATGTTGTTGTTCAGCGCACCGAGAGTGTATCATTCCTGCAACGGTCTCCGCAACAAAGTCAGTAAAATAGTAGATTTTATGAGTCGGAGGAACATCATGGTCTCCCCGTTGCGATGTTTTACGAAAAGATCATACAAGAAGCGAAGGACTTGCCTTCCTTATAAACCAGTCCGTCCAGTACAGACAAGGTATAGGCAAATGAGTGTGATAAGCTTCTTAGTACTAACCCTGAAGATCAAAGTGTTAGGAAGCTTGCTCTTGAAGGAAAAAGTAATTAAGTAAATTGTGGAAAACATAAGAAGAAGGATGCGAGAACGGCGGTTAGTTTAATCGGACGTTTATAGAACACCCCGATAGTGATAGGGCGAAGAGGGGTGTACTAGGCCGTATAAGAGCCCTCCCAGCAGAGGAGGTACCTGACATCATCAGACCCGCGAAATCATCCAAACCGTTGGGCCCACAAGGAATCTCAATGGTAATGCTTAAGTAACTGGATGAACCCGGTGTGAGGATGTAAAAAGTGCCCTCAAACTATCGTTACCCACCAATATTGTACCAGAGCTACTGAAGCCAGGCAAGTATATCAGCAGAGGTGAATCGTACAGGACGATCTCCCCTTTGTCACCAGTAAAGACGATTCTAGATGTACTACTCATCCTCATGATGAGAAGCAGATTCCCAGTATGGATTCCGGAAAACGCTTAGCACCAGAACAGAATTATACGCCACGTTCACACACATCAGTCGAGAACTGAACGAGAACAGGTCGTGCGACCTAACAGCTATGGTGCTACTTGACCTTTCGAAGGCCTTCATACCTTCGATACCAAGTGTTCGTGTACGTTTGTATAATTCCGAAATAAGAAATACAAGATCAGTAAAGTTAAAGAGGGAGTTCCCCAAGGGGCGTTGATATCTCCGGAACCAGTACATTTCTAAAATTACCCGCCCTCCAGACGCATGGACATCGTTATATATGCGGATAATTGTACGATCTTGACGTCGGGTCCTATCGTTGATAACATAGTTCAAATATCTACATAGCTGACTTAGTGCAGTACTTACATCTGAGGAATATGAAAATATCCACCCTGTTCACCACCTGGACGGCTGATTGCGACCACTAACTACCCCAAGATATTGGGTGTAAAATTCGACAGAATGTTTAAGTCGCCAGCTAATCTGTAGGAACAAAGTTCTCAAGTCGCTGGAGACAGAAGTCCAAAGGTATAAGCAGGAACCTCTAGAGCCTATCATGCAGGCTTGAATAACACTCATACTAATTCAGTTGCTTAGGCTTTACAAAGGTATATCGTGGATGCCATACTCTGAGACCATTTTTGCCCATTTAAGATCCGGAAGATCTTAACCCCGTACAAAGAACTATGGAAATAAAGATCGGTCAGGGGCACGGGTTATCGTTAACCGAACATCATAAAGTTTTATAGAAATCGTTTTTAGCCCAAAACATCAACTGATAAGGGCCCACTACAAATTACTATGGAAACAAATATCGCTAGGTTGGCACGGGTTAACGTTAACCAATAAAATGTCATATATAAGGTTTTTGGATCAAATGGAAAACATTTAGGTGGTAGGAGTTCCATTTTTTATACCCTCCACCATAGTGGAGGGTATATTAAGTTTGTTTTTCAGTTTGCAACGCATTGACATATTCATTTGCGATCCTATAAAGTATACATATTCTTGATCAGTGCTAAATGCTGAGTAGATCTATGCATGTTCGTCCGTCCGTCTGTGGTAATCACTCTAGCATCCACATAAGTAAGTCAAGTTCGATGATGGGCTATATCGGTCCACGTTTTGGTATAGCCCCCATATAACGGTACCTCCCGATTTTCGGTATTTTGAGTATTTTCGCTAATATTTTTAACCGAACTAGCTGTAATTTGAAATTTGAGGTTCTCAGTGGTCATGAAACTTCTACAGCAAACATCGTCAACATAGGTCCATGTTTTAGTATAGCCCCCATATAACGGTACCTCCCGATTTTCTGTATTTTGAGATTTTTTTTTAACCGAACTAGCTGTAATTTGACATTTGAGGTTCTCAGTGGTCATGAAACATCGTCAACATAGGTCCATGTTTTGGTATAGCCCCCATATAACGGTACCTCCCGATTTTCGGTATTTTGGGACTTTTAGCTACAGTTTTTAACCGAACTAGCGCAATTTGACATTTGAGGTTCCCAGTGGCCATGAAACTTTTCCACCATACATCGTCAACATAGGATCATGTTTTGTTATAGGCCCCATATAACGGTACCTCCCGATTTTCGGTATTTTGAGAATTTTAGCTACAGTTTTTAACCTAACTAGCTTTAATTTGACATTAAAAGTTCTCAATGAACACGAAACTTCTCTACCAAAAATCTTTATTATAGGTCCATGTTTTCTTATAGCCCCCATATAACGGTACCTCCCGATTTTCGGTATTTTTAGAATTTTAGCCACAGTTTTTAACCGAACTTTTCCACCAAAAATTATAAAGATAGGTTGACCCTTTGATACACACAGAAAAAATGGCCTTTCTAACATATGTCCCAAACATATTTTGCAGCAAACATATATTTGTTTGCAAGCAGTCCCAATCATAACATATGTTTGGGTCCTGCAAACAAATATATGTTTGGTTGCAAACAAATACAAACCCAAAAGCCACCAAAAAAAAATAAATAAACACCTACACCAGTAGGCACTTTCTGAGAGCAAGGGAGCGTAATGTATGCTCACTTGCTCTCAGCAAGCGCTCACTGGCTATTTCTAACATGTAAACACATTTATAAATGGTGGTGTTTTTTATTGAAGGGCATAGAAAGCAACAAAGTCACATGGGTACATCCAAAATTCCAAGGAAATACATAACACACATAAAAAAAGAAGAACTAAATGAAATTAATTATAAAAAGTCGCAATTTTAAAAAGAAAAAAATTATATAGAAACATCATTGAATGCTTCTTCTTATGCCCGTAATTTCAACGTCTGGGTAAACGGGTAGGTAGCTACCTATTAGTTATCTTTACCTACGCGTTTGGTAATTTCTACATGCCATATACCGAGGTGTGTAAAGTTTGAAATCATGTGGTAATATTGGTGATTTTCATCCATGATTTCGCAAAATCATTGCCACATAGAAGTGTTTTACAACTTTTAACACATTGGCAACGATTAACCAGGTAAAATCCTTGGTGTAAGTAACACGGCCGTTTTTGACTCGGTAACGTTACCTATGCATTGAAATTATAAAATGTTGCTTACACGGGAGATATCTGTGAACTCATAGATAGCTACGTCTTGAAATTACGGGCATTAGTTGTGAAATAAAATCGTCAGCGGGAAATCGGCATCTGAAATCATTATATAATGTAATAAATAGGTACCTCCTTATTTCAAATATACATATGTATGTATGTATATGCAAAATGTATTGATGTAATTACCAATATTAAATGCGATTTCTTCCTTGTCCAATAACATTTTTCTATTCACATTTTTGATTCAATTATAAAATGTATTGGACACTTAATTTACTAAAAATCACAATTTTTTTTAAGAAAAGACAAAACACTGATTTATTTACTCACTTAACCGTCTTTACTCAACGATGATCTCTAGAACACTGACAAAAAAGACCAACATAATTAATACCATTTTTTTTCGTTTCCTCTTCGTTTGCTACGTTGGTTAACAACAACAAAGCACAAAACACACGTTTTGTTCGGATTACACCATGCACACAGCTTTTTATTATAAACCAGCTTTACGCAGCTGCGAGAGCCCTGTTGTTACTCTCTTTGACAAAAATCCTCTCCACCAATAAAAAGTTCTGTTGGTACCCAAACATATTAAATTGAGATATGTTACAAAATGTTGCAAACATATATTTGTTTGGACACAAACAAATTATGTTTGAATTCAAACATATATTTGTTTGTAATCAGTCCCAAACAAATATTTGTTTGGATCCAAACATATTTCTAACACATATTTTCTGCGTGTAGCCGAACACATTTTTAGATTAGATTAGATAATTTAGGCAATTGGAGTATCTATCCATGGTCGGTGAAAGAATACGAATTATTCCATTTTAATTAAGACTATTTTATGGTGGAGGGTATAAAAAGTTCGGCCCGGCCGAACTTAACGACTCCTTACTTATTTTTGTTTTTTTTTTTCGTCACTCTATTGTACATATCGTATTGTACTGCACACATCGTCAAAATGGAATAACTGTAAGATTGACATTAGACTTATAATTTACTCTACAATTTCCATAAAACGTAACACTGTTCATTGAATATGAGTTTTGGAAAAAAAGTTGCCCGTACTTTTCAAAAATTGCGGGTGGGCTGTTTTAACAACTTGTTTTAGTTCATGTTTATCGAGAAACTGCAGCGCGTTAAAAACAAAACGTACGAACAGCAACAAAAAACACCAAAAAATGTCGATGCCAACCAAAATGAAGTTGTTGGCCAGTATGGCTGGCTGTTTGACTGTTCGGGCCAGAATTGCTGTTGTTGTTGTCATTTTCGTTCGCGATATTTCGCTAACAAAAATGTAATTTTATTGTGTCTATGCCACACATTGTTGCTTCGACTGTCCTCACGGTTGTTGTTATGTACATTCTTGTTGCTGTTGCTGCAGATGTTGTTGTTGTCGCTGTCAGTGTTATTGCAATTATCGTTGAGATTTATCGCTTTTTCGTTTCACAATACGTCAAAAATTTTTATGCGTTTTTTCGATTTTTTTCGCTTAGTTTTGTTTTAGTTTTAGACATTGGGATTGTTTAACTCTATATGCGTGTCTGTGTGTGTGCTTCACTTGAAACGTCCGAACTATTTTTGTTTTGTCTGTCTTATAGCGGAGGTTCTTTGGATTAGCTAATATTGTGAACTGTTGTTTAATGTGGTATCGTTGCTGTTGTTTGGCGGTGGAGGCGGTGATGGTGGTGTTGTTGCTGGAGCCTGGCATATTTTGCATGCGCATGTTTGTCATTTCTAGCCGACAAATTTCATTTTAGATCATGATTTTTACTAAATTGACTTTTGTTTGTAAGTTGGCAAAAATGGGAACAATATCATCGGCACGCATATGGCTCCGACAGAAGTTGACTGTCATAATTCCTAATTCCACAACAAGTCATATCACAGATAATTACAATATTTTCTGTTGTTTTCTAAAGTGACAGTTGTGTTTTTTTGTCGTTGTTGCAAATGAGATTCTGGAAATGCATTGTCTTCCAAGTTAACAAGTTGGGATTGGGATTACATTTTGTATGCGACAAGAAGTGTGACATGTTATGATGCCAGATATAAAGGCTTGTAATTACATTGGGAGGGATTTTTGAAAACATTTAAAACATTTGTTTTGAAACACACAATGATGGCGATTGAATGGATATTTGAGGAATTATGGTATTATGGGTGGGTGCAATTATGGTGTAAAGGTAAGCAAGCCCGCCTTGCACTACGAATGGCCGGATTCGATCCCAGGTCAGACAACATCATTTTTAATGTCTGTTAGGACTTGGCTATAAAAGTAGGTCCCATATCAATGAGCTACTGTGAATCGGGCTGTGCTCATTGATATGAGAGAAGTCAGGCTTGTCCATGTGGGTTGTTTGTGGGACATATGTATTTCAGTTGTCCATCTTTTCTCGAATATGAACCTCTTTTGAGCGTTTTAAGCAGAAATGATGAAATGCTTAATGATCTAAAATTTTTAGCTTTTTGGTGACTATGTTTTCCTGCTTTGGGTATCAGGACAACCTTTACTTGTCTCCAACTCCTTGCTAAGTAGTTGAGGAATAGACATATACAGTAGATTTGAACTAGCCAAGGTTTAAGTATGCTCTCCGCTCTTTCTAGTATTTTTGGTATAATACCATCTGTCCCCGGAAATTAGTTCAGACTTATTAAATTGTCGGCTTTAATGTTCTCTTTATTTATAGTAGTAGTTGTTTGCTCTTCAATGGCTATCCGCGCAACCGGAAAATTGCATCGTAAGAAGAATTTCATGAAATTAGGCAGAATTTTCCGACCTAATGCCGTTATGTATCTGTATGCAAGTCGAATTTGAGACTCCCATTGCCATAACGTTACTTAGTCAGGCTGTATATTTAGTGTCATCTAGTAATTCACAGACGGTAGGGGATGAAAGATACCAAGCTACCGCCTTTAACATGACAAAGCCCAGGATTTATGCTGGTCCCTTTCTCATCTCAAGTGGACACTGACCTCACTGTGGTGTCACCTGAGGAGCTGCTTTTAACACCCGTTAAAGGTTGTAAGCTAACATGTGTCGCGCGCTCAACCATAAGAACGTTAAAAATTTTCGTTTGGTTGTCGGGTTATTAACCTTCCTTAGAAAAAACAGCCTACTATTCAAAAAACGAATGAAAAGAAAAACAACCCCTATAAAGTTGACGACCCCCGCAAACGTTTTAAGGACCATGATCTGCAAATATACACCTGGAATGTTTGCACTATTTATAGAGAAGGTTCAGTTTACGCACTGACAGATGTACTAGAAAAGTACAAATCCGATATAACTACCATCGATTGATTGGGAAAGGCGTCACATCAACACCTGAAGGCGACTCATTGTATTACAGCTGCCATGTCATAAAGCATGAGTTTGGTTGCGGATTTATAGTTGGTCGGAGGTTAAAACATCTGGTCTCCAGCTTCAGAGAATGAAAGACTTGCTACAATACGGATGAAAGCAAAATTCTTCAATATTAGTTTTATTTGTGCTCATGCTCCAAACGAAGACAAGGACGAACGGACCAAATATATGTATATTCTACGAGCGCTTAAGAAACATATAAACGTTGTCCTGTCCATGACATTCAAATTATTCTAGGCGATTTTAATGTCAAAAATTTAGTCTCCACAGTGAAACATCTGATAATGGAATTCTTCTTGCTGCAGCCATTTCAGACTCTTGGCAAAAAAGAAGAAGACTTTTTGGTTCGGTTTCACAGAAGGATGAGAGAGACTGGATCTTGTGTTCACCCGTTATTCGTAGTCTTTTGCTCGTAAGCATTGGACAGCGGCACAGTAAATGTTCGATTGTCTCTAATTCCTCCTCATCCTCACAAAGTCTGCAGTAGTCGGCGCCTTCGGTTCTACCCCATTTATCTTACATTGCTCTGATATTGCAGTGACCTGCTATTAGACCCACTGTTATTCTGAGTTCGATCTGGTTCAATGAAAGTAGAGATGATGTTCTGCGTTTGGAAAGGAGTGGCCATATGGCCTTGGAAACCCTACATCCAGGTTCGTTTTGCCAAATCTGGCTAGCCTTATTCCGATAGCCCTGTTCTAACAGCCGCACGAAGTGGCACAAGGGTGGCTTCACTGAGTTTTCGATAGTGATATCTTGTGACTCTGATCCACGGCGTGCCAATTCATCCGCCATTTCATTTCCTACAATTTTGCAGTGACCTGGGACCCAACTCAGTGCTACTCTTCATTTTAGGTCACTCAATACTTGTATACAATCCAAAACAACTGCAGACTTGATGGAATAGGACATAAGTGATTTGAGGGCCGCCTGACTATCGACGTATATAGTCACAGGTCCATCGATGCCCGCTTTTATGTTCTTAATCAGTTCTGCAGCTTTTTTTTTGATTGCAAAAATCTCTGCTTGTTCGACTTAAAAGAGAGTTGAAGGTTGAGAATGTCGCTGTATACGCCTGCCCCTGTTGCATTTTCCATCTCAGATCCATCGGTGTTGATTGCCTGAGGGGTCTTGCGTTCATAAAACTCCAGTTTATTGTTAAAAAACTACGTTTTATTCTATGAAAGGAAAGAAATTATAATAAAATTGGTATACATATTTCAGATATTACAAAAAGAAACTTACAAAACAATTTACCCCGTTCAATTCAAAATACAATTCAACAATGAAAAGAAAATAAAATTATTTCTAGTTACATTTAAATTAAAGGCATGCTGTTTTCAAATAATAATGTTAAGTTTCAAAGCATTCTATACCAAATGAAATATTCTTCATATACAGCATAAATATTAGAGCAAACAACATCCTACCCCCCGTAAATCGCTATATATAAGATTTACTAAAAACTAATTAATATTTAAAATCGCCAATTTGGACAAAGGTCTCTTCAACAATCCACTTGCGGTCTGAACTTCGACAGATCTTGCGATTCCATCCTTTCCGGTGAAAAGTTGAACAATTCTTCCCAATTTCCAGTCGCATCTTGCAGTGTCAGGATCAACTAAATATACGACTGTTCCAACTGATATTGGAGTGGATGGCATACACCATTTAACTCTCCTGGTCAAATCCGGTAGATATTCTTGGACCCAACGTCGCCACCAGCAGTCTTTGATTTTCTTCGTAACTTTTCTATTGCAATGCCACGCACACATTTCATCGGTAACTCTTTACTGTTTTCGTCTGAGTTTCTATTAAAAATCTGTTTCCGCCAATTTTCTTCAACTTCATAATAAATGTTCGGCCCATTTGCCCATGTAACATCCGGGTTGTATCTTGCAGTAACTTTGATCTGGTTATTTCGTCCACAGGATTCTCTTTGTCGTGTATCTAACGCCATTGCTCTATTTCTACTTGACTCCAATATATCAGATGGTCTGTTCGCAACATATGGTTTATAGCAGCGATGGTCGGACCGTACCCAATGTCTTTCCTTTCTCTTTTTCGGACAACCTTTAATCATTTCATAATGACTTTTCGTATATTCTGGATCTTCCAACATCTGTTTTTCGCTTTCCACAATACTCGAAGCACGTCTATCCTCCTCCGACGTAAGCGTTTTCATATCAGATTTCACTCCAAAAGTTTCCATATTACTTTTCATACCTTTCTCCAATCGATTAGCCATTAAAACACTTTTACAGGATGCATTAGAGGGATTATTTTTGGGTCCATAAACGATCCATCCTAATCTTGTGTTCACTCCTATTAGACCAGAATTGGGTGAAGTAACTGGAGTTTCTAAAGGAGTTGTCAGAAATGCGTGATTTAGGCTGATAATAATACGGGGTTTTGCCGCACGATAACTCTCATATGGGACTAGACCAAGATGCGAATTGTCACTCGACCAAGTTTTGTCTAAATTTTGTTCTGGTAGCGAAAGGTTCGACGAGGTGTACACATTTGATATCTCATATATTTCTGCTCCTTCATAAGTACCACTTATTCTCAACTTGATATTTTCGCAGTCCTCACGCAAAGTTTGCTTATTCAACCACTCGATGTTCAGAGAATCTTTCTCGCCTTTTATGCCAAGTTCATTTACCAGCGCCTTATCGATTATAGTAGCATCCGCTCCGTCATCCAAAAACGCAAATGTTCTTACTGTTTTCTTTTTACCATATAAGATAACTGGAACCACTTGAAATAAAATAGATCCTCGGTCACGTCCAACGTGACAATTACGCATCTCGAAATTGTCACTTCTATTTGGCTTATCTGGGTGAAGTAAAACATGATGCACCTCGTTGCATTGTTGGCATCTTACCTTCTTAAAACACCGTGAAACTCTGTGGCCAACCTTGAGGCAACTAAAGCACATTCCTAATCGTTTCACTATCTCGGTGCGTTTACCAATGTCGGAATCCAAAAAACATTTTACATAGATCCGCTTGTTTGCAACTTCCTCCAAAAATAGCGCATGTTTTGACTGTAGTTGATGCATGGTGTACTTTCTTAATGTCACTATATCGTTGGCATTTCGAATCTGTTACAGGTAGTGAATCGATGACTACGTGTGCAACTTTGCGGACTGCGATTAACCATGCACTAAAATCTACCACAGTTGCTCGTTCACTCAATGTTAAGCATTTCTCGGCCCATTGTATCTGCCGACTTTGTGGTAACTTGATAACGAGTTCGCTTAACAGTGATGGGTTCGACATATGGTGTTCTGCTTTAGCGTTACGTAAGAACGTTACCATATTTATTACCTTGTTCGCAAACATCACCAAACCCTCCATATCACCATCATCAACTGGTCTTATTTTCCGAATATTAGAAATTTGGCTCTTTATAAGCAACTCCGGACGACCAAATGTCTCTTCCAACGTATGTATTACCTCATCCACATTCGACGAATTGGTTAGAAGGGCTTCCACAGTTTCCTTGGCGCGACCCTTCAGTGATTCACGTAAACGCATTATGTTCTGCAGTTTTGAATAGCCGAATTCCCGCGTGGAGCACTTAAAATCCTCAATAAAAATTGCCCATTCCTCAGGCGTGCCACTAAATTCCGGCAATGGGTAAATTTTCTTTGGTTTTGGCACAGCTCCAGTTAAGTTTGTGGACATTGGCAATTGTTCAATTACGGTACCACCAGCTGTTATTACTGCTGATTGAACCGGCAGATTACTTGCCTCAGTCCTAGCGCTTGAAACATTCCCGGACTGAGAAGTTGACGGAACGTGTTGGGAATTCTGCAAACTTACCGCCTGAATTTGAGACAATATCATATTTTGCATATCCACCATTTGTTGTTGCATTCGATCTAATCTTGCTTCCAAATCTTGCCTGTTACCAATGCACGAATTGTCGTTGGCATCTTGAGTCATACTAACAATGGAATCTTGAACATTCTGTTCTTCGGAATTTTCGTTCAACTGATTTGCATTTTCTCTTGACACTTCTTGAATTTGTTCATCAGTTCCTTCAAACGTTCGGTTTAACGTCTTCTTTCCTCCTCTTCCTCTCTTGGGAGTTCGATAGGCTAGCATCTTCTATTATTTCTTGATTTAGCTGACAATATCCCGACCTACGAGCAAAATACGGACTCAGGTCCACAGGATCTTAAAAACAGCTCCAAATCGTTTTAATAAAAAAAATTGTTGATTGCCTGCGGGGTCTTGCGTTCATAAAACTCCAGTTTATTGTTAAAAAACTACGTTTTATTCTATGAAAGGAAAGAAATTATAATAAAATTGGTATACATATTTCAGATATTACAAAAAGAAACTTACAAAACAATTTACCCCGTTCAATTCAAAATACAATTCAACAATGAAAAGAAAATAAAATTATTTCTAGTTACATTAAAATTCAAGGCATGCTGTTTTCAAATAATAATGTTAAGTTTCAAAGCATTCTATACCAAATGAAATATTCTTCATATACAGTATAAATATTAGAGCAAACAACAATCGGTATAGACCTCTATACCGCCTAGTGGTGGGGTGTTGTGGGTCCAGGCTTCTCTGTTGGGAATGTGCACAACTATTTGCTCTAAGTTCATTGCTGGTGATATGTAGTCACTTAAATTCTCCTTGCTCGTTGGCACATTCGTTCGGCTGAGAATCGCAGCGTGGCCCTGTTGGGAGCTGCACCACTGGTTAAGCTCCTTGAGACGTAAAGCGCTCTTAGATGCCTGCTCCTCTACAATGAGATTTAACGGATTAAGATCCAACAGCACGTTAAGGGCAGCCTGTGGAGTGCTCCTAGCAGCACCAGTTATGAGCATTGATGCTGCTCTTTGGACTCTAGAGCTCCATTGGTGAGAATGGGGCCTACGACTGTCAAAAAAACCCAGTGTATGACTTGTGGTCTCAGTCCCCAACTCTTACCAATGGAGTTCTTGCAAGTGTACAGTGCTATTAGTCCTCTCTTGGCGCGTTCTTCGACATTTCTTTTCCATGATAGCTGATGGTCCAGAATTATGCCTAGATACTTGGCTTCCAAAGAGAGCACTAAAGTGACAACATTTAACGTTGGTAGAGTGAATGTATCAATTTTCCTCTTCCTTGTGAAAAGGACCAGCTCTGTTTTAGAGGGATTTACCCCTAGTCCGTTTTGATAGCGGAAGACATTGTGATAGTGGAAGACATTCATCAAGCGTGTTGGATGTACGATCGTTCCGAGGAGCAAACATGGACACGGACTACTACCTTGTTGCAGCAAAGGTACATACCCGCATAAACGTTGAAAATAAAACTCGAACAGATAAAACGCGGATTTTGGACATCGGTAGGCTGCAAACTAGAGCTTGGGAATTCCCGACTTTTTTCATTCCCGGGAAATCGGGAATGAAAATTTCTCATTCCCGGGAACCCGGGAATCCCCGGGACTATCGTAAATCGAATTCGTGGGGCATATACGTAACAGAGAGTAGGCAAACATGAAATACCTACTCCCTTTATGTGTAGTTGTGTCATTAGTAATCTCTTTGGAACAATATTAAAGGTAAAATAGCAAAAGGGTCAAAAAGCAATAGCAAACATCTTGAACGACGTTGCGTCAAAATCTTGAAAAAAACCAATAAATTATATATGACATATGGCAGCTGTTCAAGAATATCTATATGTATGCGGTCAAAATTCAATTATTTCTGACTAATTTGCGAAAGTTATATAAAATATCTTTTTCCCACTACCATCCTAGCAAAGCATGCTTGATATCAAAGAGTGCTGTCCGATTATATTTTTAAAGTCAACGATATGGTATGTTCTTCTCATGGTTCGAAACGCGTGTTGATCATAGAACAAATTCGTTTATAACGAATTTTTACACGCCTGACCTTTTGAGTATGCGGATTCACAATTGCAACACGGTGGTACCAATGATATATATGCGTACTTATACGAACATACATACATACCATAGTTATTACTTGCTTCCAATCCTAATATACTCCATTTGCCACTTAAGGCCTGGGTATATAAGCTGCCTCGCCTGCTTGCCTTGCTTTCCAATTTCGAACTAGGTTTCCCCTTTCTTCTTTGTTCTTTTATTTTTGTTATGTCAGAAATGAAGCAGGAAAGCAAGGTAAGCGAGGCAGCTTATGTACCCAGGCCTTTACACATTATACAGTTTTTATACCCTCAGCATTTATGCTAACGAGGGTATATACACTTTCATACGGGCAAAATGTGCCTCATCGAAATAATGGTTTTAGACCCCAAGTATGTTTGGACGAAATGTGTTTCAGACAATTTGGAGTCGATTGAGCAATGTCCGTCCGTCTGTCTGTCTGTCTGTCTGTCTGTCTGGCTGGAGCGCACGATAACTCTCGAACGGATGAACCGATTCGGTTCAAATTTTGGCTTTCGTAATATTTTGCCCAAACTTAGTTTAAGTTCGAAGATGAGCTATATCGGTCCACTCCTTCCGGTACCTCCCCCACAAAAGTTCGAAAATGTTCGGAAAATTTGTACGCACGATAACTCTTGAAGGGAGTAACCGTTTTGGTCCAAACTTTGCCCATCGTGGAGCGTGTACCAGACTTAGATCGGGTTTTAATATGGACTCAATCGGTCCACTCCGTCGGGTACCTCCCACACAAAAATTTGGAAAAGTTCAGTTTAGGAACATCTCTCGAATCGCTTTGATTTTTGCTTTAGAAACTTGTATTCACTGCCCTCCATACGACGGTATAAGTTTCATCAGGGGAAAGTCCATACTTCCTGAGAAAATAGCCTGAAAGTTGCAAAAAATCCCCTATGACGCCGTGTGAGGAGGTTGGAGGGCAAAATAACTCTAGAACAGGTCTGCCGATTCGGTCCAAAATTTGGCCTTAGTAATATTTTTTCCAAACATAGTTTAAGTTTGAAGATAAGCCATATCGGTCCACTCCTTCAGGTACCTCCCCCACAAAAGTTCAAAAATGTTCGGAAAAATTTTGCGTACGACAACTCTTGAAGAGAGTGGCCGAATTGGTCCATACTTTACACATCCTAATATATCTACCAGATATAGATCAGGTTCAAATATGGACTATATTTGTCCACTCCATTCGGTACCTCCCACACAAAATTTCGGATACATGTTCACTTTAAGACCTGCTTTCGAATCACTTTGATTTTTGTTGAAGCAACTTGCATTCGCTGCCTCAATTGCGATGGTAAAAGTTGTTTCAGGGGCAAGTCCATACTTCTTGAGCAAACATCCCTGAAGTTGTAAAAAACCCCCATGGTACCATATGTAGTGGCTGGAGATCCATTCTTTTTAGTATCTCCTCCGCAAAACTTTTGATCTTCAATCCTAATGAACATTTTTGTCAGTTCAAACGCCCAAAATTTTTAAAACTCCCTAAATACATGCGTTTTTTGAAAAGAAATTGTTTCAATATACACAGGCTGAGGGTATATCTCTGTCGGCAAAGCCGACTGATACTTTTTTACTTGTTTATATTGCAAACAATAATTTTGGAGAAATCAAAAATTCGAACAGACCACAGCTTTTATATCTTAGCAAATTAATATCCTTCAAGATATATTAAAAAATGCAGAATTATGTAAGGTTATGCAGACTTCGAATTCCAGAAAAAGCACGAATTATAGATATGACCAAAATGTATGTATTTTATACAATGGACCCGCAATTACGAATAATCGAGGCACGAATTATCGCTATCTATACTTATAAAAGAGTTCAGTAATGATGACTCACTGATTCACTGACTCACTGACTGACTGACTGACTGATAATCAACGCCCAGACTAAACGGCTAAAGCTAGAATCTTGAAATTTTGGGTGAGGGTCAGTCTTGGTCCGAAGGTGTCAGATAAGGCTGGATTTTTGGAAATTCGAACTAGAACTGTACTAAAAGTACTAAAAGGTACTAAATATGGTACCCTTTGTATTAGGCAAACGCGAAGAGCTAGAATTCTGAAATTTGGAATGAGGTTCACTGATGGTGAGTTAGAAAGGTGTACCACATGGTTTTTGGAATTCGAACTATAAGTGTACGAAAAGTACTAAAAGTTACTAAATTTAGTACTATTTGGTATTACGTGAACGGATAGAGCTAAAATCTTGAAATTTGGAATGCAAATCTAGGTTAGAAAGATGAGTTGATACAAGGAGGTGGTTTTGAAAATGTGCACTCATGTGTACGAATAGTACTAAATGGTACTAAATTTGGTACAATTTGAATTAGGGCGAACCGATAAAGTTGGAATTCTGAAATTTGTGAATTACTATTACTGTTGGAGTGTAGGTTAGAGATATGGAGGTAGTTTTCGAAGTTGGTACATATGGGTACGAAAGGTACTAAATAGTACCAAATAAGGTGCAATTTGGATTTGGGGGAACGGATGGAGCTGGAATCCTGAAATTTAGAATTAGGATTACTGTCGGGGTGTAGGATAGAAGTATTTTGGAAATTCGTACTTTTGGGTACGAAAAGTACTAAATGGTACCAAATTTGGTACAATATGACTTTAAGTGATCGGATAGAGCTGGAATAGTGAAATTTGGAATTAAGATTACTATTGGAGTGTGGGATTGGGATACTTTTGGAAATTCGTACTTATGGCAACGAAAAATACTAAATGGTACCAAATTTTGTACAGTTTGGATTTGGGTGATCAGATACATTTGGAATCCTGAAATTCGAAAGTAAGATTACTTTTGGAGTGTTGGATAGAAGTAGGTTTGGAAATTCGGACCTATGGGAACAAAAAGTACTAAATGGTACTAAATTTGGTACAATTTGGAATACGGTGATCTGATGCAGCTGTAATTCTGAAATTTGGAATTAAGATTACTGTTCGCGTGTAGGATTGAGGTAGTTGTGGATATTGGTACTCTTGGGTACGAATAGCACTAAATAGTACCAAATTTGGTACAATTTGGATTTGGGTGAACGGATATAGCTGAAATTCCGAGATTTGGAATAAGAAGTACTATTGGAGTGTGGATAGATAAAGTTTTGGAAATTTTTAGTTATGGGTAGGAAAAGTACTAAATAGTACTAAATTTGGTACAATTTAGATTTCAATGATGGGATACATTTGGAATCGTGAAATTCGGAATTAAAATTGTTGTTGGAGTGTTGATGGAGGTAGGTTTGGAAATTCGTACTTTGGATACGAATAGTACTAAATGGTACCAAATTTGGATTTCAGTTATCGGATGTATCTGGAATTCTGAAATTCGGAATTAAGCTTATTGTTTGAACATAGCACTGAGGTAGTTTTGAAAATTTGTTCTTATGTGTACGAAAAGTACTAAATGGTACCAAATCTGGTACAATTTGGATTTGGGTGAACGGTGAACTGGAATCCAGAGATGCGGAATAAGGATTACTGTTGGTGTGTAGGATTGATAAAGTTTTTGAAATTTTTAGTTTTATGGGTACGAAAAGTACTAAATGGTACCAAATTTTAATTTATGTGATCGGATACATTTGGAATCCTGAAATTCGGAATTACGATTACTGATGGAGTGTTAAAAGAGGAAGGTTTGGAAGTACGTACTTTGGATACGAAAAGTACTAAATGGTATCAAATTTGGTACAATTTGGATTACTGTGATCGGATGCAGCTGTAATCCTGAAATTTGGAATTAAGATTACTGTTGGCGTGTGGGATTGAGGTAGTTGTAGAAATTCGTACTCATGGGTACGAAAGTACTAAATGGTACCAAATTTGGTACAGTTTGCATTTGGGTGAACGGATATAGCTGGAAACCCGAGATTTGGAATAAGGAGTACTGTTTGAGTGTAGGATTGATAAAGTTTTGGAAATTTGTAGTTATGGGTAAGAAAAGTACTAAATAGTACTAAATTTGGTACAATTTGGATTTCAGTGATAGGATACATTTGGAATCGTGAAATTCGGAATTAAAATTGATGTTGAAGTGTTGATAGAGGTAGGTTTAGAAATTCGTACTATGGATACGAATAGTACTAAATGGAACCAAATTTGGATTTGAGTTATCGTTTGAACATAGCACTGAGGTAGTTTTGAAAATTTGTACTTATGGGTACGAAAAGTACTAAATGGTACTAAATTTGGTACAATTTGGATTTTGGTGATCTGATGTAGCTGCCATCCCCAATTTTGAATTTAAAATACCTGTTGAATTGTAGGATTGATAAAATTTTGGAAATTTTTAGTTATGGGTAGGAAAAGTACTAAATAGTACTAAATTTGGTACAATTTGGATTTGAGCGAACGGATAGAGTTGGAATCAAGAAATTTGGAATTAAGATTATTGTTGGAGTGTAGGATTGAGATATAGAAGTAGTTTTTGAAATTCGTACTTATGAGTGCGAAAAGTACTAAATTTGGTACAATTTGGATTTGAGCAAACGGCTAGAGCTGGAATCTTGAAGTTTGGAATTAAGATTACTGTTGGGGTGTAGGATTGATGAAGTTTTCGAAATTAGTACTTATATGTACGAAAAGTACTAAACGGTACTAAATTTGGTACAACTTGGATTTGAGCGAACGGGTAGAGCTGGAATCAAGAAATTTGGAATTAATATTACTGTTGGAGTGTAGGATTGAGATATGCTACAACCTGGATTTGAGCGAACGGTTAGAGCTGGAATCTTGAATTTTGGAGTTAATATTACTGTTGGGGTTAGTTTTGGAAATGCGTACTTAGTTTTAGAAATGCGTACTTATGCTTACAAAAAGTACTACATTTTGTACAATTAGGATTTAGGTGAAATTATAGCGCTCGAATCCTAAAATGTGGAATTAGGTACACTTAGGGGTACGAAATGGTTCCATGTATGGTACAATTTTGTATTGGATGAACGGATAGATCTGGATTCGTGAGATTTGGAATTAAGATTATTGTTATCATTTGCTTATAACGTCCGATTTAAGAAATATGTGCCATAACATGTGCCGTAAAAAGTTGTAAATGGCACAGGATTTGGTACAATTTGTTATTGTGTAATGGGAATTTTGAAATAATAGGAGGAGGTTCGTATGTATATATTTACATGTAAAGTACTAAATAGTTCTATAATTGGGGGAACAGATAGAGCTAGAAATGAGGATGGCGGTTGTTGGGTTAGGCCGTATTTGCGCTGAGAACCTCAATTAAAATATCTCAAAAAATGTGGATTGCTCTTGATGTGTAGGCGTGACAAAAATCGAACTAAAGTGGTACGTATTAGTACACAAAATGTTTCCACCATTCTATATTATATATTGTTCATTTGTTTTATATATTTAACGCATACGAAGTAGCGGGCACTTTGCTAGTTCTACTATATTTCCAATATTAAGTAACAATAAGGCAAATAATATATGATACATGAAAATGCAAATACCCGTATTCCCGGGAATTTCAAAAAATTTCCCGGGAATTCCCGAAATTTTTTGAACGGGATTTCCCGGGAAATCCCTGGCCGGGAATTCCCGACCAGAAACATCTGCAAACACAACAGATAGCAACAGCATATTCAGGGGGCATATGAAGGGGTTTTCAGACTTAAACCACTATAACTTAGCCATTTGTTAACCGATTTAAACAAATAATAACTTGTTCTAAAGATATTATTCACCCCTTTAAAAGGAAGAAGGATCACTAGAAATCTGTTGTGATATGTCCGTTTAAATTTGAAAATGTAAGAAACCCAGATTTTCACTACTTTTTATGTTATAAAGATATAAAACGGAGTTACCCAATCGAAATAAAGGAATTTTCGTTGTTCATGTCATCCCAACACGATAGAATTTTGCATCAGAACGCTTGAATAATTTTCTGGTCAAATTTTGTAGCACAATATCATTTATCGACATTTTCCGAAATGTTTGCACATTCTTAAGGCCAAAACTGCCTGAAGGAGCGTTCCAACGCTTTTGCGATGTATTAGAGAGTTTTCAATTACTGTATTGGCTACAATTTTTGTCTTTGTGTTGGATCGAAAATCTCACTGGTTAAGCTGTTATATGCCAAAATATCCAAAAAACGTCAATAAAAAACTTAAAGTCAAAATCGGGAGGCTCGATTTTCGCGGTATATATATGGTCCAGTGGACTTTTTTGCTCAGTTCAATCCCAGGAATCAGAAACGCGAAGGGTTCATTAAGGTTTTTTCCTTCCACACAAATCGCCCCACCCTACTGTTCACCCCTTCGGGTACCTCACACACAAAATTCGAAAGAAAAGTGAAGTTTAAGAGCTCCTCTCGCATCGTTTTGATTATTTTTTTCAGTAGGTTGTTCTAGCGGCCTCATTTACAACGGTACAATTTTTTTCGGGAGTAGCTCAATACTTCCTGAGGTAATGGCCCAAAGGCTGCAAAACCCTGTCGGTACATATGGCTATTGTGCATGGTAACTTTAAAACTAAAAAAAAATCCAAAATGTTTTGTTTTTTTGGTCAGTGGCTGAGGGTATACATATCTCCGTCAGCACAGCTGACTGATACTTTCCTACTTGTTTCGTATAGCCCCCATATAACGCTTCCACCCGATTTCAGGTATTTTGAGGATTTTATCTTAATTTTTAGCTCGAATTAGCTGTCATTTTGAATTTGGGATACCTAATGATACAGACATTTCCTCACAAAAAATTGTGAATTTAGGTCCAGGCTTTGGTATAGCCTTCATATAGCGGCAGCACCCGATTTCAGGCATGTTGAGGATTTAATTTTCATTTTTACCCCGAGTTGTCTGTAACTTGGCATTTGGAGTTCCCAATTGTACAGAAACTTCTCCACCAAAATTGTGGACATAGGTCCACGATTTGGTATAGCCCACACATTTGGTTATGGGGTTCTCAGGGGTCAAAGCAATTTATTTACTAAAAAGTTAAAAGTAAAAAATAATTTAAAAAAATTAAGTTTCAGTGTTTTATTTATAAATGCACTTAAAACTAGAAAATAATAAATATACTCTTTCTCATGATGGAATCTCTCAAAATAAAACGATTGTATTTAAATTAAAAATTGTGAAACAATTAAATGGGAAGCGTTTTATTTTGAGAGATTCCATCATGAGAAAGAATATATTTATTGAAGCTGAGCGACAACAAATATTTTCTAGTTTTAAGTGCATTTATAAACTTAACACTGAAACTTATTTTTTTAAGTCATTTTTTTCGAATATTTTTGTGGGTTTTTTGCATTTTGTTATAGTATTTTCTGTTATCTGTCATTTCACGTTTATAACCCACTTCCTAAAAACCAAGCTATATAGAAGAATCATATAAAGTCAGGGATTTATTAGGAATATGGTAAGAGTATTTTCGCAATCAAAAAACAAGGGATTGGCATGTAAGGATACACCTATATTACCCTCCAAGTTTTTGGCACTTTTAAATGAAGGCCCGATTGCGGGAAATCTTTATGTTTTAGAGAAAAATGTTATTTGTTAAAAAATGCTTAAAAATTCTCAAAATTCATAAACAATTTTAAGTTTTTTCGCAAAAAAATTCTCAACGCTAAGTGGGTTAAAAATAAAGCACATCTCGTGAAAAAAACACTTTCCAGAAGACATATACTACCCGTTCTAATGTATGGTTCCGAGTCCTGGGTACTTGCTCTAGCTGATAAGTGTGTTTGAGAGAAAAATTCTTCGAAAGATCTACGGGACAATATGCGTTGACGATGAATATCGACGACGTATGGACCACGAACTGAATCGGCTATACAACAACATCAGTATAGTTAAACGTTTTGAGATTCAACGGTTGCGTTTGTTGGCCATGTCACAAGAATGATCGATAATGAACCCGCGAAAAAAGTCGAATATACACGGCCACATGGCAGCACACCCAAAATTCAAGGAGTATACAAGGCTTCGATGGAGTAAACAACTGGAAGACAAAATCGAAAAACATGTTATTCCAAATTGGAGAAGTAAGGCAATAAATAACAAGTAAAAAGTCGTTAAGTTCGGGTGGGCCGAACTTTTTATGCCCTTCACCATAAAATATTCTTAACTAATATTATTCTTAGTAATGAGTGTCCTTCCCTGTTCACAATTTTAGATGCAAAATTTTTCGACCACGGATACCCTAAATGCCTAAATTATCTAATCTACTCTACAAAATTTATTCAATCAGATGGTACCTTTATGTGGGGGCTATATCAAAGTATAGACCTACCTTGACCATTTTTGGTGGAAAAGTTTTATAACTGTAGGGAACCTCAACTGTCAAAATACGGGTAGTTCCGTCAAACAATGTAGTTAAGACCCCTAAAATACCGAAACTCTGCAGGTACCGTTATATGAGCGCTATACCAAAACATGAACCATATGTTGCCAATTTTTTTGGAGAAGTGTTGGGACCCCCATGAAACTCAAATGTCAAATTACAGCTAGTTAGGTTAAACATTTTAAAGCTAGTTCGGTTAAAAAATGTAGCTTAAACCCTCAAAACACCGCAAATCGGAATATACCGTTGCATGGACCTATGTTGAAGATTTTTAGTGAAGAAGTTTTGTGACCACTGAGAACTTTAAATGTTAAATTACAGCTAGTTCGGTTAAAAAATCTATTTAAAATCTTGAAAATATCAAAAATTGGGAGTTACCGTTATATGGGGACTATCTCAAAACATGGACCTATGTTGACGATTTTTGTTGGTTTCGTGATCATAGAGGCCCTCAAATGTGAAATTACAGCTAGTTCGTCAAAAATTGTAGCTAAAATCCTCAAAATACAAAAAATCGGAAGGTACCGTTATATGGGAGCTATACCAAAACATGGACCTACATATGTCTACAAGTTTTGGTGGAGAAGTATTGGAATCACTAAGAACTTTAAATGTTAAATTACAGCTGGTTTGGTCAAAAATGTTAGCTAAAATCCTAAAATACCGAAAATCGGGAGGTACCGTTATATGGGTGCTATACCAAAACATGGGCCGTTATATATAGTGTGTTCTCAAGGTTGCAAATTATTACAAACAGAAAAACAAACTTAATATACCCATACTCCATACTATGTTGGAGAGTAGAAAAAGGAATGGAAATCTTTTCTTAGTTCGGCTTATAGTACAAATGTCCTGTAGAGGGCCTTCTTCTTCTTTATTTGCCTATTCGTCATACGAATGTTGGCGACCATTACAATTACAAAGAACAATGGATTTTAAATAAAAAATCAAATAAATTCTTAGATTTTTCACAATATCGGCAAATATGTCTCTGCTTCTGGTAGCACTAAGTATGTGTCCCACGTCTCGTATTCCAGTCCATTCTTGAATATTCGCAATCCAACTCAATTCCTTTCGGCCTTTAGGAGTTTTTCCTTCTATTCTTATTTTTTTGATATCCTGCAAGAGCTTGTAGAGGGCCAACCAACTAAATTCTCTAAACAACAATAGAAGAGAGGAACGATGCAACATTCTGACATATGACTGTAAATCTAGAGCTGCTATAATACCATCGTCAAGTAATTAAGAGGGAGTCAGTCCTATACCATTCCCATATTAGACTTTACAGTTGGTTGCATTGCATAGGGAGAAGCCTTGCTAATTCCTTGGATCGTTTTTCTACAACCATCTGGAGTACATAAAACGCATCTTAGTTGGAGAATACCTGAAAACATACTTCGGCCAGCTCACTTCATTTGTGACGTTTATTATATATCCACCGGGTTTAGGTAATTTGTCGGAGGATTTTTAGAAAATTTTTGATTTTTCCAAATACTGAAATCCTTACATAAATATTAAATTGTATATAGCAATAAAGCACACCCTGTTCACGCCTCCTATCCAAGTACATAAAATTGTAATAAGTACCTTAAAAATTATGTATAAAAACACTTGAAATTCGTTAAATAAAAAATACACAAAAAAGAAGATGCCAAGATATGTCAGTGCAAAAAATAGCAATGTGACACATGTAGCAAGTGACAATAAACCAACAGAGGTGAAGTGAAGAAATTGCAAAATCCTGCAACATCAGAGCACATGCCCTCATCATCGTCATCATGAAGGAACCACCCGACGACCCAACTCTTCGAGTTTTTTGGGTACAAGCATGCCTTCAGCTAGAAAATGGAGAAGGTAATGAAATTTTGTGTTTAATCCAGGGGACGAAAAAGAAATGTTGTTGGGGAAATACAGAAAATCAGACAGCTAAAGAGAACGTTGGTTAGGGATGTGAACAAACGAAGGAGTGAGCCAGGATGTTGACGACGTCGACGACGACAATTGTATGGTTCATATGATGTGCTATGTGGCACTGGAATTACGTATGCCCAATTTAAATGCGCGTTCACATATATCATTCCGGTTGACAGGACAATTCTCTTATCTACAAAAACCCAACAACGCACTCATTCCCTTTTTCTTAAAGTGACATACATGCTTGCGTGTGTGTGAGACCACACATGCATATTTATATACACAAGTATGTGTTTTCGCATAAGCTTTAGCCGCCTTAGCCTTGCCATCACCACTTCAGGATGAAAATTGTAGCCTTGGTCATGCATAAGTATGGAGTGGAGAACAGTTTTTCAATACAAAGCAAAACAAGAACAGCGTACCCTGCAATACAGACCCTCACACACAGATACTAGGTGTGCTCTTCAAAAAAAACGAAAAAACTATATGGACATGCAGACAATGATGTGCCACACTTTTCCTCATATAAATTTGTTTGAGAAATAAAAGAAGTGGAAAAAATAACGCCAGCGATTTTTTTATTTAAATTCTCATTTACAGTGGTTTTATTTGGGGACTAAGTTTTATAATATGGCACATCTTTTATATTTTCTAAACACTTAGACGGTTCCAATAGAACCAGATTTAATGGCAATGGTTGATAAACTTTTAAGTATCATCTTTTTTAAGTTCTAGAATAACGTAGTTGTTATGTTTTCTCTTTTTCAACGAATTTCCTGCATAGCGATTAAATCGCCTTGTGTCATTCCCCTTCGGCATCTTCTCTATAAACAATATGGACATTACGAGGGCATTTCATAGTAATTTGGAATTGTCGACCTTCCAAAACTCAGGTTGTCAAGGAAGGTGGATATTATCCTCTCGACAATACTCCAACATTTCCAACCCACTGTCAAAAATTTTTGTCACTATTTTTTCGATAGGTATAAAGAAATATGAAAAGTTGCAAAGGATATTTTGTTCGAAAAAAAAAAAAAACAAATTCTGAGTCTGAATTGTGAATCCTTTTGTAATATTTACGCAATTCACACATTCCTTTTCATGTTGTATTGTTCCTTCGTTGGTTCGTTCGTTCATTTATTCATTTCATCCGTTTAATCTTTTTAGCTGATATTTCAGTTGTGCAAAATGCCATGTCCTGTTTGCTGTCTTCTGTATGCATTTGGAGCGGAAGCAAATTTACGAAATTATCACATGTTCTCTTTCTTAACCAACAACGTAAGGCAACAAAAAAGAACAAAGTGAAGAAAGTTATGTTATTCCTTTTGGGGGCTTTTGTTTGTCTTTATGTTATCTGCATCTTTGTTTCCTTCATTTTCTTTGGTGACAAATTGATATGAGAGGATTTGTATCCTTTTTGGTAAAGTGTCAAAAATATTGTGCCACGTTTACAATGACGTTTCTTCTTTTTTTTGAAAAACAAACAAAAAAAAAATGAAAGGAAGACAAAGGAAGGTATTAACGTTACAAATCTTTAAGAAACAATTTAAGGTATTTGGGCAGGGACATTTATACCCTTTCAGGTAAAATGTGCCTCATCGAAATGATGGTTTTTGACCCCAAGAATGGACGAAATCCGTTTCAGGCAATTTGGAGTCGATTTAGCAAATGTCCGTACGTCTGTCTGGCTGGATGGTGCGCACGACAATTCTCGTAATATTTTGTCCAAATTTAGTTTAAGATGGGTCATATCGGTCAACTCTTTCAGGTACTGCAAACAAAAGCAAAAGTTCGAAAATGTTCGGAAAAATTGTGCGAACGATAACTCTTAAAAATAGTAACCGATCTGATCCATACTATACGCATCGTTAAATTTCTACCAGAAATAAATGAGGTTCCAATATGGACTCTATCGGTCCACTCTTTCGGGTACCTCCCACACAGAACTTCGAAAAAGTTCAGTTTAGGGCCTGCTCTCGAATCGCTGTAATTTTTGTTTTAACAACTTGTATTTGCTACCCCCATCACAAAGGTACATGTTTTGTCAGGGGGCAAGTCCATTCTTCCTGAGAAAATGGTCCGAAAGCTGTAAAAAAACCCGCTAAGGCACAATGTGTAGTGGGTGCAGCGCACGATAACTCTCCAACGAATAAACCACTTCGATCCAAAATTTGGCTGTCGTAATATTTTGTGCAGAAGTAAAACATGTTCTATCAGTCCACTCCCCCACAACAGTTTAAGATTTTCGCTAAAGTGGTGTGCACGATAACTCTCGAAGGCAGTAACCGACTTGGTCCATTCTTTACACACCGTGATATTTCTATGAGAAATAGATCAGGTTGTAATGTGGACTCGTTCGGATACCTCCCACAGACATTTTCGGAAAAGTGCAGTTTACCCGAAATCTGTAAAAAAAAACTTCTACGGCCAGCAAGTGCAGTGGCTGGTCCAAACTTCGGATTTGTAAATATTGTGTTCAAACTTAGTTTATCTTCAAACGTGGGACCTATCCGTGCACTGCTTGGGGTACCACCCACACAAATGTTCAACAGTTTTGTTTAAGGGTCTGTTCGAGGATCCTTTGGAAAATTTTACCGAAGTTGGATCTATTTATATGGTGACCAACTGAAATGACTGATGATGCGCGATATTTATAGAGAGGAATGACTCCCAAAATTATACCCACTTCCAAAATGGACTATGTCATTCCATTCCTTTAGGTACCTCCTCCGCAAAACTTCTGAGTTTTAATCCAAATCCATATTTTTGTCGGCAAGTTTATAAGCTCAAAATTCTGAAGACGCCCTATTTACATATTATTATTTTTTTTTTTAAAGAAGTATCTCAATTCACACAGGCTGAGGGTATATCTCTTCGGCAAAGCCGACTGATACTTTTTTACTTGTTTAAATAGGTGTCCATCATGAAACTAACACCCCTACCCCAGGTATCAATATTTCTTTCTGGAAGATACTAAAGCCGGCATAAGCAAGTAACATGCGGCTACTGATGTACATATGGGGGTTTCTGAGTGAAATCGGACACTTTTTCAAGATGAGGTTTTTGATTTCCTTTATTTTTTGATATGGTGATGCTGCTCATTAGCAAAACATTTTAGTATATTTTTCAGATTTTGTTTGACTAACGGTTCCAGAGATATCGCGCTTTGAAAAAGTCAAATTCTGTAAAAACTACATGCAAAGAAATACTCATAACTTCTTTAATATTAGTCCAATTTGAAAAAATCTTTTTTGTATGTTTTGTTGTTTTATCAGCTATTTAATAAAAAATAGTAAAAAAATTGCACAGTGGGCTTGGATGCTATTTTCGCGATTTAATATCTAAAATCGATTTTTAAAGATGTTCGACCCCTTCGATTTTCTTTAAATATTTTTGTATTAAACTACGTTCAATTACAAAAATTTTAAGTCCTATGTGGTAATGGGATTCGGACGATTACTATTTTTTCTGAATTTTTTAAAATTTTTCAATACAATTTTTCCTTTATACCCGTGTGAAACATTTGTTATTTTACCAAAAAAATACAAAATTACATTTTTTACATGGGTTTGTTGTTTTATTTAGAAATTTATCATAAACCATCGGCTCATGGTGCGTTTTTGTTTTTCAGCCGGGTCTGTGGTATCCAGGGTTTCCGATTCGGAGTCGGAGTCGAGCAATATTGCTGGAGTTGCAGTCTAAGTCGAAAATAAAAACTCGACTCCGACTCCGAGCGAAATTGTTTCCACATTATAGAAATATGACATTAAATTTGGAAAAAGAACATTTTTTTAATATCATTATTTATTTTAAAAGAAAGGTATAAGAAAACATATATGCAAACGGTATATTATACTAAGTTATAGGACAATTCACAGGATATTTACTATCCTCTGAAGTGTAGTCTATTCATCCATATTTTATTGATCCAATTGATTCTTTACATTTTTGCAAACAAAAGTAAAATTCTATGACAATCGAGTTAAGATTGGACCTTTAACCTCCTTCGTTAGACGTCTTACTGGGCTTCTCACAAAGGTCTATTGGTATTCTCATCTTGTTTATTATGAGAAGTCATCCCTGTCATCTATTAAAGACATTGTGGTCTCTATGAAAAATCTTACTGAATACCCTGCTACACAAAATGAAAGTTAAGATCTGGGTGAGGAAAACTTCCTTTCGGAATGAAAGTCCCAATTGAGAAAAGGATCCCATAGGTGAAATATCTGAGTTATGGCATAAGGAATTTTTTGATTGACCCCCATCAATCATTGAGTAAATAGCTTTTTATCTCGGTTTGCAGATATTGTTTTATCATTTTTAGATTATATGTTTTCATTTAAATAGAATGAGGAACCTTTCTGTCGAAAATGTTGTCCTGCTAGCTGAGTTCCTTCCATGTCCTTTTTGTTCTGCAACTCAAAAAGTAAAACAAAATGAAATTTTCTACAAAAATATTCTACCGAAAATTATATATAGGTTTCCCATATCCAAGAGATCGATATTGTCACGTTTTCATTGTCCTTTATCAGTTTTACCCGTTACTTTCTCAAAAAACCGTATGTTTATGTATTTCGGTAAATTTCTATTAACTACATATAAAATTCGGATGGTTACGCTTCTATATTAGGGCATCATAAAGTCGTTGTTGGTCAACGACATATTCATCCCGCCATAACGAATCTTTCTTCTAGGATTCATTATATACCCAAAGGGGGCTCTAGATATATACATTGCAAGTGAAGTTGCTAGAGTTAAGGTAGTGCCAAAGAAATTCTCGATCAGAGTGTTTCTTTGCACACGTATCTATTTGAGCTAGCAATTGACACTTGGGTAGAAAAAGTTTCTTGTTGAAAAACAAGAAACAAGGGAACTGATGAAGATCTGTGGCAAGATCTGAAACTATAGTATTCACTGCCTTACCCCTTGGTAAACATCGCCAATTTTTCCCACTAATAAATTAAAGTTGTTTTAATAAAATATTAAAACAACGAATATGGGATTAAGCCTGACTATTTTGAAAATCAAAATAGAAGTCGTCATCCCAAACAAAAAACGCCAACCCTCCTAACTGAAAAAAATCTTCCAAAAAGTTACGTAGTTTTCTCGGAAAAAATCATGAAAAATGGCTTTTATTATTGCTTTACAACTGCAGGTCTCCTTTTAAGGCTAAGCACAGTAAAATGTTGGCTTACATCCAGATTGAAACTTGGACATAAATTGCTTATAGTTATATCCTACACCATACTGTGGTAAGGGGTATTATGTCTTTGTGCATTTGTATGTAACATGCATAAGGAAACGAAATAGACCCGCCCGCCTGTCTGTCCATGTATTTTTGTTAGCAACGTACAGGTCGCATTTATTGTCCGAGTCAGCTGAAAATTATTTTTTAGCCATAGGAAGAACGCTATTGCTTTTGGTGAAAATCGGTTCAGATTTGGATATAGGTCCCATATATATTTTCGGCCGATTTCCCGTAATTCGATGAAATTTGAAATTTGTGACTGAATTTGGCCTAGAAATAAATGGGCCAAATTATATCGAAATCGGTAAAGATTTGGATATAGCTCCCATATATACACAAATCACGGTATATATGTCCGATTTTAATATAATTCGGAATGTGTGACTGCATTCGGTTTAGAAATAAATGTGCCAAATTATACTGCAATCGGTTCACATTTGGATATATATTTTCGCCCGATTTAACGTATTTGCTGCACAGAACACATTATATATGACCGATTTCGATAAAATTTGGTATGTGTCACTGAATTCGGTCAAGAAATAAATGTGGCAAATTATATCCATATCGGTTCAGATTTGGTATAGCTCCCATATATATTTTCAGCCGATGTGAGGTATTTGATGAACCAAACACCCTACATCTGTCCAAATTTGAAAAAAAATTGGAATGTGTGACGGAACTTGGTCTAGAAATAAGAGTTCCAAATTATATCGGAATCGGGTTAGATTTCGATATAGCTCCCATATATATTTTTCATATACACAGTGGTATAGGGTATCATATTTCTCTAAAGATTTTCTCACGCGGAAAAATTCCGTCCAGAATATACTCGTGTAAAAAAAAGGAAAAGCGACTAAAACTTTCTAACTTTGCTATTTTTCAATGTAAGATTTGGCAGAACGAATGTCCTTTCTAATGAATATGTAAGGAAAAACTAACACGTTAGCCTATATAGGCCAAAATATAGGAAAAAGTTAAAAATTTGTGCACATTTTATTCATTTTTAGTGGTATAGGAATTCACTCTCGGAGTCGACCCGGGGTCGGAGTCGTAAAAAAAAAATACGTCTGGAGTCGGAGTCGAGCCAAAAATACCTCGACTCCGAAACCCTGGTGGTATCATCGTCGTATTGGATACCAATACTTTGGAATAATGGTCTTATCATATCCTCAACTTACTATCGGTTTCTATTACCAGGCTACTTTGTGGAGGTTGTGCCTTTTACTCTTTGGTAGGGTTTTTGGATTTCATTTCAGTTCCTGTACGTCTAGATTTTTTTCGTTTCTCTCCTTTCCTCCGGAATGTTTCCAATCTCTCCTTTTCTCCCGCTACTGATAGCAAAGTAACCCTGTATGCCGAATACTCTTCTTCGTTAGCAGGACGGCACTCCTGTTCATACCAAGGCTTCCTTTGTGGTGATATCTGGTATCCAAGTATGGATTTTGCGGTTTTTTGTATGGATTGGGCAATACCTTGCCACTGCGCTGATATGTTATCGGGGCGAGGAGTGTAATGATTAGGCAATTGGGCTAGTGGAATATCCTGTGGCTGTCTGTTGTGATTGTTCATAATTTATTTGCTACGTTTAATCGTGTACGTACCTTTGCTGCAACAAGGTGGTGATCCGAATCGATGTTAGTTCCTAGGAGCAATCGTACATCTAGCACGCTCGATGAATGTCTGACATCTCCATCTGATGACAGCCAGATGCATTTATAAAGGTGGATATGCTTAAATGTAGTACTGTGATGTTTTTTGCTGCTGCGAAGTCTATCAGCTTCATTCCATTGTCAGAAGTTTCCGTGGGAGCCTGAGCGCAAATAAAACTGATGATGACAAATTTAATTTTTATCCGACTTGAAGCAAGTCTCTTATTCACCGGGGTGAAGCTGGCTGTTATGGGAGTAAAATCGGCCTTGAAATTTGCAAGTACATCTGCCAGGGCGTAAACTGAACATTCTCTATAAAGAGTTCGAACATTTCTGTTACCAATTCACAGATCTTGGTCCTGGATAACTTTGTAGGGAACCGTTAACTTAGTTTTTTTTGGTTATTAAGCACAACACCCAACCCAATTTCTTTAAGTTCTTATAGGTCCACGTCCTCATATAGCCCCGGTACCTTCCGATTTTCAGTACTTCGAAGGTTGTGGAATCAACATCTTACCGAAATGGCTGAAATTTGATATTTAGTCTTCGTTGGAGGTATAAAACTTTCCACCTCAAATTTGCCGCAATAGGTCCACACCTTCATATAGCCCCCATAAAACGGTACCTCAAGATTTTCGGCATTTTGAGAATTGTGGCCCCAATGTTCCACCGAAGTGGCTTAAATTTGGTATTTGGGATAAAAAAATGTCCACCTGAAATTCGTCGGCACAGGTCTCCATATAGTCCCCATAGACGGGTTCCTCCCGATTTGCGTAGTTTGGAGGTTGGGCCCTCAGCATCCAACCGAAATGGCTGAAATTTGGTACTTAGTCTTCATTGCGGTTATATATCCACCTGAAATTTGTCGGTATTGCTCCACGTCTTTATGTAGCCCCCATAGAACCGTACCCCGGTTTTTTGTTATTCTGAAATTTCACCTGAAATTTGTCGGTATAATCCACGCCTTCATTTAGTCCCCATAAAATTTGGATTTAGTATTAGTTGGAGTTACAAAACATTCACATCCAGAAATTACTCGATACAAGTAAACGTTAAGTACAGCCTCCATAGAACGGTACTACCGATTTTTCCTATTTTGAAAGTTTTAGCCACATGATTCAGCCGGAATAACTGATGTTTCGTATTTAGTATTCGCTAAATAATATAACAGGTACAAAACATCCTTGCTAAATATCAGAGTGTATAGGTCCACGTTTTGGTATGGCCGCTATATAAGTGTAACCCCCATTTAATTTTTTTTAAGATTTTAGTCATATTTCTCTGCTGAAGTGGTTGTTAATAAGAATTTTGTGTCCCCAGAAGATAGAAAACTTACTCGCAACAAGTAAGAAAGTATCAGTCAGCTGGTCTGACGGAGATACAACCTCAACCACTGGCAAAAAAAAAACAAGTGAGCCAAGGCTATAGTCAGGTTTGGGCCGATATACCCTACACCACTACCCCTGTGCATAAGGTTTTGACTGGTAAAATTCAAAATATTAAAATTGGGTTAGCTTACCGCCTTTGCTCTGAATGTCTTCATTAATATAGGTTAATTTTGTTGAAACGCATTTAAGTGCATCGTCAGTACAACTTGAATAAAAATGGAAATGTTTATGTACGCCAACCATCAACAGGCTTCTTTCTCTGTGAGACCCCCATCAACCCCCGAAATTTCGTGAGGATCCGATCAAAATTCCGACCTGTAGTGAGATTGCACAAAAATGGAAAAAGGATGCATTACCGAATATTGCGATATCTCTGTTGTTTGACCACCTATAACAACCTGCTTCACATCGTTGTAAAAGTGATATTTTCTACTTTCTTTGCCAGGTTTTGCTTTCGATATACCTCTTACAGAAGAGAGATATTCGCTTTGAAATAAAACGTTGGCTTTTTCTCCAAATAAGATTTTTGCCCATTCCGACCCCTGAATATTATCCTACCCTTACCAAAATAGACTTCTTCCTCTGTAGGACCCCCATTAACCCTGTAGCGTGATTACAAAAAAATGGAAAAATGGGATGTATTACCGACTATTGCGATATCTCCGTTATTTGGCCACCTACGCCAACCTACTTTGCATCATTGTAAAGATGGGATTTTCTACTTTCATAGTCAGACTTTGTTTTTGGAATGTCCCCAACTAAAGCTGTGATATTCGTCATTATTATTAAAATCGCAAAAATGAAAAGTTGGGTTCTATTAGCTGCTATTGCGACATACTACGTTACATCCTTGCAAAGGTGATATCTTCTACTTTCATTAGCAGGTTTTGCTTTTGATATACCCCATATAGAAGCGGAGATATTCGCTTTGAAATAAAATGTTGACTTTTTGCCAAATAAGTTTCTTGTCCATTCCGACCCCTGAATACTATCCGAGCATCACCAAAATCAAAAGGCTTCTTCCCTTCCGGGACCTTCATCAACACTCAAAATTTGGTGACGGTCGAATTAAAATTGCGACCTGTAGCGAGATTATAAGGTTTAGATGGACAGACGGACGGACGGACACACATAGCCAGATCGACTCAGCTCGTCGAGACATTCATTTTGGTTTATATATTATAGTACCCTCCCACACATAGTGGTGTAGGGTATAAAAATTCAAAACATACCGATAGGAACTCTTAAACTTCACTTTATCAGAATTTTTGTGGGAGGTGCCCGGAGGAGTGGAGCGATATAGTCCAAATTCGAACCCGATCTATACCTGGAGGGAATAATACGATGTTTGGTCCAAATCGATAGTTATCGTTGACACCCGAGGGAGTGGACAGATATGGCCATCTTTGAACTTAAGCTTATGATACCCAACATTTGGTTCGAATCGGTTGACCCGTTCAAGAGTTATGGTGCGCACCAATCAGACAGACAGACAGACGGACATGGCTAAATCGACTCCAAATTGTCGGAAACAAATTTCGTCCAAATATACTTGGGATCTAAACCCGTTATTTCGATGAAGCACATTTTTGGTCGTATGTCGAGTCTTAAGGATGAGGGTATAAAAAGAACTATCCATATATCGTCACCTGAAATGCCCGAAGACGTAACCCTCAAAACCGTAAATCTACAGGAGAAGCAAAAAACTTTATAAAATGGAAACTGTTTTTATAAAATATCAATCTTATGAAGGCGAATATTTTAATCATGTACGAATGGGTATAAGTAATGAAACAAAAACCGCTGAAACGCATAGTCTTAGGATCCTCCATTACAACAACATCTGCAAATTTATCCCATTTTTCGAAATTCTGAATGAAACCATTATTTTTCACCGTAGAAGCTTGAAATTTTGCCAGGGCATGTATTTTAACTTTATGTGTCAGATTCCATCAAAAAACGAATTTAGATTTGGATGTGGGTTACGTCTTCGGGCATTTTTGGTGACGATATATACATCCAGGTTTAAGTCTAGCCGGTATTGCCCAATTTCATGTATTTCGAGTTTTTTTTTGTCAAATTTTCGAACCGAGACTGCTGTAATTTAATATTGTGTGTTGCCACAGGATGCAAAGGTTCAATTCGGAAATTTTTAAATATTGGTCCATGTTTTGAAAAAAAAAACAAGGATGACGCCCCATATGATCTAAGCTAAGCAGATTATCATCAGTAAAGATATTCTGCGTCTGCAATGAATAACAGGAATAGCTTACTGCGTTCATAAACGAAAGGTAACTAATTGTTCCTATTTACTTCAATACAGTTTGTGTCTGTTCTTACTTGTTTCTTCTGTTTTTAACATTTGTGTGGGGATGTCTTTTGGTAACATAGGTCCAGCTCTTAGTAGACCTTCAATGCTTTGTCAATTAATTATTTAGCCACATATTTAGCTGTTTGTCTTGACCAGTACTATCATTGGAAAGAAAAGAATTATATCGAATTATTTATTTCATAAACCTTTTGAACTTCCTATAATTCCTTTAGAACTAAACTATTGTCCGCCTAGATGACACAATTTCTTCAAATGTTATCTTTGAAATTATTGGATTGCCAAAGCTTTAGATATAACTCATTTTTCCATTTACTTAAAGCTAAGATTCTCAATAAAACTATCCATTGAATATTTCTTCTTTTCTTTTTGCCATTCATCTAAGTAATTTATGTTACATGGATTCGATGAAGTACTACTCGACAAATATCATGTCAATTGTGGGCGTTATTCGAACAAATGTCAGCAACAAATTGAACAAAACGGATGTTAGTAGGATGGGTGGAACAATTCGAATGAAAGAAGACCAAAAGTCATGAGATTTGATAATGGATGGCATCAATTATAACACGCTGCAAAAATTCTTTTCGGGTTTTTGTTTGTTCTTGCCCATATACAAAGTGACTACTACATCTACAAATGTTGATGATGACTTAAGAAATGTCCGTTGTAGTTTCGTTGATTTTTGGTTTCGGTGAGCTTCTATGTCTCCACAGCTATACAAATGATGATGCTGCTGATGATTTTGCTATTTGTCGTCGTTTGCTACTGTTGGCGTTCTGTGTGCTGTGTGTGATTTTGCAGATACCATTGTAAACTGCTGATTCGCTTACAATTTACTGCCATTTACTATTGTTGTTGCTTTTGCTACTGTTGTTGATGATGATTGTTGTATATTTCTGTTGTCGTTGTTTACTCTATCTGCTCCTTGATATACTGTTCTGGTGGTTTATTCCGTTTCCTTTTTGCGTATCTTTATTGCGCTGATTGTCGTCGTTGGTTAATGTTGTCTGACTTACTGCTGGTTGGGTGGGGGTGATGATGTTGCTGGTCGTGGTGTTGGGGGTGCTGCTGTTGATGCTAAATCAGCAGAAAATTTTTGCAGCAATAACAGCCGGACAGAATTGTTTGTTAAGTGACAAATTTGACATTAACAGAGTTAATAATTCAGCAGTAGCAGCGCCAACAACAAGAACCGAACAGGATTTACAAATGAAATGTAGTTTTTGTCTTCCCTTTTGTTTTTTTAAGAAAATTTGTGTGAATTTTTGCTGTGTAATCAAATTAAAAAGGAATAAATTTTTGTGTAGTTGAAGATAAAAAATCTGATTCTAAAAAATTTGCCCATTTTAGTACTGTGCCGTTAGCTGACCATAATCAAGAAGGCTCGAAAGTAGACAGTATTACTGACTCCAAATCAAAAAGGAAATACTGACCATAACACAGGACGATATATTGTAGGTCACCAGAGGATAATACGCTTGAGAGATTGATCTTCCCCATAGTCGTAACACAGCTGCATTACGTAGCGTGCTAGAAACCCGTCATGCTAATCCTAAGGTTCCTTCATTTGTTTTCATATTATTCAATATTTTTTCGTCTTCTGAACGAGGTTTTGATCTGCCAGTTATTTAGCACACAAGGAAAATTTGTCTCTCTTTCTCTCTCTGTCTCTGCAAAGTTGAAGAAATAAAAAAAAATCCATATGTATCACTACTCCCAAGATTATAACTCGATGCAGTTTTCAACTCAACGATGGGTTCTCCATCTTCTTCAGGTCCGCAAGCCATGTTGATGTTGGTGCGACTGAACTTTTTTAAATCCTACACCATAAACTGGATGGTATAATTAAGTTTGTCATTCCGTTCTTAACACATCCAAATATTCGTTTATATATTTTTTTGATCAGAATAAAAGTCTTAGTCGATATAACTATGTCCGTCTGTCGAATTTAAGATACAGCTCGCAAATCTTAAGATAGAGCTTTATAATTTAGTACAGAAGTTTCTTTTGGTTTGGTTTCGTTTTAGGACGCGCAGCTACCATTGTTGGCAGTCACTCCACTCGGAGACATTAAGGCCATTGCGATCATCTTTAAAAAAAGTTGTGTGTGATGGTTGGTCTGTTGCAGACTTTGTTGATGTAGAGTGGTTTGATGTGATGAAATAAAGACTGGTGGCTGCTGGTTATGGATATGGGTGTGTGGTTGCTGAGGTTGTGGTGAGAGCTGCAGTTTTATGTTCATGTGGTGGTGTGTGGTGATTGCTCTGTTCTGAAGTGATGTGCGGTGGTTGGTCTATTGCAGATTTTGTTGATGTAGAGAGGTTTGATGTGATGAAAAGAAGACTTGTGTAGGTGACCTCAGAAGACCTCATCCTCTTCGCCACTACGGGTGCAGTAGAATTGGTCACACAGGGACCGCCAGCCTTTGAGGATGCCGACACTGCCACAGACCCATCATCTCGTTTTGCGAGCTTCCCCCTGCCCATCAGCTGACCCACCTCCATCACCTTGTTTAGGGGCTTTGAAGAAGGGCGACAGAAGGGTTTGGGGAGGCTGCTGGTTTTCTGGACCTGTTTTTTACCTTTTTGGCTTCTTCACAGCATGTGCGGGCTGTGATTTAGCCAGGTCAACTTCGGGTAGAACAAGAGGGCATTCTGTCGTCACTTCCATGTGTGTTACGACAGGATTCCCTCCTTCACTCGACGGGGGAATTTCATTAACTGGAAAATCCTTAATCGTTAAGTGAGGATATTTTCTTTCGAACCTCCTCACAAACTTTAGGTTCTTTCGAATTATTTTAAATTCCCATTCGGTGTTAGTTTTATGGACTTTATTGACGAATCGCTTGCAATACGATATCGCAAAAAGATAGTCCTTTCTGTCCATTGCTTCTTTACTTGCGGCGTTTTAGAGGTTGAACGTTTTTGTGACTCATCCATGTCGTCCATGGTTGCGTCACACTCTCCGACAACTTCATCCACCGCAGTTTGTCTAAGAAGCAATGGTAGTTTGCCTGAACAAGTTGGAGATACGACCTTGTCAGACAGATGTGGGGCGCCTCAGCTTGACCGGTGGAGGGAACTATAGTGGTGTCCATTATTCCTTCCTCATTGGTTAATGTTGAGTCGTTCACATCGTCGACCTGTTCGCCCTCGACATTTTTTAGTGGGAGAAAATTTTCCTCAATTTTAGAGAGAGGTACTCTACTATGTCTACTTAGACTATCATTAATGATGTCTAAAATCGGGCTGTCGTCCACGCCCCTAATTGGAGCACGATGCGAGGTGGTAGGGGAAATTGAGGAAGAATTGTCCGTGTCCAGGAACATCGTCAACGAGAGGGAGGTAGTTGCACTTGTAGAAGTGAAGACTGAGGCTGCCAAGGCATCCACACCAACATCAGTCGAAGGATTTTGTTTTTTGAGGGTTTTTGTTTTTGGTTTTTTTTTAAGTTCGAATATCCATTCGTTATTGAATTGCTGGAAGGTCAAGAGGTCAACCGTGGCATTGCCTCCTTAGCAAGGGCTTGACAAAACCAATTTCGTTACCCGTTGATTCGCCCAGGTATCAACGTGGGTCCGTTCAAACACAGTTTATAGATACCCCACTGTAAAACTTGAAACCACCGATAGCCACGAGTATTACGCATAACGTAATGGGTAAGAGATCGCTACCTGGATAACCTTTGGTCAGTCCCACTTTCTCGTTCTCAAAATGTCATGTAGAACGGAGTTCTACTAATCCGTTCAGGATTACATGTCGAGTATCGAGAAATTTTCACCTTAAATTTGTCGGTATATGTATGTCCACGCCTTAATATAGCCCCCATGGAACGGTACCTCCGGATTGTCGGTATGTTGAAGCCTGTGGCTCCAATATCCTACAGAAATGGCTAAAATTTGGTATTTGGTATTTATTGGGGGTATAAAACTTTCCTCCTGAAATTTGTCGGTATAGGTCCACGCCTTCATATAGCCCCCATCGTGCGGTACCTCCCAATTGTTGGTATCTTGTAGGTTTTATCACGCTAAACTGGCTGATATATGGTAATTAATTTTCATTGGGGGTATTAAACTTTCTACCTGAAAGTTGTCGCTAAAGGTTCATGCCTAAATAGCCCCCATAGAACGGTACCTCCCGATTTTCGGTATTTTGAAGGTATTAGCCTCATTATCACAGAAAACTGGCTGAAATTTGGTATTTAGTCTTCGTTTCGGGTATACAACTTTTCACTTAAAATTTGTCGGTATAGGTCTACGCCCTCATATAGTCCACATATAACGGTACCTCCCGAATCTTGGTATTTTTAAGGTTTTGGTCTCAATATATCACCGCAATAGGTGGAATTTGGTAGTTAGTCTTCATTGCGGGTGTAAAACTTTTCACCTTAATATTGTCGGTGTAGGACCACGCCTTCATACACCCCCACAGATCGATACCGCCCGATTCTCGGTTTTCTGTAGGTTCTAGCCCCACTATCACACCGAAATGGCTGAAAGTGGATATTTAGTCTTCTCTATATCCCACTGAAATGGCCGACATGTGGTATCTAGTCTTGGTTGGGGGTATCAAATTTTCCACCTGAATATTGCCGGTATAGGTCCATATATTCGTTGGGAGTATAAAACTTTCCACATGAAATTTGTCGATATAGGTCCACGCCTGTTCTGTAGGTTTTAGCCTCACTATCACACCGAACTGTCTGAAATTTGGTATTTAGTCTTCGTTTAGGGTGTAAAACTTTCAACCTGAAATTTGTCGGTATAGAATCTATACGAGCTTCTTTGCTTAGATCGTATAGTGAGGGCGCCCACTGAGTTGTTTTTGCATTTGCTTCTCTCTCTCACGTACAGTGTAAATGAATGAAAACAAACAAAAACATAATGTGGTTGTTGCTTTTTTCACTCATACGTTCATACATGTCTTCGCTTTGGTTGTATTTCTGTGGTCGTCGCTGGTATAGATAGACGTCTTCATATAGCCCCCACAGAACGGTACCTCCCGAGTTCTGGTATTTTGAACGTTTTGGCCTCAGTATTCCACCGAAATGGCTGAAATTTGGTATTTAGTTTAAAAAACGTTTCACCTGAAATTTGTCGGTATAGGTCCAAGTATTCAGCCCCTATAGAACGGTACGTCCCGATTTTTGGTATTTTGAATGTTGTGTATTCCGTACTTTAGTTGTCTTCTTGGTGTATTCCGTACTTTAGTTTTCTGCTGTCGATGCACTCAAATAGAGGAGCTTCTGTCGCATAATAAGTCCTACCTTATTTCCATGCATTGGAATGTCATATTGCAGAAATTTAAATGTGCTTGTAGAGTTCTTATTTACGGCAATCTGCACCGATCTGCCATCATCAATTTAGGAACAGTCATATCCATTTAGTCGTTATATTTTACATTCTTGCTCAAACTTGCTTCATCCTGGGACTCACCACAAGCTGTGGTCTAGTTTTCCTCAAAAGTTGTAACAAAAATACTATACAACACTCATTTTGTCAAAAATCACATTGTCGTCGTTTCTTTACACATTCATCTCCCTTGATAACAGAACACACGAGAAAAAATGAGAAAGAAAACAGAACAACGAACACCAAAGAAAAAGAAGGTCATAAATAAAAATGCTGAGCTTAACTAATTTGCCAACAAATTAATGAAAATATATTTATTTATACATTTTTCTGCTTTGTAATCATTTTTATTGGTCGGTTACACATTGATGATGCTGTTGATGATGATGGTACGTACCAAAGGAAAGGAAGCAATGAATGCCTTACATCTATTTCACATGTCCTGTGGGTTCTGTTTCCAGTAAATCCCATTGTTCTTTTTTCCAGGGGTTTTCCTTTCATTTGATGATGGCCAAAGCGGTATTAGTATTTTCTTACATTTGGAATTATTTATGGCTTTTATGAAGGTCATCTGCACATAGCACAAATACGCACACACATGCTCACATATTCACCGACATACATACGTGTAAACCTGATCTTTTTTTTGGTGTTTTTGTGGTGTTTAATCCTCAGACAAGGGAATGAAATATGAGCTTTTCTCTATCGATATGAGGATTAATCCACGTGTTGGTTTGGCCATCATAGATAGGCGTGTTCAATATCCAGGGCTTATGTAGTTTTTTGTTTCTTTTCTGTTACTTTTGCTATTTGCTAGTAATAAAAAACCATGGTGTGTAAACGATTGCCGGAGGAATTATTGAAGTTTGATATCCGTTGCAAAAAGTAATGGAAATAGCTTAAACCAGTTAAAATGCATTCTAAAATGTTTTCAAATATACAGCTAAATTAAAAAAAAATAATTTTGTATTGGAACATGGGACAGTGGCCTGAAGGTTGATTTAAGCTCAAAAGTGTTGATCTTTCCAGGGAATGGGAAAGGACATACTTCGACTGTCTTTGGAACAAATCTAATTTTGCTAGTCTTTAGTAAAAGTGGGTCCACGAAAACAATTACAGTCGAACTTGTCCATAATAAACTTCCCTGTAAGAAAAACTTCTCCATAACTAAGTTGTTTTTAAAGGGTTATGGTCACTTAAAAATTTTACAAAATTTTAATGTACAGGTAGAATAGAATATGTTCCAAAAATTTGATTGGACAAAAATTAGCTGAGATATGAACGTTAGAAAGGAAACATTCGTTATAATTTGTACGTAATGCTAGGTTTACATTTACGAAATCCACTCGATTTCAACTGTCAATTCATTTGCGTGTACGTCAAATGAAAACTCATCTCAAATCCATTGGATTTCATTTGACTTTTAAACAATGGAAGTGACAGTTGAAATCGAGAGGATTTCCTAAATGTAAACTTACTATAATACCGAAGTTTTAGAAGCGGTTTTCTCGAAATGGCATTTTGAATGTGGTACTCACTGTAGCTCGAAAACGGATGATGCGATGTTCATATGTTTTTATGGAATAATTATACACATAAAAAGCTCGTCCCTAAGCGAGAGACTTTTTTTAAAAAAAATTTTACGAAAAAACTCTCAATATTTTTAGTTAAAATTTCCAAAGTTAAAAAAAAATACTTCTTGGGTTTTCATAAAACTCATGTAACTCTTAACTGTGTCGATATGAGAACATGAGTGCAAATAACACTAGTATTGAAGAATTTTCTATCCAAGTTGTAGCAAGTCTATCATTCACTGTTTTATCCTCCGACCAACCACAAATCCGCAACCAAACTCTTAGTTTATGTCATGTCAGCTGTAATAAAGTGTGTCACATTTAGGTGTTGTTGTAAAGCCTTTCCAACCATCGTATTTCCTGTATGCCACTACAAGGCTCAGTATTTATTAAGTACGTCTGCTAGAATGTAGACTGCACCTACTCTATTAAGAATGCGAACATTCCAGGTGCATATTCACAGATCATGGTCAACTTCTCAACTTCCTCAGCATTTATGCTAACGAGGGTATATACACTTTCGTAATATTTTGTCCAAACTTAGTTTAACTTCGAATATGGGTTATATCGGTCCACTCCTTCCGGTACCTCCCCCACAAAAGTTCAAAAATGTTCGGAAAATTTGTACGTACGATAACTCTTGAAGGAAGTAACCGATTTGGTCCATACTTCGCAAATCGTGAAATGTCTACCAGACTTAGATGAGGTTCCAATATGGACTCAATTGGTCCACTCCTTCGGGTACCTCCCACACAAAATTTCGGATAAGTTCAGTTTAGGACCTGCTCTCGAATCGCTTTCCTGTATGCCACTACAAGGTTCAGTATTTATTAAGTACGTCTGCTAGAATGTAGACTGTACCTACTCTATTAAGAATGCGAACATTCCAGGTGCATATTCACAGATCATGGTCAACTTTAGAGGGTTTTTTCTTTGTTTTTTTTTATCCTCAGCATTTATGCTAACGAGGGTATATACACTTTCGTAATATTTTGTCCAAACTTAGTTTAACTTCGAATATGGGTTATATCGGTCCACTCCTTCCGGTACCTCCCCCACAAAAGTTCAAAAATGTTCGGAAAATTTGTACGTACGATAACTCTTGAAGGAAGTAACCGATTTGGTCCATACTTTGCAAATCGTGAAATGTCTACCAGACTTAGATGAGGTTCCAATATGGACTCAATTGGTCCACTCCTTCGGGTACCTCCCACACAAAATTTCGGATAAGTTCAGTTTAGGACCTGCTCTCGAATCGCTTTGGTTTTTGGTTTAGCAACTTGTATTCACTGCCCCCCATACGACGGTACAAGTTTCATCAGGGGCAAGTCCATACTTCCTGAGAAAATTGCCTGAAAGTTGCACAAAACCCCTGTGACACCGAGGTGGTTGGAGCTCAAGATAACTCTCGAAAGGATCTGCCGATTGGGACCAAAATTTGGCCTTAGAAATATTTTGTTCAAACATAGTTTAAGTTCGAAGATAAGCCATATCGGTCCACTCCTTTAGGTACCTCCCCCACAAAACTTCAAAAATGTTCGGAAAAATGTTCGGTAACTTTTGAAGGGAGTGGCCGAATTGGTCCATACTTTACACATCCTAATATATCTACCAGATATAGATCAGGTTCAAATATGCACTATATTTGTCCTCTTCATCCAGTACCTCCCAAACAACATTTCGGATAAGTTCACTTTAAAACCTGCTATCGAATCACTTTGATTTTTGTTGAAGCAACTTGCATTCGCTGCCTCAATTACGATGGTAAAAGTTTTTTCAGGGGCAAATCCACACTTCTTGAGAAAACAGCCGAAGGGTGTAAGAACCCCCTATGGCACCATATGTAGTGGCTGGAGATCCACTTCCAGAATGGTCAATGTCGATCCATTCCTTTAAGTATTTCCTGCGCAAAACTTTTGCTCTTAAATCCTAATCAACATTTTTGTCGGTTCATACGCCCAACATTTTTAAACCACTCTAAATACATACGTTTTTTGGGAAAAAATAGTTTCAATATACACAGGCTGAGGGTATATCTCTGTCGGCTGATACTTTTTTACTTGTTTCATAAGCCGACGCCCAAATCCGAGTTTTCATCGCTCTTATAGCACTATACAACACTGAAAATGCAAACAACTTCTGGTATGAATTTTTTGAAAGTACATATTTAGACTACAAAAGCCCTAGTAGGGTTTTGTCCTGTCAGATCCAGTTCGGATTTTATGGCGTCATCTAAACCGGGCTAAATCTTCACTTTTTTGCATTTATCAGGCCTTTATCTCAGAAACGAATAGGAATTTGGTCTTGCTGTCTTTAGCAATACTGTAGCCCTAAACTAGTAGAACTTATCTTTTGAAAAAACCACATAAGAAAAACTCCATCTAGGGCATCAAAATCTATAAAATATAGAAAATTTTACATAATTGCTGAAATTCTGGTCAGTATCAGCTAAACTATTAGGAGTTGAACCAAATAACCTTTTGCAAAAATCTTGTTGATGTTCTCAACAATTCTTTAGAACCTTCTGAAACTCTAAAATGCTTACTTTATGTTGTTTCAGCGGTATTTTGCATCATATCTTTTACAACACGTATTTCAAACACAGTTCACACCAACAGTTTATTCTCACATTTTGTATTTCACTACATTATTGATATTTTTATTAAATCGTCGTTGAAAAATGTACTGAAAACAACGGCATAGAGGCATTTTACAACAATGATATGTTCTGAAGGGTTGTGTATTATATTCCAGGGAACATTTTTGCAAAAGAAAATATTCAGAAAAAATTAACGGTTTTGGAGATACGGTGCGAAATGTATAAAATTGTGGAATTTTTGCATATATTTTAAAATTTGAAGCAATAAAAGTAGTTTTTCGAGTTCATTATTTCTCCAAGTATTTTATTCTTGTCCTTATCTACAAATTTGCTTCAGAGGTCAGAAGAAGATTCCCATTGGTTTCAGAGATATAGCCCCGAATTTCTTTAAAAACTCAATATATAACCATGTTTAGATGGGGCCATAAAATCCGAGCTGGATCTGACACAACAAAACCCAACTAGGGTTTCTTGTCGTTTGGGTCTGCACTTTCAAAAAATCCTCAGTTCGAATTGTTTGCACAAGATCACCTTAAAAATGTTGCACAGTGTAGGCAAACGTGCTGCACTTGTTAGCTCACTACATTCAACGGGTGTTAAAGGCAGCTGCACAGGTGACACCACGGAGAAGTCAGCGTCCAGTTATGCCATGTTAAATTCGATTAGGGCCGTTGCTTTGTATCTTTCACCACCTGCGTCACTAAGTCTTTCTGTGCAATAATTACCACTGCTTGTGATACCTAACCCTAAAACACCTCCAAATTGAAATCCCTTATAGGCTTAGGTTGGAATTTTGGAACTTTCGGTTTTATGCCGAGCATAAAAATATATCTTTTTGATACCTACACCTGGATTTTATTCTTTCTTGCCCATATTGTGGTCTCTATTACAAAGATATAATTTTATTCTCGGCATAAAACCGAAAGTTCCAAAATCCCCATACAAGCGTATAAGGGATTTAAATTTGTAGGTCTTTTAGGGGTAGGTATCAAAAACAGTGCACTTTGGGTCGGAATGGGTATAAAGGGATATGTAACGTAATAGCTACATTTACCCTATCTACCTTATCACTCCTCAACATTTATTTAATATTGACTTACATTCATCGAGGAATATTATGCCTTCGCTAACATTCAGGGCATATTTCTGGATAATTTCATGCTGCTCTAGAATGGGTGGAGTGCTGGAGTTACACCGAGTACGAACGATTGAGATTATGAAGGCTGTAGCAACCACGTAAACCAACTTGGAGCAGGGTCCGTACTCGAAGTATCTTCTACGAAGCCAAAGCCATGGTTCTTTGGTTCGTTAGTTTCCTGCGATTTGTCCGCTTTCGCGACTTGTGCGCTTCTTGCGATTACTTCGCATTAAAATTCATACGATCGTGACTTCTGGTTGCACCAAAAGGCCCAAATGAGCAATATGAACTACTGTTATATGAAAGTAACATTAATCCGAGCACTATAGACACCACCAATCCGACTAGTTCAGCCGGATAGGTAATATCAAGAGCCACCAAGCCGAGTATAATCAACCTGGCTACACACCGAGTATCATCGTACCAGCCCTGCTACTACAGCCGTGCAATTTCAACTCGACAACTACAAGCTCAGAACCATCCAATCGACTATGTAACATCACCCGATGGCTAAAGCGAGAAAATTCCAGCTGAGTGTCAGTAAATCTACTAAACCGCTCGTGTTTAACACAAGAGTTGGTGTCCTAGAGCTGACTCAAGCTGCGAGTCAGCCTTAGATTAAAGCATTCTTAAATATTGGGACATTACATGTAGAAAAGTCGACAGCAGGATTTTGGGGTATTATTGTAGAATGTAACAATGAAAAATATCATGATAAATAAAGACTACAGAAAAGCTTCGGTAAAAAATCCAAAAAGGTTATTGAGCAGTCCTCAAAATACAGTTAATCAATAACCTTAGCTAAAAAGTGGATTTTTTAAGATTTTATACTAGAGAAAGTTCACAATTTACAAATTTTCTTAAATCTGTCGCAGGAAATAATCTTGCAAATATAATTTTAGTAAATATAGTCTATAGATATATAGGTATTAAACATTACAATAAACAAGTAAAAAAGTATAAATCGGCCATGCCTACAGAGATATACCCTCAGTCTATGTGAATTGAAACTTTCATCTACGGACAGATCGAATGTATTTAGGGTCTTTTCGGAATTTTGTGGCCATTTTAGGACATTTGAACTTGCCGACAAAAATATGATTAGGTTTAAAGTTCAAAAGTATTGCGGAAGAGGTGCTTAAAGGAATGCGCCGACCATTATGGAAGTGAATCTTATTTTGGAAGTCATATCTTTTCGATAGATATCGCGCCCACTAGTCAGTGGGTCATCGTATAACTTTTGGACCAGTATGCCAGGAAGCATGGACTTGCCGACGGAAAGCATAATATCGCTGTAAACAGGACCACAACGAACAGCATCGCTATTCCTTTTTCAAAGGATCTTCGAACAGACCGTAAACTACACTAAGACATTAATGTTGAGCTTTTGTGGAGGAGGTACCCTATAGTCCGGTCAAAATAGACATTGAAATAGCAAAAATTCCCACAAAGCTGAATTTTGGTGGAGAGCTAGGGTTTGCCATTAGAAGCAAAGTCCTAAAAGTCCCCATCGATCCCATGTGTGCAAAAAAAAATATTCGGGGTCAAAGGTCAAAATTTAAGGGTTTTTAGGTTTTCGGATTTATTTTTTGAAAACGGTTGATCTAATCAAAAAGTGACTTAAGTAAATATTGTAGACAGAAAAATTATCTACAAGTTTGACCCTTACAATTTTTTTCTTAGAAGGAACCATTCTTGAGATATAGCTGTTCTAAAAACACATGGTTTTTATGCACTTATAAGGGAAATATGCACATATTCAGACGAACCGGCTAAAATAAGCGAAGTAATCGGGTCTGTCCCCCAAAAATATATATATTTTCTTGAAGAGCGAAGTTATAGCTATCTTCTAAAAAAGAATTCCAACAAAATCGGAGTCTGTTTAGTAGAGTTATTCAATGATAGAGTCATTTTATGCAAAAATAGCCCATTTAACCCACATGTATAATCGAAAGCCCAACGGGAACGACCCCAACGAAAACTCTCCGATTTTTTCCAAATTTTGTCCGAAGGTAGGGTTTGTTGCGCTGATTACGGAAATGTATAATTTTCAACGGTTGCGGATACGTTTCGCCGGTTATTCGACCCGAAAGGCCAAATTTAAAAACCGGGTTAGACCCGGTTCTACTGAACCGATTACTGCAAAGTGGATATCGTTTGAAAGCTTACGGAAGTATCTAACACATAGTGTCGTTACTTTAACCGGTTCGCCTCATAATGTACTTACGCGGCTATTTTTTTTTTTTACCTTTAGATCGAGATATCTCGAAAATGGTAAGTCTTTTTTAAGAATCATAAGGACCAATCTTGTAGACAATTATTGAATATACAACTTTTACTTTAGCGGACTTTTGCTAAGTATTACCGTTTTTGAGAAAAATTAAAAAAAACTGAATAATGCCTCCAAAAATGACCTTTGACCCCGAATAACTTGTTTTGCACACATGGGATCGATGGGGACTTTTAGGACGTTGCTTCTAATGGCCAACCCTAGCTCTCCACCAAAATTCAGCTTTGTGGGAATTTTTGCTATTTCCCCCTTATACGCATGTCTATTTTGACCGGACTACTAAGGAGAGGACCGATATGGGCCATTTTAGAAGTTAAACTACATTTGGACACAATATTAGGAGATCCAAAATTTGAACCAAATTGGTTCAAGATATTCGTGCATAACATTTTAGTAACATTTTTTTAAATATTGGGAGGAAGTACCTTAAGTTGTGGACCGGTATCGCCAATCATCGAACTGAAACTAAGTTTGGACAAAATATGACGTAGGCCTAATTTTGAACCAAATCGGTTGATCAGTTCGAGATTTATCGTGCTTTCCAGCCACTATATATGGGCCCATAGGCCCTTTCGGACTGTTTTCTCAAGAAGTATGGACTTGCCCCGAAAACAACTTTTACCAAGTCTTAAAGTGAACTTTTCCAAAATTTTGTGTGGGAGGTACCCAAAGAAGTAGACAAATATAGTCCATATTCGAACCTGATCTATACCTAGTAGATATATTAGGATGTGTCATGTATGTACCAAATCGGTCACTCCCTTCAAGAGTTATCGTGCGCACAATTTTTCCGAATGGAGGAGTGCACTGATATGACTTATCTTCGAACTTAAACTAAGTTTGAACAAAGTATTACAAAGGTCAAATTTTGGGCCGAATCGGCAGATCCGTTCGAGATTTATCTTGCGCTCCAACCACTACCACTACACGGTGGTTTTTTTTTTGCAACTCTCAGGCTATTTTCTCACGAAGTATGGACTTACCCCTGATGAAATTTGTACCGCCGTATGGGGAGCAGTGAATACAAGTTGTTACAACAAAATCGAAGCGATTAGAGATCAGGTCATGAACTTAAGTGGACTGATTAAGTCCTTATTGGAACCTAATATAAGCCTGGTAGAAATTTAACCATGTGCAAAGTATGGTTACTCCCTTCAAGAGGTATCGTTCGCACAAATTTTCCGAACATTTTCAAACTTTTGTTGGGGAGGTACTGGAAGAAGGGGACCGATATAACCCATCTTCGAACTTAAACTAAGTTTGGACAAAATATTACGAAAGCCAAATTTTAGGTCGAATCGGTTGATCCGTTCGATTGTTATCCTGCGCTTCTGTGAGACAGACGGATGGACATGGCTTAAACAACTCCAAATTGTCTGAAACGGATTTCGTCCAAATATACTTGGGATCTAAAACCATTATTTCGATGAGGCACATTTTGTCCGTATGAAAGTGTATATACCCTCGTTAGCATAAATTGCGCCGTTCGAATTCGTCGATTATAAGGAGGTTCCATACTTATGTGCCTTGGGGGTTCGGAAAAACTTTTTAACTCTGTTTTTTTGGATACTGTCAACATTCAACGTAAAAATTAAAAAAAATACGAACAACAGACTTTAGGAGAATAAAAAATGAAAGCTAAAAGTTTTCAGCAGTCCAAAAGTGGAAAATTTCTTTTTTTATTTCCGCCGCATATTTATCCTCATGTGACCGTTTATACGATTTGTACTGTCACAGATGAAGATTTCCCGCTATTGTTTGTAGCTGCTCACAGTTGATGTTATCATCTTTTTTGATGTTCACTTTAAAGTGAGTGACGAAATATAAACAGGGATAATAACAATAGCTTAACGGCAGCGTCATAAAAAAGAACACAGATTTTCGGGTTGACTTCTGGGTATCCTGGCTCTAAGGGGATAAGGGAATGAGGTTTCTGGTTGGATCTGTTGTTTGGGGATGTGTGTTGTGTTCATAATAGTTGTGATGGTAGTAAAAAACATTTTACGCTATGTTGATTTGCTGCCGGCTGTTTGTTGCTGTTGTCACAACTTTTGTCGTCCTGTTCCTTTTTTTGTATTTTACGCAGAGTTTTGTACAGGATACCGGATACAATTTGTATGTATGTGGGTGTACTTTTTTGTAATTTTTTTCTTTTTGGAATGCTATTTTTGTGATTGTTGGGTGTGGGTGTGTGTGCGTATGTGTATGTCCTTAAACAATTTCCTTTTTATGTTATTTTAATTTTATGTTATTGTTATGACACAATGAAATGAAATTGAATTGACACTGACGCCATATCGTAGTAAAATATGCGAAAGTGAGGAAACATCAACCGAGAGCAGCGACAGTAGTCGGAGTAGCAGGAGCTCAAACAGAAATAATGTCATCATGAATTTTTGCTGGAATCTGTACCATGTGTCTCACTGTTTAAATGACTTAAATGTACTCTAGCGTTTGTTATTTTTTGTATTTGAACACATATGTGAATGCTGGTATTATAGTTACTTTAACTGTGCAAGCGAATATGACGGACGGACATACATATATAAAAACACTCACATAAATAGATAAGCAACCAACACCCCTCAAAGAATGACAGTTGTTAGTGACATTTTTATTGTCGATGCGGTATCCTTTAAGACTTAAGGTTTTATTTCGGGATCATAACGGGATTTTATTTCATTATTAAAATGGGTGTATGCGTGTGTGTGTGTAAAGTATATATTAAGGTTATGAAATGAGGGTTTATTTGCAGAAGATGAGATGGAAATTTGTCAGATTTTATTAAAGTAAAATTAGGTAAGGTTTTAACAGAATTTTAATTCTCTCAACACGGACGGAATAGCTCTAACGTATGTAAACTTTTTAATATTTTTATAACCTCAGTGTTATGGGTATAGCGCTACACTTTGTCACGAGTAAAAATGTGCCGTTTGGAATAATGCTTTTAGAGCAGTCAAGATCACCCATATAAGTTAACGTGACTACAGCAACATATGTTCTCTTTATTCTCATCTGCCCTGGTATAGCAAAGGAAAGACTCGCTCAGAGAGACCGTTTTAGAGCCGCATCAGGCAATTTGGAGTTTATGTAGCCATGTCCGTTCGTCTGTCTAGATAACTGGTTAACACGATCAATCTCTTAAGGAGTAACCGATATAGTCAAACTTTGTACATCGTGATATTTTGACCAATCTAAGTCCAAGTTGAATCTATCGGTACCAGCATAAAAGTTAAAACAATTGCAGTTTAAAGACTTTGAAATGTTCAACAAAGGTTTTCCTATGATCCTGATTACAAAGACGTTATTATTTTCGTGAGCAAATACCGACTTATTATCGAGAAAGCAATATAAAACTTACTGTCGCTAACCAAAATGGCTGGTGGGCACGACAACTACCGAAACGAGAGACCGAAATGGTCAACTCTTTCGAGTATCTCCCCCAAAAATGTTCCAATTTTCCAATGACATTAAGGACTTTTCGAAAGCACTCCTCGTTTCGATAACATATCAGCGCTGTGACAAAGTATTGTCCTCTTCATGCCAACAGTCGCAAAATCGGTTCATGGATTACTGATGCCTCCATAGAGGAACCCATTGTAGGAACAGGAATGTCGTGCTCCTACCAAAGAGAAGAATTTAGAATTTAAGGCTACATTTCAAGCTGTTATTTTACCTTAAATAAAACATAAAAATATTTGTATAAAAAATAAAAATAGAAATTTTTATAAAAAATATTTTCGAGGGCCTTTGAGCCCCGCTTTCGGTGCGTGGAATTGTTTTAACCGAACCTATTAAACGCGTTTCGTTATCAGTACTATATTCCGCACATGGTACTGACGTGGTATTTTTTTGGTTATAGCCCTAGTGCTCACATTTTGGAAAAAGGTTTTTTTCTAAACTGTTGATATCCGAAGGCAAGATGGGATACGAGCTTTTCAAGACCGGATACTACACGCTGATAAGCAGTATGCATCAGCTAGATAGACCGTGACAATCCTATGTTCCGTACATATAAAAGAAGATAAAACAGCCTGCTCAAATTATAGGGGCATAAGTCTGCTCTTTATTGCTAATAACATTTTGTCCGGAATATTGCGTGAATGCCTAAAACCTGTCAAGGTGCGCCTGAACTAACTTTAAATGAAGGGTGCTTACCCTGGGAAGTTTTTGCGGAGTCTGAAACTACAATTTTTATAGATGAGAACCAGTAAGGAATATGTTAAACATATATGGGAGTTATATCGAAATCTGAACCGATTCCGATATAATATGACACACTTAATTCTAGACCAAATTCAGTCACATATTCCAAGTTTGATCAAATTTGGACAGATATAAGGTGTTTGGTTCATCAAATACTTCAAATATGGGGAAAATATATATGGGAGCTATATCCAAATCTGAACCGATTTTCACCAAAAGCAAAAGCGTTTTTCCTATGGCTAAAAAAAATATTATTCCCCAATTTCAGCTGAATCGGACAATTTTGGCTGAATCTACATGGACAGACGGACGGACACGCATAAATCGACTCAGAAAGTGATTATATGTATATCCCCAAAAGGAACTATGGGTCTATTTCTTTTCATATGCATGTTACATACAAATGCACAAAGACATAATACCCCCTTGTTGCAGCAGTGAAAGTTTTCTAAAAGATTGACTTTCATGATATTTTTGTAAGTTTTTACCGTTTTTGAGATATAGAAGTTCTAATTGGGACAATGTACTAAATGTATCGCCTCCTTATAAAACAATATCATGCGCGATGAGCCTTAACTACTTAAAGTAAAAATCGCTTACATCTGGTAAGTTTTTGCGGATTTTAAAACAGCATTGTTCATGGATGAGACAAATCTATATATAAAATAAGAAAAAATCGCTGGAGGAGTTTTTAAATAAATCACGGAGTTTTTTTTATACCCTCAGCATTTATGCTAACGAGGGTATATCAGGAATATTGTCAATTATTTCATATTCCATTTCAGAAAAAAAGGATATTTTTTTCGCGCTACATCAAGGATTTTTGATATGTAAGTTAAGAAAAAAATTGCCAGTACGAATCTGGTCGCGAGCCAATTTTTGGTTGTTGCGGACAAAAGTTATGGCGCTTTTATTTCGCTTTTTAAGAAAGAAAATATTATAAAAAACGCTAATTATTTTAATAAGCACCATTGTTACAAAAAAGTTCTCTCGAAGTGACTTCAGCGAGTAGATTGCATAATACCTGCAAAATGTTACACAGAATTCGCGGAATGTACATAAAATTGATAAATAATTGAATATAAGTCAACTTTTTTTCAAAATTAAGGCCAATTTAGTGGTCATAAAATTACATAAAAATTTGCTGTGGATCTAAACTTCACGGCGAATCAAATGTGACTACCATCGTACAGATTGGTGTTATAGTTTTGATGTTACAGCCAAAATAAGCACATATTTTGGTCAAAAAAGATTTTTTTTTGACAAAATATTTTTTCACATGCATTATGTTGTAGAAAATATTGGAAAAATCTATAGGAATATTTCTTTCGTTTTGCTTAAATCTCCCAATAAAATAGACTGATTTTGCTTTATTAACATTCGTATTAAAGCTTTCCCATTAGGGAAGGTAATTGGGTTGATGAGGATATATCTCAAAGCTTCTGAAATGGAAACAGAGGTCAAATAACGCATTTTAATTTATATGCATTTTAAGATACGTGTAAATCGCGTAATTATTAAAATCATTTTGTCCGCATGTGATTTTCATGTACAGCAAGACCATATCTTTTGATTTATATATATTTTTCGAAATGTACATTGGAGGCTAATATGTAGCATCGGCTGCATCCTAGCATTAAAAAACCTATAAAATATCTCTAATTTGCGCAAAGTGCATACAATTTTTGTCCGCATCCGATTTCAGTGTTCACCATGAAAATCTATATCGATATATATCTATTTCAAGGCGATCAATCAAGAACCGTGGATGTAGCATCACACACTATTTTTTGAGATAAAATGAATGTAGCTCCCTTATAAGTGAAGTTTTCAAATCTCTGTTTCCGCTAAAACGAAGTTGTTTCATTGCAGTGGAAACGAACCGCGGAAAACGTGATAAAATACGCGATATTTCCAAAAACAATTTTAGACGATTTTTCTGCTTTGGAATTCTTGTAACTCGCGTTTTAGGAGATGGATTTTCACGGGGAATGATTTATTGGATCAGGAACCTAAAAAACTAAAATGTGCAATCAAGTACGAAGAAATCGAATAAGAATTGTTTAAATTAGGCCCGAAAAATATGATTTTTAGAAAAATGTTCACACAAAATTTTCGCATTTGGATGCAGGTTTCTATGAAGCTGTGCGGACTACATTCACAATATTCGTATCAAATAATTCAGAATCGCAAGTGCTACAATCCTATATATGGTTTTTATAAAAACCTGTTTGCGGAACGAAAGTAAAAGAAATTTTCAAAAAACACTGTAAATCTGGCTTCAAAATGTCAGCATCATTTAATGGTAGAAGCAGACGAAATTTTGAAAAGTAATACATTAGTGGGATGATCCTTATTTAGTTTGCTTCTGCTTTTATTTTGACAGGAAACTCGAGAGAAGTGTGGTTTACTCACAAATCGAGAGATAACAAAAAAAGACATGGTGGCTTCAACCCATTTTCACCAATTTTTTAACATAAATGTAGCCACAGCTTCCACGCAAATTATCTTTTAAGGCCAATAATTTTTTCCACGTCCAAAAACATTTAATTTTATCCAAAAGAATTTAATTTGTACAAATACAATCACGAGTCGCGTGTTCTAAAAGGATAAACCTTGGCTTCAGCTATGTTAAATTTTCAAAAATATTGGTGATATACACTTTCATACGGGCAAAATGTGCCTCATCGAAATAATGGTTTTAGACCCCAAGTATGTTTGGACGAAATGTGTTTCAGACAATTTAGAGTCGATTTAGCAATGTCAGTCCGTCTGTCTCTCTGTCTGGCTGGTGCGCACGATAACTCTCGAACGAATGAGCCGATTGGGTCCAAAATTTGGCTTTCGTAATATTTTGTCCAAAATTAGTTTATGTTCGAAGATGGTTTATATCGGTCCACTCCTTCCGGTACCTCCCCCACAAAAGTTCGAAAATGTTCAGAAAATTTGTGCGCACGATAACTCTTGAAGGAAGTAACCGATGTGGTCCATACTTTGCACATCGTGAAATTTCTACCAGACTTAGATGAGGTTCCAATAAGGACTCAATCGGTCCACTACTTCGGGTACCTCCCACACAAAATTTCGGAAAAGTTCAGTTTAGAACCAGCTCTCAAATCGCTTCGGTTTTTATTGTAACATCTTGCATTCACCGCCCCCTATACGACGGTACAAATTTTATCTGGGGCAAGTCCATACTTCCTGCGAAAATAGCCTGAAAGTACAAAAAACCCCTATCACACCGGTGCACAGTGGTTCCGCCCGTGGACAAAAATCGAAAAATTGATAGCGACAAATTTTATTGCGATTGAAATAAATATTCTCTAAACATATCAAATTTTTAACATCCAGCCTTATTTTTGTAAATTTACAGCGGCTATACGCCAAGTTAAGTCGAAGAAGTTGTGATTTGTATGTGAGGCCTTAAAAACGACAAATACATCCGCAAAGCATTAGTAGGTTATGAGTAAAATTAAAAAAAAATTGGAGATGTAAATGTGCAATTTTCAAAATGAAGCTTATAGGTGATGGCATTGGTAATGTTTTTACGAAAAAACAAATTCATAATTCGTTTTCTAACTTTAATAAAAATAAATTCTTAATAAATGACTTTTTCGGCTATTGTTAATATAATTAGTATTAATTTATGTTGAGTTTTACTAATGTTGTGAACATTTGTGAGTCTCGAAATTTTTTTTAGAATGCAGGGGACAGCCTCTAGTATACGATTAAAAAAAGTCCAGCTGCCCCCATCTGCCACCCGCTAAGTTAATCCTCTTACACCACGCCCGTAAAATCCTCAAAATTCCGAAAATCGGGAGGTACGTTTATATGGGAGCTATACCTAAACTTGAACCTATACTGAACATTTTTGGCAAGGAGATATTTTGCTCACTCAGAATTAAAAATGCAAAATTACAGCCAAATCGGTTGGAAAATGTGGGTAAAATCATCAAAATTTCGAAAATCGGGAGGTACGTTTATATGGGGCTATGCCTAAACGTAGACCGATATTGACCATTTTTTGCATGGAGGTATTTGATTCACTCAGAACTCAAAAAGCCAAATTACAGCCAAATCAGTTGGAAAATTTCGCTAAAATTTTCAAAATACCGAAAATCTGAGGGCACACTTATATGGCGGCTATACCTAAAAGTGGACCTTTATTGAATATTTTTTGCAAGTAGGTAGTTTATTCACTCAGAACTCAAAATGCGAAATTACATCCAAATCGGTTGGTTAATTTGGCCAAAATCGTCAAAATACAACAAATCGGGCGGTATCTTTCTATGGGAGCTATACCCAAATATGGACCTACATCCACTAAAAATGGTTTTCTATCTTTTTGGCTTGTTATAAACCTACGTTTAAAATTTGGAGGCGGTAGATCGATTAGAACTATTTTTGGCACTCTTTTCCATACAAGTGGGACCACTGTGCGGTGTAGTGGTTGGAGTGCAAGATAACTCTCGAACGGATCTGCCGATTTGGTCCAAAATTTTACCTTCATCATATTTGGTCAAAACTTAGCTTAAGTTCGAAGATAAGCCATATCGGTACACTCCTTCAGGTACCTCCCCCACAAAAGTTCAAAATTTTTCGGAAAAATTGTGCGCACGAATGGAGTGACAGATGTGGTCCATACATTACACACCCTAATATATCTACCAGATGTATATCAGTTTTGAATATGGATTATATTTGTCCACTCCTTTGCCTACCTCCCACACAAAATTTCGGATAAGTTTACTTTAAGACCTGCTCTCGAATCACTTTTATTTCTGTTGAAGCAACATGCATGACCGATATCGATTTTCTATTCCAAAATTTATGCGATGATCAAGATCAACTTTCGTAATGGACTATGTCGGTCCATTCCTTTAAGTACCTCCTCCACAACACTTTTGAATTTTAATCCTATTCCACATTTTTGTCGGCAAGTTCGAATGTCCAAAAAGGGCCACAAAATTCTGAAAAGAATTCGATCTGTCCGTAGATGATAGTTTAAATTCAGATAGGCTGAGGGTATATCTCTGTCGGCAAAGCCGACGGATACCTTTTTACTTGTTTTTTGATTTTTTTCATCTATGAACATTGCTGTTTCCGGATCCGCATAAACTTCATAGGTGTAAGCGACTTTCATATAAAGTTAGTTCATGCGCACGGTGATATAAGTCAAGTAAATAAATATACCCTATCCGTGAGGCTTTAGACCCGGCAAATCCAACATTGACCAGATATTCCGGTAAATATATGCAGATCGACACTTACCATGTTTTTTCGATTATAAAGCAGTCTTATTCCCGGAAAGTTTCTTCGGTTTTGAAAAATTATATTAATTCTTCAGTTAAAATAGGAATTTTCAAAAGAGCCTGTGATATTTTCAACATCCTGCTAGCACAGGTTATACAAGATGAAAAAGTTAAAACACATACAGAAAACACGAAGTTAGGGGGAAGCCAGTAGACCACACACTTTTGGATGATAATATTTAACTCATAAAAGGGGGTCAACTGGTTGATAAAAAGCAAAATATGTTCTTTCCGAACTTGGAATCCAACGTTCGCATCTCGCAACATTTTCCCAAACTTAGATCAAAGTCGAAGATGGACCATATCAGTGTAATTCTTCAACAAAGTAATTCTTCAACAAAAGTTTAAAATTTTTTACTAAAATGGTGCGCACTATAACTCTGGAAGGGAATAATTGATATGCTCTAAAAAGCCAGCAAAAATTAATGATAAACACGATAACTTATGAACCAAAAAGGTGAGCAAAATAAATTCCAATATGGACTATGTCGGTCCTATCGCTCATGCTCCTTCAACGCCAAAATTCAAAACTTTTGCTCTTCAATCCAGCTTAAGATAATTTCGTGGATCTTGTTGAAGTGTAAGTCATGACTACGCCAAACTATGGAGGGTATATTAAGCTTGTCATCTTACTTGTAACTCCTCGACATAATCAATTGCGACCCCATCCTACATCCACAAAGCTATATCCGTCCTTTCGTCAGTCCGTTTGCGGAAATCACTCTAGCGTCCGAACGGATTAAAGTAGGTGGAAAAAGTTCCACGTTTTGGTGGAACTGTATATCAGCAACTGCCAGAAGATGCTGTAAAAAAGTTCAGGAACCATGTTTTCACTGTAAACAACCCCACACATGGTCGTATACCAAACGGTGCTGAGGACTTGTAACGTGACCATTACATTTTTTTCTTTTTATTTAACTTTGTAGTCAACCCGCCTCATTATATGTCCCACCTTAATGTACATATTTCTATGAGTCCCGCTATTTATGACTGGTCATTACATTCCCTGCAATCTTCATAAAATTCCATGTTCATAACATGCATTGCAGTGGAATTATTTTATTTCAGTGTATAAAAATTACAATCAATTCGTAATCAATTCTCATTCGTTTCCTTTTGCTCCCAGCATAAGAATTTCGGTTTTCGCCGTTCGCTTCCGCGACTCGTTCGCTTCCCTCTTCATACGAACGTCTTCCCGTTTCAGACTGAATAAACCAGGGGCCCCGACGAGAATTACATACCCGACTGCTACACCCGAAGACTCTAGCCGAGGGTCACAACACTACCACACCAAGCCGACGACACTTTGGCGAACATCATCAGCCCGAGGCGAGGGTCATCAACACGAATACACTAAGCCGACTATCATCAACCCGAATACAACCAGCCGACTTGACTCAACCCGAATACCACAGGCCGGGTCGCTTCAACACGACTACACCAAGCCGAGTATCATCAACCCGAATACAACAAGCCGAGGGTCACAACTCGTGTACACTAAGCCGAGTATCATCAACTCGAATATAACAAGCCGAGTCGCTTCAACACAACTACACCAAGCCGACTATCAACAACCCGAATACAACCAGCCGAGTCAATTCAACCCGAATACCACAAGCCGGGTCGCTTCAACAAGTCGCTTCGTATAAGTACTACAGCCGAGTACCAACACATCAACCACTATCACTGGTAACGAGCATCGCCGGACCACTACTACAACTTTATCAACATCCCTATTTCTCCTGTCACCTGAAAACGATTAACTGCGAGCCCCCACAATAAGATTCCACCCAGCTGAGACGAACAATCAACATATTTAAGTATATCACCATATCATGTAAATATCCACATACTTTAAGCACCAAGAGTTGATAATAAAGAACTGAACTGTCATCACTCGTGTTTTCACTTAAGGTTTCGTGGGTGCTTGGGTTGACCCTGGCAGGCGACTGAACTTACCTCAGCCATAGACTAAACCCTCGTTATATACTCTTAGGCTAAAAACTGCCACTCTTTCCAAAAAATGTCAAATGACGGCTGGCGACACTGCGTGTTGTCTAGGCCAGAAGGTTTTTAGTGACCCTCGTACCAGTGGTAAAAAACTTCTCCACTAAAATTGGACACATACATAAGTCCAAGTTTTGACTTAGACCCCACAGTATGGTATCTCCAGATTTTCGATATATTTAAGGCTTTAACCTCATTATCCCATCGAAATGGCTTAAATTTAGCATTTAGTTTTCGCATAGTCTACAACACTTTTTTTAGTCTCCGTTGTAGCTAATACATTTCACGGCACTGAATTATTCGTATAGGTCCACGTTTTAGTATTGTCCCTGTAAAACGGTAGCTCCCGGCTGCAATCTCGCACCAATAAAGTTTATGGTGGAGGGGTACAAAGTTCGGTCGTTTGTACTTGTTTTAGTGATTATTAATTAATACAAAGAATTCCTGTAAGTAGTACTAGCTTTCATCACTATTACCGTTATCCACATACATACATAAATCGGAAATTGTAATTTGTATGCCAAGGACAAGTGCAACTTACATATAACACATTATTATTCTTCTCATTCGCAATCCATATATTCGATTGAAAGGCTGAACACACATTTAACGTAAAATGGGTTACCAAGGGTTATTCTTTAGCACTAACGTATGCCCTTTTAATAGCAAAAACACCCACATGATGGTACACCTTCCCACTCCTCCTCTGCCCACACTTTACGAACATTCAAACAGAAAAGCGTATTAAATTATGAAAAATTGAGTTATAATAACAGCAATACTGTTTGCTGGCAGTCCAAGTCAAGCCAGTTTACCGACGACGATGACAACAGCTTGCGAAAATTATTTGTTGCCCAAACCCAAACGAGAAAGGAAGAAGGAAGCAATAATAATGCTATTGCTACCGAGCACAGAAAACAATAACAACATTACGACCATTTGTAGGTAGGTATTGCCAAAAATGAAAAGATTTTTATATGCAAGTGTGATAATTTTTATTGTTTTGCCCCTGCCCTCCAAAAAATGGTGGCAAAAATGTGGAAAACAGAATTCTCTATTAAAATGGGGTGGATGGCAATGGTTTGTGTGATAAACATAAATCTTTCACATATTTGTTGCTGTGCCACTTTTTGCCCATATTTTGAGCTCCCCCAAAAAGAAAGGATCCATTATTTCATTCCTCAACAACTCATTCTGAGAGGGGGCCAAATTTGTGACTCTATCTCTGCTTATTTCCTTTCTCGATTGTTTTTTTTTTTTAGTTTTTCCCTTCTTCCTGTCATCATCCATTCAATGACAATGAAATAATTCGGTGATATGTAACATCTGTATTATAAGTCTTTCTTTCTTTTTTCGTGTTTTTCCCATTTGGAATGATTTGGTGTTGCATGTTCATTGTTTTCAGCAGACTGACTGGCTGGCCTGATGGCCAAACAGCAAGCAGATGATGCTGATGAAAAGCACGGGCAAAGGAAACAATGAAAAAATATGTGGGCGTAAATTTTGAATGTTGCAATATTCGAATGTTTGTTGGTGGGTCCCCGGGTTACTTGTGTCAATGCCATTTTTGTTATTGCCATTATTCCTGTCATTCGCCACTGTTGTTTATGAGAGTGGATATCATTGTTATGATTGCTGTTGTTTTTGTTGAAAATGCGTTATTGATATCTCGCTCATTGTGTCCTTGTTGGTGCCATTCGTCCTTATGCGCGCTCATTTTGATCTCTGCTTGATTGATTAGTTTGCAAAAATGATTTGCCCAACGTGGCTGTTTACGTGTATGTGCGTGCCACCACCGACCGACCGACATACCCAACCAGTGTTTATGGAAGTGTAATGAAGAGATTATAACCGAACATTCTCCGGTGATTGATGCGTAATGCGTTTAATTGAATTAACAATTAAATGTTTTATCCATAGATTTGTGCATTTCTCATGGTGATGGTGAGCTGTCAATGAGGGAGGGGATTGATGGTGGAGGTCACGTAACTTTATTATTATTGTCTGGCGTTTATATTTTGGGATACGGGTATTTTAATTTGCAAATTAAGTGCCTAATAGATTTTGGGTGTGTTCTATTATGCAAATATTTAATCGGTTAATGACAGATTTAACATAATCTGAGGTAAATGATGATAAACATAAAAATCGAGCAAAGATATCCTAGAAATCTTTGAAAATGTTCAATGTTGTTCTCACCTAATAGTAAGTTTACATTTACGAAATCCACTCGATTTCAACTCCATTGCCTAAACATCAAATGAAATCCAATGGATTTCAGATGAGTTTTCATTTGACGTCTACGCAAAGGAATTGACAGCTGAAATAGAGGGGATTTTATAAATGTAAACCAAGCATAACATTGTATAAAACCTAGTTAGCTGGGCCCGTTATTTGAAATTACGCTACAATTTAAACTAACTCAGATATGAAGACTTGTGTATTTTTTTCCGCTATTCCAGATATTTTAGACCCGTTTTAAAGTGTAGCACACAACTTCGAAAGACGGTGAATAAAATTGAACACTATTCAAAATGTCTTAAATGAAGTACATTCAGAAGCAACGTAGCCAAGCTTGTTGTGAGTTGATAGAACGTTTTGCTTTAAAAGTATCAGATTATGGTCCAGTATGTTGGTGAGTGGAAACAAATGCGAAGTACTGGCGTTCTTAAAGTTATCGAGCAATCGTGACTACAAAATAGAATTTCAAAAATCCTCCCAAAATAATGGGAGTAGTACTTTTTGGTAGTCGTAACTACTTACAAAACCCTCTTCTAACTCATTATTTTAACAAGGTGCACTGAATAACTAGTTATTCTGCGACCACTAGAATAACTAGTTATTCAATGGCCACTAGAAGTTGAAAAATAAGTTAAAAAACATATGATATACACTCCACGTCAGTAGAATAGAACACCTACATTTTTGTTAATGTTAGCTAATTTATCCCAAAACGAATGAATCTGCGTTTTCAATCTTGTGGGGATGTAAAGTCGATAATGTTCCATATCAAATACAGAAAAAATTATGTTTCTAGTTCTTCGCGAAATGATTTTCTGATCATTTTTCCGAAAGTACTATGAAAAATAGGCATTTATTTTTGGTCATCAGGATAGAACAGTCACTTTATTTTCGCGAATTTTGAGATATTAAAGCCGAATTTTCTTTCAGTCGATAAAGCAAGGCTTTCTAATCATTTTTCACCAAAGAAAACCTATAAATTATTCCGCGGACACCGAAATAACAGCGTTAAAGGGTTTAAATTGACAGATATTAGAAACATCTCGGAATATCAATAGGAGTCGCGCAATTATGTCATATTTCTTCACAATAAGATAGAATATGACACAGACGACTTTGACGGATACAATCGAGTGCTTCGGATGCTGATAAGATGGGACATTTTCAAAATAATTATGAAAAAGGTCAAAATTTCTTAAAAACCATGATGATTTGTTCAATAAAATGGATTTTCCGCGAACAAGTCTGCCGTTCAAAGGTTTGGAAATATGCTCCAGATTTGAAGGAAGATAATCTGATACGAAAACAACCGTTATTTTAATACACTGAGGGAAATTTTAGTACCTTATAAAACAACATACGACACCTAAAACCTCAATTTCCATGACTGTGTTTTCCCGCGAAAACGGGGCTTTTACATTTGCGATTTCATGATTTAAAAAAAAACTACTAATTCGTAAAATCCGGTATGGAGAGCATAAACTGGTCCATTTATATAGGAGCATAACACTGTTAAGAACAGTCGCGGACACCGAAATAAGAACACATATAAAATTCAAAATCCAAAGGGTGTGTTCAATTTGAAAAATGTGCTAAAATTTCCCTCAGTGTATAAAATAGCGGTTATTTTCATATCAGATTATTTTCCTCTAAATCTGGGGCATATTTCCAAACCTTTAAATGGCAGACAAGTTCGCGGAAAAATCATTTTATTAAACAAATCATCATGGTTTTTTAAGAAATTTTTACCTTTTTCATAAATATTTCGAAAATATTCCATCTTATCAGCATCCGAAGCACTCGATTGTATCCGTCGAGGTTGTCTGTGTCATATTCTATCTTATTGTGAAGAAATATGACATAATTGCGCGACTCCTATTGATATTCCGAGATGTTTCCAATATCTGTAAATTTAAACCCTTTTAACGCGGTTATTTCGGTGTCCGCGGAATAATTTATAGGTTTTCTTTGGTGAAAAATGATTAGAAAGCCTTGCTTTATCGACTGAAAGAAAATTCGGCTTTAATATCTCAAAAATTCGCGAAAATAAAGTGACTGTTCTATCCTGATGACCAAAAATAAATGCCTATTTTTCATAGTACTATCGGAAAAATGATCAGAAAATCATTTCGCGAAGAACTAGAAACATAATTTTTTCTGAATTTGATATGGAACGTTATCGAATTTACATCCCCACAAGATTGAAAACGCAGATTCATTCGTTTTGGGATAAATAAGCTAACATTAACAAAAATGTAGGTGTTCTATTCTACTGACGTGGAGTGTATTTTTAGAATATTTGAGGTGGAATTTGTTTTCAATTTCAACACACTTCAAATTTTTATTTTATTCCGCTGTCTGCTGGATTCGTTCTAGCGAACTTCTGATTTGAAGCCGAACACACTAGGCCACGCATACGAACATTAAGGTTTGGTTGAACGGTTACATGTGCTTGCATGTGTGGTGCTGTTGTTTTGTTCCACAAAAGGTACCTGGCCGGCGGTGAGCGTTGAACACACAACCCTCTAATTTGTAGTCGGACACACACGCTCTGTGCCACAACAAGGAGTAACGTAAGTAGTTATTTTTGTTTACATTACTTTGTAATGGGTTAGATAATGACTAAACAGCGGAATTTTATGCAACCCCTATTTTTGGCCCGATTCATATCAAGTTTTGGGACTGGGCATATTTTTGGCTTATGATTAAATTACAATCGAAACATATGACATATGCAAAATTATGGAAAATGCATAAAGTTTGCATAAGCAAAAATAATATGTTCACATGCAAAATGTATGCATTTTACATATTTTCTTATGCAGAAAATATTTCAATAATAGGTACAAAAATGTTTGTGTTTTCTGTTTAAAATTCTCTTCAGACAAGTCAATAAAATAGAGAAATGTATAAACACAGCCTCAACCTTCAAAATACCGAAAATCGGGAGGTATCGTTTTATGGGGGCTATATGAAGGCCTGAACCTAAACCGACAAATTTAAGGTGGAAAGTTGTTTACCTCCAAGGAAGACTTAATACCAAATTTCAGCTAGTTTGGCGGGATATTGATGCCACAACCTTAAAAATACCGGAAATCGGGAGGTACCGTACTATGGGTGCTATATGAAGACGTGGACCTATACCGAAAATTTTCAGGTAGAAAGTTTTATACCCCCAACGAAGACAAAATACCAAATTTCAGTCATTTCGTTGGGATATTGAGGCCCCAACCTTCAAAATACCGAAAATCGGGAGGTTCCGTTCCATGGGGGCTCTATGAAGACGTGGACCTATACCGACAAATTTCAAGTGGAAAGTTTTATACCCCCAAGGAAGACTTAATACCGAATTTCACTAATATCGGTGGTATATTGAGGCCACAACCTTCAAAATACCGAAAATCGGGAGGTACCCTTCTATGGGGGCTATACGAAGACGTGGACCTATACTGAAAAATTTCAGGTGGAAAGTTGTATACCCTCAACGAAGACAAAATATCAAATTTCGGTTATTTCGTTGAAATATTGAGACCACAACCTTCAGAATACCGAAAATCGGGAGGTACCGTTCTATGGGCGCTATATGAAGACGTAGAGCTATGCGGACTACAGAATTCCTAAATAAGTTCTAAAATAGAATATAATGTGCAATTTAAATTTATATCGCCTGAGCAGCAGTGTACGTAGTTTTAGTAACTTATTTCGAACTCAACCAAAGCTTTTGATCTGGTATTACTTCGCTTCAATCATTAGTGTGCGACCTGCGACTAGTTCGGCAACTATTTAGTTTCAAGCAACACGTTCGCACCTGTGCACTGTAATTCGTGGATGTGACAAAAAACGATGGAAATAAATTACAATGTCAAAGTCAACATCCTCTTGAATCGCATTATTGAATAGAACAATTGAGAACGGCGTTAAGCTTTGTCAGGCCGGAAGTTATCATTCATTATTAGTTGTCGGAAGTTAAATTAGCTTCATTATTAGTTATAATTCTCTTTAGCAATGTTTTTACCGAACAGAACTCAGCTGTTACGTAAAGTTTTTAGACTCAATGAAGACTAAATACCAAATTTTCGATATTTCGGTAAAACCTTCAAAATACCGAAAATCAAGAGGTACGCCTCTTAGGGGGATATAGGAACCCGCGGACCTGTACTGATAATTCTCTTCTGGTATATTTTATAACCCCATGGAAGACTAAATAACAAATTTCAGTTTTTCGGTGGGATATTGACGTCACAACCTTCAGAATTACGAAAATCGGCGGGTGCCGTTCTATGGCAGCTATATCGAAACGTGGACCTAAAGACTAAATACCAAATTTCAGCCATTTCGGTGGGTTGCTGTGGCCACAACCTTCAAAATACCGAAAATCGGGAGGTACCGTTCCCCCCTGAAACATATACCGACAAATTTTTGGGAGAAAGTTTTATAACCCCAACGAAGACAAGTACCACGTGTCAGCCATTTCGGTGTGATAATGAGGCTAAAACCTTCAAAATACCGAAAATCGGATGGTCCCATTCTATGGGGGCTATATGAAGACGAGGACATAGACTAAATACCAAATTTTAAACAGCAAAAAACATGGTAGTGTTTAGCACCAGGTTCCAATACCTCGATATACACGCAGTCACGTGTATATCCCCACATGGGAAGACGAGAAACAAGACACTCTTCCATTGTGTTAGATGTCCGAGCGATTCGAGGAGCGAAGATTTCCTTGCAGTAGCCAAGGTACGCACTAGACTTAACGGTGCGGCAAAAGTGCGCTTTTAGACAGGATGGAACCTGGATATTGAGAGGCTACAAACACAACAGATTGCACAAGCCTACTCCGCTCAACTGACCCACATTCTGGAAGACGGCACTCCTTGTTCCGGTAATATTGAATCGTAGTGACAAAGAATATCCAAATCTCTTCAAACTTTTAAATGTACGGTACAACCTTCAAATCTATGGTACGATCAGTAGTATAGTAGGGAAGTAGAGAAGAACACCACATACAGAGCAACCCTGCATTCAGTAGAAACACAAAGCGCCAAGGAAAATTATAGGGAACTTGATGTGTTCAGAAGTCAGAATGAAGTCCGAAAATTTTACCAGAGTGTAAAACACCACACTGTAGTGTATGGCGCAGGCACAATCCCCTGCAAAGCTGATAAAGGGAATCCGGTAACTGATGCAGATAGCGTACTGGGGATCTGGAAGGAACATTTCAAGAAGCTCTTAGTATCGAATATAGGGACCGATGGAGATACCCCAGTCATGAGAGCAATTAATCGGCTTAAAAACAATAAAGCAGCAGGTGCTGATGGACTGCTGAACTATTTAGGAATCCCTGTATGACATGTTTTTACACCCTTCGGGATGTTTGCTCAAGAAGTATGAACTTGCCCCTGAAAAAAACGTTTACCATCGTAATTGAGGCAGCGAATGCAAGTTGCTTCAGCAAAAATCAAAGTGATAGCAGGTCTTAAAGTGAACTTATCCGAAATTTTGTGTGGGGTGTACCGGATGGAGTGGACAAATATAGTCCATATTTTAACCTGATCTATATCTAGCAGATATATTAGGATGTGTACAGTATGGACCAATTCGGCCACTCCCTTCAAGAGTTACCTTATGAACAAATTTTCCGAACATTTTTGAACTTTTGTGAGGGAGGTACCTGAAGGAGTGGACCGATATTGCTTATCTTCAAACTTAAACTATGTTTGGGCCGAATCGGCAGATCCGATCGAGAGTTATCTTGCGCTCCAACCACCTCACACGGTGTCATAGAATTGTTTTGCAACTTTCAGGCTATATTCTCAGGAAGTATGGACTTGCCCCTAATGAAACTTGTACCGTCGTATGGAGGGCAGTCAATACAAGTTGCTAAAACAAAAATCAGAGCGATTGGAGAGATGGCTCTACTGAACTGAACTTTTCCGAAATTTTGTGTGGGAGGTACTGGAAGAAGTGAACCGATTGAGCCTATATTGAAACATTTTCTAAATCTGGTACACATTTTACGAACTTAAACTAAGTTTGGGCAAAATATTACGAAAGCCAAAATTTGAACCGAATCGGTTCATCCGTTCGAGAGTTATCGTGCGCACCAGCCAGCCAGACAGACATACGAACAGAAAGACAGACGGACGGACATTGTTCAATCGACTCCAAATTGTCTGAAACACATTTCGTCCAAACATACTTGGGGTCTAAAAACATTATTTCGATGAGGCACATTTTGCCCGTATGAAAGTGTATATACCCAGCAAACCAAATGTCGGATGTCCGACATATCGGAACAATTTCGGAAGCAAAATCGTTCAGATTTCGTACCGATTTCTACACGATTTTTCGTAGGGGAATTCGTTCAGATTTCGGAGAAAATGTCGGAAGTAAATTTCCCTTCGAATATGCTAAGGTTTTTCTTCCGATTTCGTTACGAATTCGGATCGATATGTCGGAAACAAATTTAACTTCGCACAACAACCACCTTTTGTATATATCCAACAAGCATCATTTTAGTTTGTTGTCGAAAAACAAAATGGTTGGTTATAAAATTCGCATATACATTTTTTAAATATGTTAAATATAAATGCAACATATAATAATTCAAGCTAGTGCTGATAGACTCAACATATTCGTACACAAAGTTTACATTGTTCTACTATAACTACAAAATGATAACAACAGTGAAAATCATTAGATATCTTTGAAATTATAATCTTCTAATAAAAAACATAACAAAGAAAATTTATCAATAAAAAAGAGGCATCAGAGAAAATTTTTTTCCTTCGATAATCATACGAAATTATTCCAAAATCGTTCAGAAATCTTAACGAAAGTTCGGAAGGTACCTCCGATTTTCATACGACATTATTCCGAAATCGTTCAGAAATCTGTACGAAAATTCGGAGGAAAAAATTCGCATTACGAATTTCCCAAGGATTTTCTTCCGATTTCGTTGCAAATTCTGACCGAAATCGGTCCGATTTCGCTCCGACATTTCGTTCCGAAATTATGTCAACCACTTCATACAACTTTCGTTAGGATATCGTTACGATTTCGGATCAGATATCGGACGTAACGTCCGAATTTTGTTCCGATTTCTTTACGATATCGGTACGATTGGTTTGCTGGGTACCCTCGTTAGCATAAATGCTGAGGGTATAAAAACCAGTAAACATTTCCCGAGGCAAAATAATCATTATTTGCAGGTTCTCGATGGCAGAAACTTTCACTACTTGGATCTGCTGGAAGAGAAGAACTTAACACCATCTGCATTGCCGAGCTGACCGCCTCGTGGAATCGGAAAGTACAAACTATTGGGGTACAAAATTTAAGGTTATCTCCAGTTTATGTCTGTGTAAGAAATCTAACCTATTTTCTTTCTGTCTATGGGAAGGATCTCGTTTTTTCTTTATAGTATGTTGGCTCAGACTCAGGGCAATAACAATCACCTGATATTTTAATGATTAACTTATCTTAATGCCATCATTGACCCGCATTATGGATAGAAGTCGTAGGAATTTGAAGTTTCTCGATCAAAAATACCCAATTTTCAGTAGAATTTCAAGTTTATTTTGGACCATCTCTCTTCATTCCTTCGTTTTTCTTTAGTTTTTATAAAACTAAGAAGAAACTGTCAATTTATGCCAAATTGTTAACGTATTATAGACAATTAAAGTCATAAGGTCTTATTTCCCCGGTATTAAAGTCATAGTTCGACCAATTTTAGCGTTTTAAACTTGAAATAGCTTTTATTTATTCCAGTTTTAAAGAATCGTAACAGTAGCATTCAAAATTTACATTTTTACTCAAGTTATTAAAAAATGTGCTATTCCGATAAACAATTTAAACCGTACAACTTTTGGGATTTTTGAAAGAAAATTAAAAAAAATTATAACGGTACGTTATAGAAGCCAAACTTTTTGTTGAAAGATACTTCATAAAATTACACACCAAGATATATAAACTTTTCCTAGGTTATTCCACGGATATCGACTAAACTGAAGCAACAAAAAGCAATTTGAAATGTGCTATTGACTTGAAACCGAGTGTATATGGTTAGGTTAGGTTGAAAAAGAGGGGCGACATATGAATCGCCACATGCCCGTACATACATACACTGTTGTGCGCTCTTATTTGCCAGTTTAGAAATTCTGTGACGTGATCTCTTAATTTTTTGAACTCACTTGCCTTAATTTGGCTTAGTTCTTGTATAGTGTTCTTTCCCAGAAATTGATTTCTTAGCGTCGTTAAGGCTGGGCAATGACAGAGGTAGTGTTCCAAAGTTTCGTCGTCCTCTCCGCATGCTCTGCTTTCACTGCTCCTTGCACAACCAATTTTGTGCAGGTGCGCTTGTAGCCCTAGGTGTCCCGTAAGGATGCCTGTCAGTCTACTAATGTCTTTTTTACACATAAAAGTAGTTCCATTGTTTTATCCTAGTCTGGGTTCCCCCATAGGATTTCTGTGTTTTTCCCTTCTCTTTAGTGCTCCAGAGGGATATATGTAAATTTTTTCCCATATCTTTAACTCTAGACGCGCCGCTTTAAAAGGCTTAGCGTTATCTAGTCTTATCATAGTTTGCTCCCTGGCGTGCCTTGCCAAGGTTACCTCTAATCCCCGCATGTCCTGGTACCCATATAATCCCAGCAAAATAAATTGGAAGCAGTGCAATGTAGACTACTTCTATCACGGCATGTTTTGATGAAGTTCAAACGGAGTCATGAAAAAGGCACTCCATTCCTCACAGTTTAACCGCTTTTGGATGCAATCCAAAGAATCACATCCATTTGCAGTTAAAATGCAGTGCCAAGGGTCAGTTAAAATGCAGTGCCAAAGGGTTAGTTAAAATGCAGTGCTATGGAGTGCATCTTTCAGTAGTCACGCTCTTGTAAAAATCATGAGTGAAAATGCATAATTGGATGCACTTCCAGATTACTTGTACATATAATTTAACTGCATCTTTGGAGGCAAACATTTTGCTGGGATGTTAACCAAACCATGGTGGGAGTAGTCGTTGATTGACTTTTTACACTGCAAGACAGTTTTTGATTTCATCGTCTCGCTTGTTATAGCTTTAATTGCTGCTTTATTGTCCGTTAGGATGTTGACATTGATTGGCTTTGTGTTAGCTTTTAACCAGTTCAGACACTCTGTAATCGCTTGGATTTCGGCCTCGAGGATCGTATTATGAACCGGCTGTCGAAAGGAGATCCTCGCTTCTTGGTCTTCAATATAGAGACCCAGTCTATTTCTCACCCTGTAAACCCGCAGCTTCCAGTTGGTATCAGTTCTAGGGTCCCATCGATCCACAAGTCTCTGTCCGGTATTGAAACTCCACACAAGGGGGCTTCACTTGATTTAGGTATACGGTCTGATTTAATATGATCTTTTGACTTATCCGTTGTAACCAGTAATACGCTTTGGTGGTCTCTTTGGATCCACTCTCTCATCGACTTAAGTCTTACGGCTGCGAAGGCTGTTTCATACCTTGCCTGAATTTCTATTGGGTGGATAAAGACCTGGTTGGTGTAGTCCTCATTGCGCCACTAATACTTAAGCATCACGGTCGATGGACTTTTTGCATTACTTTCACGTTGCATTTCTTGTCCTTAGCTGTCCACCATACCACAGAAGTATAAGTTAGAATCGGTCTAATTAAGCTTCTGTACAACCAGTGTGTCATCCTAGGATTGAAACCCCATTTTGAGCCTATGGCCCTCTTACAGGTTGGTAAGCCCTTTTATTAGCCCTTTCCTGAATGTGGTCTTTCCATTTAAGTTTCCTGTCCGTAATTACTGCTGGAGAAATGTTTATCTTCTTATCTAGGAAAACGGGTTCTTCGTATGCTCCTATTTTCGTTTTCCTAGTGAAAAGACATAGTTCTGTTTTTTTCGGTTTAACATTTAAACCTCTCGGTCTAGCTCAGTTGTATGTTATTTTTAGAGCCATTTCGGCTCTTCTACAGAGTATATTTGGATTCTTTCCCCTAAGAAGTATTATAATGTTGTCTGCATAGCAGACGCATTCAAATCCTTCGTCGGTTAAGCTCCTTAATAGACTATTTATGGTGGTGACTCATAGGAGAGGTGATAGTATCCCCCCCTGTGGCGTCCCCTGGCCAACTTTGTCTCTTTTTCTTACGTCTTGTAGCGCGCAGCTTATCCATCTGTTCCTTAGCATGTGGTTTATCCAGCGCCTCAAGGCCCGTTGTACCTGAAACTCGTCCAAGGAGTGGGTTAGTGTTTCGGTGTTGACGTTGTTGAAAGCGCCTTCGATGTCGATGCATACTGCGAGTGTATACAACTTCTTCTCGAAAGTTCTCCCTATATGGTATACTATCTCATGTAATGCGGTTTCCACTGATCTACCTTTAACATATGCGCGTTGTTTGAATTTGAGCATATCGTTGGAAATGTTACTCTTTTTCATGGTGTCGAACGTCCTTTCCATTGTCATGGATAAGAATGAAGTTAAACTTATTGAGCGATAAGCTTTTGGTATTGCGTGACTTGCTTTGTCAGGCTTGGGAATGAATGCAACCCTTGCTTCTTTCCAGACTATTGGAGTATTCGCAAACTTTAAGCAAGCGTTGAAAATTTCGACCAGTCTGAACGAAATGAAGTCCACTTCCATTTGGAGTAAAGCTGGGAAGATTTGGTCTGGCCCTGCTGCTTTGTATGGTGAGAAGCTCATTATTGCTTCGTTAGTCATCAATTTGTCGATTTTTGGAGCTTCTGCTGATGTATAAGTTCTTTCCATCGGTGACACTGTGTGTGCCGTAGTACTCGACGGGAAGTGCGTTCTCATCAAAAGGCTTACAGTTTCCTCGTTGTTTCCATCTTTCTACCCGTTTCATCAACCATAAGCTCGGGCTGTGAGTGAGTTTTGGATAGGAACTTCTTGATTTTAGAGACGTAATTTACGCTATATGCCCGTTCACAAAAGAGCTTCCAGGAGTTCTGTATGACATTTATTTTTTCTTGTATTCCTTCAAATTTGTTTGATAATTGTCCCACAATATAGCTGCTTTGTTACGTTTTGCCCTGTTGTAAAATCTTCGGACCTCTTTCTCTTGTTACGAATTTCGCCTGTCATCCAGGGTTTTTCGTAGGCAGACTTCCTCTCTCGAAGTGGACCGACCAAGTTTTCGATGTCTTAAACTTGACTAAAAATTAAAAAAGTAATAAATCACACAAAAGGTTTCAAAAATTACACATGCAGTTCGGGCAATCGAAAATAGGGCAATTGATTTGACCTTATTTTTGTTTCACTATGATGATTGGTAACAATAGCAATTGTTAGCCACACAACATTTCCCATGTTCTTACCAGATATTCTCAACACATCTACCCACTTAAGATTTGACATCAAGTAGGTTTATTACCCCCAACTTCTTTAATTTTCCATCTCCCTGTTCTTTTTTATTTCCATAAAAATTGCTACGCATTCGTTTCTTATTGTTGTCATACATATGTTACAAATGCTATATTAAGTCAACAAATTTCATTGTTGGTGTAGCTGTTGTTGTTATTTTCTGTTTTCAGCAAATCTTTATGGAATTCATAATGTTGTACGCACCATTTAAGTGAGTTATTAGCTTAGGATTAGAGCTACTATATGGGTAAAAGTATTCCATCTAATGTTCGTTCATTTTCCCCACAAAAGAACAGAATTATTGCTTTTACTAGAATTACTTTTGATAGAATCAAGAAATTGTGGCGTCATATTGTCCATAGAAAATTGAAAATTGCTGTCGAATATTAAGTTGAAGGATTTTTTGTTATTGTTGTTGGTTAATAGTCAGAAGGAAAGCTGCTAAGAGGGGAGATTTAAGAGTTTACCATGTGTTTCCAAAAGTTTTTGGAAAAAGTGGGGAATGTAACCTTTCTTTACTTTGGAACATTTAATAACTACATTTAGTCTTATATTGGACCAAAATTCGTTTCGAAGAAAACTGAATGCAATGACAGGCTCATATTTTCTTATTTTTTAGCATATTTTGCATATGCACAAAATATTAAAACAAAGAAAATTTAATGTATCATTGCTCTTATATGTTATTTTATGATCAACTGTGTGAATATGATTATTATTGAATTTCTTTTATGTATTTATATTTGATAAAAATTTGGTTCCCCTCACCAACATATTTCTCTTCTTATGATGTCTTTTAATGATAACCTTGGTCCTGTGGTAAACAATAACTTGAAGCAATCAACATTTTAATAATTACAGTTTACGCCCTCTACATTTCAATAGTAACACTTTGAAGATTTTCTACTTTTGTCATTGTGATTTTATACCTTTTCATATTTCCTATTGTGATTGATCTTTACATTTTTAAAGTTAACAGCTAAAAATACACCCCTGTAAATATATTTAAGCAACTATGTACTACTAAATTTTATCATACATGACTAGACGACTTTGTCGCTTCTTAAAAGTGAAGCTAAGTAGAATAAAATTCAATAAATTCTTTCATTCCTCTTGAGCGACTTGAACTCTGTACATCAACCTCAGTGATTCCTCAAGTAGTTGAAACTAATAGCTGAGCATCATAATAATACAGAGATAATACAGAGAGTGAATCAACCAAACAATCTACGCAAATCGTGTTTTCTTTATTAGCGCGACCACTTTTTACCATCAACAGCCGAGGACTACAACAACAAAAGGCTCATAATTTGTGAAAGCACAGAGTCTTCGCAATCGTCTCGTTTCACAGAAGACCTATACAGATGGCCATATAAGACGACGGGTTATTCCTGTAGAACTATTTTAACACTACATATCAACTTGAATGCTTCCAAAAGTACATGAAACCGATAATAGTGCATCATCACGCATTTTGAACACTGTAAATCAACCTCAATACTTCCTTAAGTACATGAAACTGATAGCAGTGCATCATCACGCAAATTGGACACAACACATCAACTTCAATGCTTCTGAAGTACATGAAACCGATAATAGTACATCATCAGTACCTACAGAGTGTGGATAAACATCATTTCTGGATCCACCAAATCATGCCGTTCACTTTAACAACAATGCAGTTTTACTCCAGGGGAGGTTCCGTAGAAAGTCTATGGTTTCAGCATCCAACAAGACTAGTTCAACACAATCTTCCTACCATCATTGCAGTTTTAGAAGTTTCAACAAACTGATACCTCAGCAAAATTCAAGAACCCATTGTCCTAATACAGTTTCCTTAGCAGATATAACAATCAATTAGCCCGCATGCAGTTTATTGTAACAGATTCAACAATCCAATTCCTGATACAGTTTGCCATAGCTGTTCCCACAATCATTTATTTCTGATGCTTCATCGGGACGCTTTCTGCATCATAGGGGAGACTGAAGCAATCAACATTTTAATAATTACAGTTTAACGCCCTCTACATTTCAATAGTAACACTTTTAAGCTTTTGTACTTTTGTCATTGTGATTTTATACCTTTTCATATTTCCTATTGTGATTGATCTTTCCATTCTAAGAATTCACCTCTGTAAATATGTTTAATACTACTACTTTAAGCAACTATGTACTACTAAATTTTATCATACATGACTAAACGACTTTGTCGCTTCTCAAAAGTGAAGCTAAGTACAATAAAATTCAATAAATTCGTTCATTCCTCTTGAGCAACTTGAACTCTGCACATCAACCTCAAGTAGTTGAAACTGATAGCAGAGAGTGAATCGCAATACAGAGAGTGAATCAACCAAACAATCTGCGAAAATCGTGTTTGCTTTCAACTTTTATATCAAGTCTGTTCTTGACTCTTATAGACATGATTTCAATGTGGCACATTTAAATTGCCGTGGCATTAAACTCCAACTTAAGCTTAATGAAATAATGCATATAATTAAAGATAATATATTTCATATTTTTGCTATAACGGAAACTTGGCTATTACCTGAAGTTTCTAGCAATGCTGTTTCAATCCCTGGATACAGATTGTGTCGTAATGATCGACAAATTCTTGGCAGAGGTGGAGGTATTGGAATATTTGTGCAGAATGGACTTTCGTATAAAACTGTTTTACAAATTTCGAAGATAGGATGTGAATCACTATTTATTGAGTTGATGTTTGACCATGTGAAAGTCTTAGTTGGTGTTGTCTACTTGCCTACTGGCAATTTTATTCTAATTTGAACATAATCATCTTGATATTTTTTTCTAAATATTCTAAATATTTTTCTAATATTCATTGATATCATACTTGTTAGCGATGCTTCGTCTATAAAGTATTCTAATCAAGTTCCGTCTGTTTCCGACCACGCTCTTATATTTTCATCTCTAAATGTTGATGTACGCTGCCCGTCTGAATTTATACAGTTTCTTGATTATAATCGTATCGTATCTTATTTACCAATCTCCTAGTCGACCTTTTTTCGTGTTGTAACGACGGGTTTTTCGCTGTTGCTGGAGTAGCTAGTCGGGGTCCAAGGATCCTTACAGAAAATTTATTGATTGAAGGCAGAAAGGAGAAGACAGTGGTTATAGTTCTACGCACTTTTTATTTGTGTAAAAGGTAAATTACTCTTTACAGTTCACTTAATCTACTTAGCCTAATGAAACAGGTACTCAGTATTCGGTTCACACTAGAATTTTAAGCCGGGACCTGGATAAGTACTCGATATGCCGGGGATTGGTAGACCAGAGACCTGGATAAGTACTCTGGATCCTAAGGATATGGGATGGACCTTCTCAGGCTACAGGATCGGTTGATATGCGAGAGACCTGGATAAGTACTCAAGCAGGACCTACAGGGAAATGCAAAGCTACGGCTGCAAGAGACCTTAATAAGTACTCAAGCACTACAAGGATATTCAAAGCTACGATGCAAGAGACCTTAATAAGTACTCAAGCACTATAAGGATATTCAAAGCTACGGCTGCAAGAGACCTTAATAAGTACTCAAGCACTATAAGGATATTCAAAGCTACGGCTGCAAGAGACCTTAATAAGTACTCAAGCACTACAAGGATATTCAAGACTACGGCTGCAAGAGACCTTAATAAGTACTCAAGCACTACAAGGATATTTAAAACTACGGCTGCAAGAGACCATAATAACTACTCAAGCACTACAAGGATATTCTAAACTACGGCTGCAAAAAACCTTAATAACTACTCAAGCACTACAAGGATGTTCAAAGCTACGGTTGCAAGATACCTTAATAAGTACTACAAGAATCAAAGGATATGTAAGGATCAAAGGATATGTAAGGATCAAAGGATATGCAAGGATCAAAGGATATACAAAGATAAAAGGATACACAAGGATCAAAGGATATGCCAGGATGCCCGACTTAGAGACCTGGATAAGTACTCTAAGCATGTCCAAGGCTAATCTTCTGAATAAATTACCGCAGAAAGATGTGTTCACGTTCGTGGTCTCGTATTGACTGTCTCGTTTCGAGTTTGGTTCGCCCTTTTATACCTGTCTCCACCACGTGCTTTAGGTGGAGTAACGGGAACTTATTTACTCGAATTGCTTATCACAACAACATAACAACTGACCATCTCCACCAATGGCAGTGATGCTTTGATGCTGTTGTGATAATGCATTGGGATCTTACGAGGAGTAACGGTAACTTGTTTACCACAAATTTGTTACCACAATAACAACACTATTTACAAGAGGTGTAGGCAAAAATGAGCGTAGGGATTTTCGCCGTCACAGTGTGTGCCAGTTACTCGTAAGAAAATTCATATTACATCAAATCGTTGTATTGAGGCTAGAGATGTTGTATTTGCCAGATTGGTTAGAGATTTGGCTTTATCAGCCTTCCAGTCAAGCCGATGCACAGTGGGGTGAGATCCCGAAAGAGGCAGATTAATTCAGGGGAGCATTTGAGTGGTCTAGTGTTAATATTTTTCGAATGTCTACGCCTCAATTAATATAACGGAACACAGTTTTGGTGCATATCAGGGGTTAGAAGAGGGTTGTCGAAGCCCTCGTAAATTTGGGACCATAAAAGTATAAAGTATTTTCACGGTTTTATTTACATTTCTTATTTAAATAATCTCAGATGTTTCAATATGTTCAATTATAGTTTGACATTTGTTTCTAGACCAACCGATTTCGATATAATTTAGCACACTTATTTGTAGACCGAATTTAGTCACACATTCCAAATTTCATCGAAATCGGACGTATATAGCGTGTTTGGTGCAGCAAAAACGTGAAATCGGGCGAAAATATATATGTGAGCTATATCCAAATCTGAACCGATTTTCACCAAAAGCAATAGCGTTCTTCCTATGGCTAAAAAAATTGTAGTCCGCAATTTTCAGCTTAATCGGACAAAAAATGCGACCTGTACGTTGCGAACAAAAATATATGGACGGACGGACATGCATAAATCGACTCAAAAAGTGATTCTATGTATATCCCCAAAAGGAACTATGGGTCTATTTCGTTTCCTTTTGTATGTTACATACAAATGCACAAAGACATAATACCCCTTACCACAGTGTGGTGTAGGGTATAATAACAACCATAAGTATAATAGCGAGAAAAAAATCCATAATTACCAGCTTTTTAATAAATGACTATTTGCACCATTTCTTCAATAAAAAAAAATAACGGCAAAAAACGGCACGAGTTATGAGTTGATTTTGAAAGAAAACACTCTACACTAAAATACTAAATTAAAATTTTCACACCTCTCAGATACTATCTTTTTTATAATTCCATGTACTTTCAGAAAATATGGAAAATATGGACACATTTTTGCTTAATTTTAATTATAGTTGTACACCACATTTTCTATAACGCGTTTTTTCTAAAATGTTAATAAGTATCTGTATTTGACTATTCCATTCAAAAATTATCACTTTTGATACGCAAAATCAAAAATATTACACATTAAAACCAGCAAATTTTATTTTTTTGCGGGTACTTTTGAAAATGTGAATAAAAGTTCAACTTTAGCACAGTGTAACTGTAAAAATAAACAACATATGACCTTGATATTTTCGGTACAGACGTAGAATTCTTTACCCTATAACCGTATAATAATAGTTGTTCCAAAAACCGAATTTCATTTTTTGAATTAATCTGCGTGTTTTGAGATTTCAACCCTCTATGCGATGTCAAGAAAATTGGTCTACGTACTGCATGCACAGGAATAAGGCCAGGATGGTAACGCGCAGGGCTAAAAGAAAATACTACTCCCGCATATTTGCTCTCATATAATCATAATTGATCTACTATATCAAATGTTAAAGCCATCGGATGCAAATTGTGACCTTTGTGCGGCTTAAATATAACATCGAATGAAACATATATATAAAAGCTATATCTATATATGAATCGATTCTACCACAATTTGCAGATATATTTTTATGCTCATTATAAACATCGGAATGAAATTTGAAAACTCCAGCTGCTTCCAGTGGCTTGTTTACTCAAAAACCTGTCATTGGTCCCATAGTGAAGCGTTTGGATAATTACTGGGAGTGTATAAGTAGGTGAATTCATCAATAAAATGTCTTTTTAAACATTGGTGTTAACATACAAGTGTGTTTTGTCCACTGTGCTGTTTTCTTTCTCTCTATAAGATCTTCTATATAATTAATTCATTTAAAACATTAATCCTCAGTTAATTCTTTGCGACTTCATTATCCATCGTTTTGTCTGGTTTTCACCTCATTTCCCGTTTGGTCAAAGAATTTCCCAATACTTTAATTTATCCACATAATAGCGAACCTACTCATTAAACAAGTAAAAAAGCATTAAGTTCGGCCGGGCCGAACTTTTCATACCCTCCACCATAAAATATTCATTCCTGTCCCCAACTTTAAGTGAGTACGTTAAAATGTCAGATAATGTACATAAAATGCTTCATTCGGGAGGCCCTTTTTTATGGTGCCTATATCTAACTGTTGACAATTTTTGGTGGGCTAGAAATTGGGAGGTACTGTTATATAGGGGTTATAATAAAACATGGACCTATGTTGACAGTTTTTGGTGGGAGCCTTTAATGTCAAATAACTCCTAATTCGGTTAAAAAATTTAGCTAGAATCCTCAAAATATCGAAAATCGGTACATAACGTGGGAACTTCAAATGTCATTAACAGCTAGTTCGGAGGTATCTGGGCTATACGAAAATATGAACTTAAATGAACAATTTTTGTTGCAGAATTTTTGTTGACTTTTAAATTTCAAATTACAGAAAGTTCGTCCAAAAAATAAAGCTAAGGTACGGAAAATCGGGAGGTTTGTTTTGGGGCTATACAAAAACATGGACCTACGTTCGGTTAAACATTTTAAGTAAAATCCTCAAAGTACCGAAAATCGGGAAGTATCGTTATATTGGGGCTATGTTGAAAATTGTTGATGCAGATGTGTGGTGACCACAACAACCTTCAAATGTCAAATTACAGTTAGTTCTGTTAATTGTAGCTAAAATTGCCAAATTACTGAAAATTGGGAGGTACCGTCACATGGGAGCTATATCCGAACATGGACCTATGTTGACAATTTTTGATGGAGAGGTGTTGTGACCACTAAGAACTTCAAATGTCAAATTACTGCTAGTTCGGTTTAATATTGTAGCTAAAATCATCAAATTACTGAAAATCGGGAGGTACCGTTATATGGGGGCTTTCTTGACAATTTTTGGTGGAGAGATGTGGTGACCACTAAGAATTTCAAATGTCAAATGTTCAAATTACAGATAATTCGGTTAAAACTTGTTGGTAAAATTCTCAAAATACCTGAAATCGGGCGGAAACGTTATATGGGGGCTATTCCAAAACACGGACCTATGTCCACTAGTTATATAAGTTTATTGACATTTAAGAACCCTAAATGTCAATTGATAGCTAAATCGGTCTGAAAATGTAGATAAAAACGTCAAAATGCCGTAAATCGGGGGTACTGTTATATGGGGGCTATACCAAAACGTGGACCTAGGTCCACAACTTTTGTTATAAAAGTTTAGTTACACTTAAGAACCCTAAATGTCAAATTATAGCTATATCGGTCTGAAAATGTAGCTAAAAACGTCAAAATACCGTAAATCGGGAGGTACCGTTATATGGGGACTATACCAAAACGTGGACCTATGTCCACAAGTATTGTCGCATAAGTTTATTGACATTTAAGAACTTCAAATGTCACATTATAGCTTCATCGGTCTGAAAATGTAGCTAAAAACGTCAAAATACCTTAAATCGGGGGGTACCGTTATATGGGGGCTATACCAAAACGTGGACCTATGTCCACAACTTTTGTTATATAAGTTCATTGATACTTAAGAACCCTAAATGTCAAATTATAGCTAAATCGGTCCAAAAATGTAGCTAAAACCGTCAAAATACCGTAAATCGGGGGTACCGTTATATGGGGGCTATACCAAAACGTGGACCTATGTCCACAACTTTCGTTATATAAGTTTATTGACATTTAAGAACCCTAAATGTCAAATTATAGCTTCATCGGTCTGAAAATGTAGCTAAAAACGTCAAAATACCGTAAATCGGGGGCTACCGTTATATGGGGGCTATACCAAAACGTGGACCTATGTCCACAAATTTTGTTATATAAGTTTATTGACACTTAAGAACCCTAAATGTCAAATTATAGCTAAGTCGGTCTGAAAATGTAGCTACAAACGTCAAAATTCCGCAAATCGGGGGGTACCGTTATATGGGGGCTATACCAAAACGTGGACCTATGTCCACAAGTTTTGTTAAATAAGTTTAATGACACTTAAGAACCCTAAATGTCAAAATATAGCTAAGTCGGTCTGAAAATGTAGCTAAAACCGTCAAAATACCGTAAATCGGGGGGGTACTGTTATATGGGTGCTATACCAAAACGTGGACCTATGTCCACAAGTTTTGTCGCATAAGTTTATTGACATTTATGAACTTCAAATGTCAAATTATAGCTTCATCGGTCTGAAAATGTAGCTAAAAACGTCAAAATACCGTATATCGGGGGGTACCGTTATATGGGGGCTATACCAAAACGTGGACCTATGTCCACAATTTTTGTTATATAAGTTTACTGATACTTAAGAACACTAAATGTCAAATTATAGCTAAATCGGTCTAAAAATGTAGCTACAAACGTCAAAATACCGCAAATCGGGGTACCGTTATATGGGGGCTATACCAAAACGTGGACCTATGTCCACAAGTTTTGTTATATATGTTTATTGACACTTAAGAACCCTAAATGTCAAATTATAGCCAAATCGGTCTGAAAATGTAGCTAAAAACGTCAAAATACCGTAAATCGGGAGGTACCGTTATATGGGGGCTATACCAAAACGTGGACCGATATAGCCCATCATCGAACTTGACCTGCCTGCAAACAAAAGACGCATTTTCCCAAAATTTCAGCGTCCTATCTCCATTTTTGTGGATGCTAGAGTGATTACCACAGACGGACGGACGGACGGACGTGCTCAGATCGACTTAGAATTTTACCCTGATCAAGAATATATATACTTTATAGGGTCGCAAATGAGTATTTTAATGCGTTACAAACGGAAAAACAAACTTAATATACCCTCCATACTATGGTGGAGGGTATAAAAATTCAAACGAAAAGATTAAAATTGTGCTAATGCTGACTGTCCATTGGCGAATAGCAGGCAACAATTAGTATTTCTGTAAAACGATTTGCTATTACGGTATTTTACCATTACTTGACATGTAATGGATATGTGGACATTTATACATTAAGAGAGTTTGTCGAAAAATATTTTAAAAAAACCGGATAGAAAATGGAAAGTCGCTGATGCTGTAGTTTTGCTTAAGTTATTATAATCAACTAATATTGGCATTCTTAAATGAAACATATATTCAATAATTTGATTCAGTTCTACTAATGTTATTTCTAAAGTGGAGTTACAACAAAAAGACCCCCCAGAGTAATGTTAAGCCAACTGGTCAACTATGTGACCATCCACAAAATCATCGTTGATGTTCTTATATTCATTCAACTGATCAGAGTTCAGGGTAATTAATCATTTGGTATGTATTTTGTCTTTAATCTATTTGAACAATGCCAAGAATGTAGTTGAAATATTTAGGTTCATAAATGGACTCGTATGCATAGAAACAGTGTTCTGAAAAGAAAATAAGTAATTAGTAGAAATATTTTTGATTTTTCTGTGAAATTGAAAAAAAACACAAAACACAAGTCATTAGATTTTGACAACAGAAATAAACCTCTGCAAGAAAATCCAAAGATAATTCCAGACTTCGGAAAATATGTGTGCTGCCAAATTTAATTGAATGACAAGTTTTGATTCCCAGCCCAGATAAGCGTAATGTTGGTGAAATTCACAGAGTATTTCAGTCATGTAAGCTTCTCTAAAAGTGGTGTTTCAAGACACGAGGTTCGACGATAAAAAGTAACTCCCATATCATTGAGGAATATGAATTCAGGGTTCACTCATTGATATGAGAGCAGACATCCCTTGTCTCTTCGGAGATGTTCGTGGGAGCGAATATATATGGTAGATGTGACAGTTACAAACTTCTTACATCGAACAAACATACAACATCCGAGTCACCTAGTGATTGAGCGTTTAAATATCTAATATTAGTTAAAACATCGAATCAAAGAAAAGCTTAGTATTTGATATTAACTATAAATTCAGGTGACTCTAAATAATATGTATGGCACTCAAAGCTTCAGGTTGTGATTTTAACGATAAATTCAAGTTCTTACAATTTTTGAGTTCCTTACAAAACTTTAAGTAGGCCATTCTGTATCTTTTAAAAACCATCGATATTGTTTAGATTTCTTTTGTTTGTGTAACAACAATAAAACAAACTAAGTTACATAATATATCCCTTGTTTTTGAAAATAACAAAATATTCAGGTGCTTTGCAATTTAATTGTGCAAAAGTTTCAAGTTTCAGTTAACGAAAATCTCACTGAGTTTCCACTCTCACAACTTACCAATTTTGAGTTTGTTTCTTATGTCATTTATTAAAGTGTTCCTATATGAAGGGGACGAATCTGACGAATTCACATTTGTGAATAAAACTATTTATTATATTGAATTATTCGTTAATTTGATGCTATTTTCTCTTCAGAAATGACAATCAAAATGCTGTGATATGAATATGTTCAGGGCAATCATGAATAAAAATACCGTGAGGAATTTGTTCCGCAATTTCACTATTTTTTATTTTCATATTTATGTCCAAAAAGTGAAAACTTTTGTCGATTCGTCGAAAATATTCCATAATTATGCCTTTCTTGTAGTTTTCAACGTTTTGAAATATTGATTTTAAAAGAATTTCACTTTTTAAAATTATTTTTCGTGCGAAAAATTCCGAGGGAAATATAAATGTTTGCCTTGATTAACTTTGCCTTCATCATTAAACTCGATTTCTAACGAGAAATCAATTAAAAATTAATACTAAAAACAAGTAAAAAAGTATCAGTCGGCTTTGCCGACAGAGATATACCCTCAGCCTTTGTGGATTGAAATACTGTTTTTGCAAACAACAAGTAAAAAAGCATTAAGTTCGGCCGGGCCGAACTTTTCATACCCTCCACCATAAAATATTCATTCCTGTCCCCAACTTTAAATGTCAGATAATGTACATAAAATGCTTCAATCGGGAGCCCCTTTTTTATGGTGCCTATATCTAACTGTTGACAATTTTTGGTGGGCTAGAAATTGGGAGGTACTGTTATATAGGGGTTATAATAGAACATGGGCCTATGTTGACAGTTTTTGATGGGAGCCTTTAATGTCAAATAACTCCTAATTCGGTTAAAAAATTTAGCTAGAATCCTCAAAATATCGAAAATCGGTACATAACGTGGGAACTTCAAATGTCATTAACAGCTAGTTCGGAGGTATCTGGGCTATACGGAAATATGAACTTAAATGAACAATTTTTGTTGACTTTTAAATTTCAAATTACAGAAAGTTCGTCCAAAAAATAAAGCTAAGGTACGGAAAATCGGGAGGTTTGTTTTGGGGCTATACAAAAACATGGACCTACGTTCGGTTAAACATTTTAAGTAAAATCCTCAAAGTACCGAAAATAGGGAAGTATCGTTATATTGGGGCTATGTTGAAAATTGTTGATGCAGATGTGTGGTGAGCACTACAACCTTCAAATGTCAAATTACAGTTAGTTCTGTTAAAAATTGTAGCTAAAATTGCCAAATTACTGAAAATTGGGAGGTACCGTTACATGGGAGCTATATCCGAACATGGACCTATGTTGACAATTTTTGATGGAGAGGTGTTGTGACCACTAAGAACTTCAAATGTCAAATTACTGCTTGTTCGGTTTAATATTGTAGCTAAAATCATGGGGGCTTTCTTGACAATATTTGGTGGAGAGGTGTGGTGACCACTAAGAATTTCAAATGTCAAATGTTCAAATTACAGATATTTCGGTTGAAACTTGATGGTAAAATTCTCAAAATACCTGAAATCGGGCGGTAACGTTATATGGGGGCTGTTCCAAAACATGGACCTATGTCCACTAGTTATATAAGTTTGTTGACATTTAAGAACCCTAAATGTCAATTGATAGCTAAAACGGTCTGAAAATGTAGATAAAAACGTCAAAATGCCGTAAATCGGGGGTACCGTTGTATGGGGGCTATATCAAAACTTGGACCTAGGTCCACAACTTTTGTTATATAAGTTTAGTTACACTTAAGAACCCTAAATGTCAAATTATAGCTATATCGGTCTGAAAATGTAGCTAAAAACGTCAAAATACCGTAAATCGGGGGGTACCGTTATATGGGGGCTATACCAAAACGTGGACCTATGTCCACAAGTTTTGTTACAAAAGTTTATTGACATTTAAGAACTTCAAATGTCAAATTATAGCTAAATCGGTCTGAAAATGAAGCTAAACCCGTCAAAATACCGTAAATCGGGCGGTACTGTTATATGGGGGCTATACCAATACGTGGACCTATGTCCACAACTTTTCTTATATAAGTTTATTGACTTTTAAGAACCCTAAATGTCAAATTATAGCTAAATCGGTCTGAAAATGTAGCTAAACCCGTCAAAATACCGTAAATCGGGGGGTACCGTTATATGGGGGCTATACCAATACGTGGACCTATGTCCACAACTTTTATTATATAAGTTTATTGACTTTTAAGAACCCCAAATGTCAAATTATAGCTACATCGGTCTGAAAATGTAGCTAAAAACGTCAAAATACCGCAAATCGGGGGGTACCGTTATATGGGGGCTATACCAAAACGTGGACCTATGTCCACAACTTCTAATTTATAAGTTTATTAGCACTTAAGAACCCTAAATGTCAATTTATAGCTACATCGGTCTGATAATGTAGCTAAAAACGTCAAAATACCGTATATCGGGGGGTACCGTTATATGGGGGCTATACCAAAACGTGGACCTATGTCCACAACTTTTGTTATATAAGTTTATTGATACTTAAGAACCCTAAATTTCAAATTATAGCTAAATCGGTCTAAAAATGTAGCTAAAAACGTCAAAATACCGCAAATCGGGAGGTACCGTTATATGGGGGCTATACCAAAACGTGGACCTATGTCCACAAGTTTTGTTATATATGTTTGTTGACACTTGAGAACCCTAAATGTCAAATTATAGCCAAATCGGTCTGAAAATGTAGCTAAAAACGTCAAAATACCGTAAATCGGGGGGTACCGTTATATGGGGGCTATACCAAAACGTGGACCGATATAGCCCATCATCGAACTTGACCTGCCTGCAAACAAAAGACGCAATTTCCCAAAATTTCAGCGTCCTATCTCTATTTTTGTGGATGCTAGAGTGATTACCACAGACGGACGGACGGACGGACGGACGGACGTGCTCAGATCGACTTAGAATTTTACCCTGATCAAGAATATATATACTTTATAGGGTCGCAAATGAGTATTTCAATGCGTTACAAACGGAAAAACAAACTTAATATACCCTCCATACTATGGTGGAGGGTATAAAAAAAACTTATGTATTTAGGGGTGTTTTCAAAATTTTGGACATATGCACCGACAAAAGTATGGATAGGATTAAAGCTCAAAAATTTGCGGGGATATCGATAGATAGGGCTTTTTTTATCACACTAGCCTACGAAAAATATAATATCGCTGTAAACAGGGCCACTTGGTCAAATGATTTTCGAACCACACAAAAATGTTAAACATTTGTGTGGGTACCACAAGGATTGGAGAGATATGGCCGAAATTTGAACATAAACTAAGTTTCGACAATATTTACAGATACAAAGTTTTTACTAAATCGGTTGCTACATCTATGAGAAATCCCGCGTACCATTTTAGTGAATATTTTCAAACTTTTGTGAGTGAGGTACCGGAAGTAGTGGACCTATAAACACCACCTTCGAATTTCATCTAATATTCGAGGAAATATTACAACATCCAAAGTGTGGACGAACGCAGTATGCGGTGCGGTACATATGGTGCGTAGGGTTTTTTTTACAACTTTCGGACTTTTTTCTCAGGAAGTATGGACTTGCCCCTGAAAAAACTTTTACTGTCGTAATTAAGGCAGCGAATGCAAGTTGCTTCAACAAAAATCAAAGTGATTCGAGAGGAGGTCTTAAAGTAATTTATCGAAAATTTTGTGTGGGAGGTACCCAAAGGAGTGGAAAAATATATTCCATATTCGAACCTGACCTATATCTGGTAGATATTTTAGGATGTGTAAAGTATGGACAAAATCGGTCACTCCCATCAATCAATAGTTATCGTGCGCACAATTTTTTCGAACATTTTTGAACTTTTGTGGAGGAGGTACCTTAATCGACCGATATGGGTTATTTTCGAACTTTAATTAAGTTTGCACAAAGTGTGGACCGAATCGGCAGATCCGTTCGAGAGTTATCTTGCGATCCAACCACTACACACGTTGTCATAGGGCTTTTATGTAACTTTCATGCCATTTTCTCAGGAAGTATGGACTTGCTCGTTAAAGAGGGGGCAGTGAATACAAGTTGCTACAACAAAAATCAAAGCGATTCGTGAACAGGTCCTAAACTGAACTTTTCCGAAATTTTGTGTGGGATGTACCCGAAGGAGTGGACCGATTGAGTCCATATTGGAACCTCGTCTAAGTCTGGTAGAAATTTCACGATGTGCAAAGTATGGACCGAATCGGTTACTTTCTTCAAGAGTTATCGTGCGCACAAATTGTCCGAACATTTCCGAACTTTTTTGGAAGAGGTGCCGGAAGGAGTGGACAGATATAACCCATCTTCGAATTAAAACTAAGTTTGGACAAACTATTACGAAATCCAAAGTTTGGACCGAATCGGTTGATCCGTTCGACAGTTATCGTGCGCTCCAGCCAGACAGACGGACGGACATGGCTAAATCAACTCCAATTTGTCTAAAACACATTTCGTCCAAACATACTTGGGGTCTAAAAACATGATGAGGCACATATTGCCCGTATGAAAGTGTATATACCCTCGTTAGCATAAACGCTGAGGGTATAATGAAAACGGCAAAATTTTTTTAAATAAATAAAATCAGCTGAGCCAGGCTGGGGTTTGACCCACGTCCATGAAAAAACAAAAAAAAAAAAAAAAATATTGTCACAACGTGTTCAGAGCCAAACTCATAACTTTCTTAAGCGTTTGTCATGAAAGCCACACAATGACTGAAAAAAACATTCAGCACTTTAAAAAACAAACTGCATTTGAAAGAGTAAAAGTTAGATGATAGCAAAGCTGTCCCACATCCGATATGTCTGAGGAGCCTTCTTTACCAAAGCCGAAACATGTCATGTCACATAGTGGTGGGTGTGTGGGTTCGAGTCGTCGGCTTTCCTTTTTCAGATGCATTATTGATAATTAAGCTCGATTTCCAACGAGAAATTAATTAACAATTAATACTAACAGTAAAAAAGTATCAGTCAGCTTTGCTGATATGTCTGTCTGGCTGGTGCGCACGATGAACCGATTTGGTCCAAAATTTGGCTTCCGCACTATTTCGTCCAAACTTAGTTTAAGTTTAAAGATGGGTTATATCGGTCCACTCCTTCCAGTACCTCCCCCACAAAAGTTTGAAAATGTTCGGAAAATTTGTGCGCACTCTAACTTTTGAAGGGAGTGTCCGATTTGGTCCATACTTTGCACATCGTGAAATTTCTACTAGACTTAGATGAGGTTCCAATATGGACTCAATCGGTTCACCCTTCGGGCACTTCCCACACAAAATTTCGGAGAAGTTCAGTTTAGGACCTGTTCTTGAATCGCTTCGTTTTTTGTTGTAGCAACTTGTATTCACTTCCCCCCATGCGACGGTACAAGTTTCATCAGTGGCAGGTTCATACTTCCTGAGAAAATAGCCTGAAAGGTACAAAAAAACCCCTGTGACGCCGTGTGTAGTTGTTGAAGCTCAAGATAACTCTCGAAAGGATCTGCCGATTCCGTCCCTAAATATTTTGTGAAAATATAGTTAAAGTTCAAAGATTTTCCATATCGGTCCACTCTTTCAGGTACCTCCCCCACAAAAGTTCAAAAATGTTCGGAAAAATTGTGCGCACTCTAACTTTTGAAGGGAGTGACCGATTTGGTCCATACTTTACACATCGATCTATATCTGTCCTAATAAGGACTGTTTTTGTCCACTCCTTCGGGTACCTCCCACACAAAATTTCGGATAAATTCACTTTAATACCTGCTCTCGAATCACTTTGATTTTCGTGAAGCAACTTGCATTCGTTGTCTCCATTACGGCGGTAAAATCTTTATCATGGGCAAGTTCATACTTCTTGAGAAAACAGCCCGAAAAGTGTAAAAAATCCCTATGTCGACATGTCAACTCTCGAAGCTTTGAGCTTTATCCGTATTTGTGTCGGGAAGTTCATAGGCCCAAAATTTGGGACCCCCCTAAATACATACGATTTTTTGAGAAAAAAGTATTTTAATTTGTATATCTCTGTCGGCAAAGACGACTGATACTTTTTTACTTGTTATACCCTCACCATTTATGCTAACGAGGGTATATATCGTCACCTGAAATGCCCGAAGACGTAACCCACACGCAAATCGAAATTCGTTTTTGATGTAATCTGATACATAAAGCTAAAATACATGCTCTGGCAAAGTTTCAAGCTTCTACGTTCAAAAATAACGATCCTGTACAAGAAATGCCATTTCGGAAAATGGGATAATATTGCAGATTTTGTTGTAATGGCGGATACCAAAACCAAGCGATTCCGCGGTTTCGGTTTCATTAATTATTCCCATTCGTATAGGATTGATAATATCCCAAATACTCGCCCTCATAAGATTAATATTCCATAAAACAGTTTTTCATTTTATAACGTTTTTTGCTTCTCCTGTAAAGTTTTGATTTTGTGGGTTACGTCTTCGGGCATTTCAGGTGACGATATACACTTTCATACGGGCAAACTGTGCCTCATCGAAATAATGGTTTTAGACCCCAAGTATGTTTGGACGAAATGTGTTTCAGACAATTTGGAGTCGATTGAGCAATGTCCGTCCGTCTGTCTGGCTGGCTGGAGCGCACGATAACTCTCGAACGGATAAAACTGTTCAAATTTTGGCTTTCGTAATATTTTACCCAAACATAGTTTAAGTTCGAAGATGGGCTATATCGATCCACTGCTTCCGGTACCTTCCCCACAAAAGTTCGAATATGGTCGGAAAATTTGTGCTCACGATAACTCTTGAAGGCAGTAACCGATTTGGTCCATATTTGCCCATCGTGAAATGTGTACGAGACTTAAATAAGGTTTCAATATGGACTCAATCGGTCCACTCCTTCGGGTACCTCCCACACAAAATTTCGGTAAAGTTCAGTTTAGGGCCACCTCTCGAATCGCTTTGATTTTTGTTTTAGCAACTTGTATTCACTGCCCTCCATACGACGGTACAAGCTTTATCTGGGAAAAGTCCATACTTCCTGAGAAAATAGCATGAAAGTTGCAAAAAACCCCTATGACACCATGTGAGGTGGTTGGAGCGCAAGATAACTCTGGAATGGATCTGCCGATTCGGTCCAAAATTTGGCCTTAGTAATATTTTGTCAAAACATAGTTCAAGTTTGAAGATAATCCATATTGGTCCACTCCTTCAGGTACCTCCCCCACAAAAGTTCAACAATGTTCGGGAAAATTGTTCGTACGGCAACTCTTGAAGGGAGTTGCCGAATTGGTCTATACTTTACACATCGTTATATATCTACCAGATATAGATCAGGTTCAAATATGGACTATAGTTGTTCACTCCTTCCGGTACCTCCCACACAAAATTTCGGATAAGTTCACTTTAAGACCTGATATCGGATCTCTTTGATTTTTGTTGAAGCAACTTGCATTCGCTGCCTCTATTACGATGGTAAATTTTTTTTTAGGGTTTTTTCTTGATCAAACAGCCCGAAGAGTGTAAAAACCCCCTATGGCACCATATGTTGTGGCTGGAGATCCACTTCCATAACGGTCAATGTCGATCCATTCCTATTAGTATCTCCTCCGCAAAACTTTTCATCTTTAATCCTAATCAACATTTTTGTCGGTTCAAACGCCTAAAATTTTTAAAACCCCCTAAATACATACGTATTTTGGGAAAAAATTGTTTCAATATACATATGTCGGCAAAGCCGACTGATACTTTTTTAGTTATTTTTTGCATTTTTTGTTTGTCTTTGTTGCCCTTGTTACGATGGTACAATTTTGTTGGGGGTCAAAGTCCATTCTTCTTGGGAAATTGGCTCAAAATTAAAAAAACATAGAGACTTTATAAGTATTGACTTTACTTATTATCTTTGTGTCCGAGGCTGAAGGAATATCTACGTCGGCACAGCTGACTTATACTTTCTAAATTGTTTTAATAATACGTAGCGAAAAAGCCCCGACTGGTAATTATAAAATACGGAAAATAATACCCTACGTTTCCAGTAATTATTCTAATTCTAATTCTAACTTTGGCCTTGAATTCCTCTGCTACTACAACTGCATTAATTAGCGAAATTTGGCAGGCTGAAAGCACACCAAACGATTGGTACCTCAGCTTACTATGTCCCGTACACAAGAAAGGAGACAAGACGGTTTTTCCAATTACAGAGACATAAGTCTCCTATCCATCGCATATAAAGTGCTGTCGAGCGAACTGTGTGAGCTACTAAAACCTATGGTCAATGAAAGAATCGGTTCATACCAATGCGGTTTTAGACCTGGTAAATCAAGAATTGATCAAATCTTCACACTGCGCCAAATTATAGAGGAGACCGAAGAAAGAGAGTTCGATACATACCCGCTCTTCGTTGGATATAATTGCGCCTGCGATAGCTCAGTTAGATCAAAGGTGTTCCAAACCATGATAGAACGAGCCAGTTGAAGCAAATATCACAGAACAAACTGAAAAATTTTATTCTTCAAACTTCCCTCCACAACGAGCCGAAAGTTCCAAAAACTCCACCCTAAAAATACCATTCCAAAACTTCTTTTGTCACCTACCGTAAATGAATTTTAAACTCTACTATGATATTTCTTTCAAGTCGTCACACTGTGTACCAAATTTTTCATAAAAATATACATGAGGTTGCCTGTGTGCGATGTTATATGTGTATACTAGGTTATAATGGGTTATGTATATTCCTTATATGCACAGCCTGCAAATGTCATTTACCACTTTTGCTCTACTGCTTCATTCTATTATGTTTTCTAGAAACTACTCTTCAACACTAAACTCAAAACTTCTATGGAATAGTAGGAAAATGCAAACAAAACTACTTTTCTACATAAAGCTCCTCCTAGAATAGGGAAGAACAACAACTCGAAATGACCATCATCAACATCATTATAAGCATACATAGAAGGCATTGTCATGGGGTGAGAGAAATTGTTTAGAAAATCATGCAAGCGATTTCTGCATGTCTTTCTTTCAGTCTTCTCCACATGCCGAATGCTGGTTATTTATCCTTTTGACGCTGCAGGCTGCCCTTTTCGCATTTTGAAAGCTTTTCAGAGACAACTAAAATTGCATGTATTGTGTGTTGAATATTTGCATGTCAGTGTGTGTCTCTTCTTTTTGCTTTATATCCTGCTGTGTGTTTTCTTCCTTGCTTATGCCCAGTTGTTTGGTTTGACTGGCCATTTCGTTTATTCGTCGTTCATTGGTTTGGGTTGCATGTCCTGCTTAAGCTTTTTGATAGGTTTTCTTTCTTATCACTGTTGAACTGTCCGGTTCTTCCTTTTTTTTCCTTGCCGCTATTGCTGCTGCTGGTACTGTTCGAACCCCCCTCTCTCTCCCCACCTCTTTATGTGGCTTACTGTTCATTCGTTTTTCTGTGTGTGTTTTTGACTCATATTTGTTGTTTGTGGCTATTTACGACATTCGTAATATGAGATTTCTCTGTTCTGTGATATCTTCTGGCATAATTTTTGAAATCCACCAAATGCATGCATGCTTGTTCACAAGATATGAAAGTTGTTTAATTTTTTGTTGGTTTTGTGGTTGATTCAACGCCAAATGAGAAGTGTGTTCCTTTAGGCCCTTCACAAGGGAAATTGGTTATTGTAGATATAATTTTAAAGTAAATGAAAGTTTGAGTCTTAATTGGAGAAATTTGATAAAAGTGACTGTGCCTGAAATGTTGCTGCTGTTCAATTATGCTTATCTCAATTGGATGTTCAATATTTTTTGCACGCACTGCCTTAAGGGATGAATGGATAATGTTCTAAGGATAATGTAATAATGAAAGTTATGAATATGAGGAGAGGTAGTGATAAATTTCGCATAAAATGTTACCACCCGATTTCATGTGCGTGCATATACTTCGGCATTTAAATTATGAGCTGTTAAAACCCGTTCATATATTCTCATACTTTCACCTTTTTCGTTATATTGAAAATTAATCTGAAAATTAATACTTATTCCTTACTTTAAAATAGCCTTGATTTTCTACTTTTAGCCTGCAACTTCAAACTTTTTTTCCACAAAATTTTTTTATACCCTCCATCATAATATGGAGGATATAATTAAATTTGTCATTCCGTAACACATCGAAATATTCAACGGAGACCCTATAAAGTATATATATATTTTTGTTCATGGTAAAATACTAAGCCAATATAACCATGTCCGTCAATCCGTCCGTCCGTCTGTTGAAATCAAGATTCAGCTCGCAATTTTAGAGCTAGAGCTTTGTAATTTAGTATGCATGTTTCCACTACTTCTAGGATGTTTGGTATTGCAAATTGGCTATATTGGTCCACGTTTTGATACATCTCCCATAGAACGGTACCTCCCAATTTTCGGTATTTTGAAGATTTTAGCCTCATTTGCACACCGAAATGGCTGAAATTTGGTACTTAGTCTCCGTTGAGGGTATACAACTTTTCCACAGAAATTTGTCGTTATAAGTCCACGCCTTCATATAGCCCCTATAGAACGGTACCTTCCGATTTTCGGTATTTTGAGGGTTTTGGCCTCCATATTCCACCGAAGTGGCTCAAATTTTGTATTTAGTCTTCCTTGGGAGTATAAAACTTTCCCCCCAAAATTTGGTGGTAAAGGTATACGCCTTCATATAGCCCCCAAGAACAGTACCTCCCGATTTTCGTTATTTTGAAGGTTGTGGCCACAATATTCCTCCGAAATTACTGAAATTATATAAAACTTTTCCACAGAAATTTGTCGTTATAGGTCCACGCCTTCATAAAGCCCCCATAGAACGGTACCTCCCGGCTTTTAGTATTTTGATGATTTTGGCCTCAATATTCCACCGAAATGTTTGAAAATTGGTATTTAGTCTTCGTTTTGGGTATAAAACTTTCAACCGGACATTTTTCGGTACAGGTCCACGCCTTCATGTAGCCCCCATAGAACGGTACATCCCGATTTTCCGTATTTTGAAGTTTGCGGCCCCAACAACCCACCCAAATGGCTGAAATGTAGTATTTACGTTGGAGGAAAACCTTTCCGATTAAAATTCTGTATTTAGTCTTCCTTGGGAGTATAAAACTTCCCCCAAAAATTTGGTGGGCAGAAATTTGGTATTTAGTCTGCGTTGGGGGGTATTCAACTTTCACCTCTAAATTGGTCTATCTAGGTCCACGCCTTCGTAGAGCCCCCATAGAAAGGTACATCCGGATTTTCGGTATTTTGGTGGTTGCGGCCACAATAACCCACCGGAATGGCTGAAATTTTGTAATTTGTGTTTGTTGGGGTTATACAAATTTCCCCAGAATTTCTCGGTAGAGGTCCACTCCATAATATAGCCCCCATAGAAGGGTACCTCCCGATTTTCGGTATTTTGAAGTTTGTGGCCACAATAATCCATCGCATTTGCTGAAATTTGGTATTTAGTCTTTGTTTGGGGGTGTTCAACTTTCCCCCAGAAATTTCTCGGTACAGGTCCACGCCTTAACGTAGCCACCCTAGAACGGTACCTCAAAATTTTCGGAATATTGAAGACCTTGACCTCTATATTCCACCGAAATGTTTGAAAATTGGTATTTAGTCTTCGTTGTGGGTATAAAACTTTCAACCGGACATTTTTCGGTACAGGTCCACGCCTTCATGTAGCCCCCATAGAACGGTACATCCCGATTTTCCGTATTTTGAAGTTTGTGGCCCCAAAAACCCACCCAAATGGCTGAAATTTAGTAATTACGTTGGAAGAAACACCTTTCCGATTAAAATTCGTCGATATAGGTACACGTTTTCATATAGCCCCCACAGGGACGTAGCCAGGATTTCATTTCGGGGTGGGCCCACCTGACCAAAATTTTGAAAGTTCATGTTAGCGAAAATTTCTTAGTTAGCAATGATGTAAACCTTATTTTAGGCTTATATTACTGATGAAATAATTTTCATTACTATTTTTAATTAAAATTACGTAAGGCTTCTTGGCCAATTTCCCCTTGTTTTCAGAACTTTTTTGACAATATATCAGAGTTAATATATGTTCAAAACAATGTTTATATTAATAATCTCATATATTTTTGGGTGTATCATTTATCAAATAACTCACAACTACAGTGAATGTTATGTAATTCAGTGATATCACTTCGGTATGACCAAAAGAAAGAGAATACGAGTACAAACCTTTTTTGTTTACATGGAATGTTGAGGACCTTTCCTTTGTTTCCTACTTCACAAGGGTTCAAAATCACGGCTCCAATTTCCACTCCAATTTTATTGAGGAATTTTTGGAAGGAAAATGGGATTAGTAGATAATTGATTTATGCAGAGGGAACGTTTGGATATCATGGCGCTATCCACTAGTATTTTTTACATTTACAGTTAGAATTTAGGAGTTATATAAATAAAGGCAAAAAAAAGGTCGAGACGCTTGTCTTCTTTTTCGGTCTTTTATCACGCTGCGGTGTCAGAATGCGGTAAATTTTTCAATTTCGGAAATTCAGGTGTTCAATGAACCCAATTGTAGTTATTTCCGTAAAGATAGTGATTTTCTTGATAGAGAACTAATGCTGAGCAATAGTGAGGATGTCCATCATGAAATTCTAGCATGTACATGACTAATTCTGTCGCCTTATCGTGCATCTTGGTATAGACTAATTTTGGCGTCTAATCGTTTGACTTCTCTTGTAGAAATTCTGGTTTATTATCGTGGTTCTTCTCATAAATGAATCAGGAACAAGGAAAACTCTGACAACATGTCTTGAATTCTTTTAAAAGGAATTTCTGGCGTTCAATCTAAGGTCTATACATGTATACATTCTTTTATACTCTCAGCATTAGTCAAAATGTGCCTCATCGAAGTAATGATTTTAGAGTCAAAGTGTGTTTGGAAGTAATCTGTTTCAGAAAACTTGGAAACGACTTAGCTACGTTCGTCCGTCTGGGCGGCTGCCTGGAGAACACGATAGTTGGAACAGATCAACCGATTCGGTCTAAAATTTGGCCTTCGTGATATTTTGTCAAAATTTTGATCAACTTTGAATATGGACCATATCGATCCACTCTTTCGGCAACCTTCCACAGAGTATTTCAAAAATTTTCAGAGAAGTGCAGTTTAAGACGTCTCTGGATAATTAGTAAATATACCTGGGTAAGCTTAAGACTAATATGCTAATAATTAAGTTATAAGTAAAAAATATGAAATAAATAAATAAAAATACCTCTGTGGAAACGTTTTTCTTTTTTTGCAACAAGTGCTCTGGGAGCCATCATGTAGTGGCTGGTGCGCACGACAACTTTCGAAACGGATACTGCGTTGGTCCAAACTTTGTTTGTGATTTTCGGTTTGATCTTCTGGTATTTTTCCTCCAAATTTCAAAAATTTCAGCTAAAGTGGTATGTGCGGTTTTTATTGGTCTAAACATTGGATTCAGTAATATTTTGCCCAAACTTAGTTTTAGCTCGAAAATAGACCACACTGGGAACATCCCTTAAAAACCTTCGAACTGAAATGACTGGTGGACGCAATATCTTTTAAAAGGAATTACTCCCAAAATAAGATCTACTTCCAAAATTAACTATGTGGGTCCGGTCCATTTCTTCAGATACCTCCTCCGCAACACCTGTGATCAATGATAACATCCGTATTTTGTTGTCAAGTTCATACGTCCGAAAATGGCTACACAATTCTGAAAATCTCCTAATGCATAGCTTTGGGTTAAAGGATTTTGGTTGTGTAGCCACTACTCTTTCTATCCATAGATGAAAGCTTCAGTTCACACAGGCTCAGGGTACATGCCTGTCCGCAAAGCCGACTGATACTTGTTGAGATTTTGACGAAGAAGAATCTGTTTCCGATCGGTTTTTTTATTTCGCCTGTCGTCACAAAGTCCTTTGCCGTAGAAGGAAAAAGGAACATTTCTAGTAATGTGCATCCATTGAAAGTACTTCCTAAAATACAATTTAAAGAGTAATCGACAGAAAAATCCTTTTTTGTACAATAGACATTTACTAATTTGTAGCAAGACAGCAGTTTCAAATAATCTCAACGGACGACACTGCGGTAGAAAAATGTTTGTACGTTTGTTTGCTTGTTTGTTTAAAGTTTATGCACTCAAAAACAGCTGATCCGATCTTCCTGAAATTGTCAGAGTATATCACTACATGGCCTGAAAGTAACATAGGCTAAACAATTTCTGAAATTCCGCGTTGATCCGGAGATATAGCATCAGAATCGGAGGTACCTCCAAAAAATTTAGATTTTTTATGCAAATATCTATAGAATGGTAACAGATAATGTCTCAAAATTTTGGATGTGTATACAAAAGTTTAAAAGTTTTATCTTTTATTGTTGAATTGCTCTTATCAAAAATTTCAAAAACAAAACACGCAAGAATTGTTTTTGTTTATAAGCCAAAGTATTGGACGTAATATGCTATCCAGTAACACTTACAGTCAGCCTAAAATTACGATTAAATGCTTAAACAACACCATAAAACTTAACAACAACTATGCAGAAAATTGCTCAAAAAACCTAACTTGTTCATTATATTTATACTTTCAAATATGTTGGACAATAATACCAATGTAGTTAAATAGTTCTCTGTAGTACTTCTTAATATTTTACATATTTTATGAAAAATTTAAAAGTTTAAAATTTATAACCAAAAATTAAAAGAAAATGTGTAACTAGCCTATGGAAACGAAAATCATTCCCCCCCCCCCCCCCCCCTGGCTACGTCGGTGAGCCCCCATAGAACAGTACCTCCCGATTTTCGTAATTCTGAAGGTTCCAAAATCTTACCCAAATGACTGAATTTTTATACCCTCAGCATTTATGCTAACGAGGGTATGCACTTTCATACGTGCAAAATGTGCCTCATCGAAATAATGGTTTTAGACCCCAAGTATGTTTGGACGAAATGTGTTTCAGACAATTTAGAGTCGATTGAGCAATGTCCGTCCGTCTGTCTGGCTGGCTGGCTGGCTGGAGCGCACGATAACTCTCGAACGGATGAACCGATTCGGTTCAAATTTTGGCTTACGTAATATTTTGTCCAAACATAGTTTAAGTTCGAAGATGGGTTATATCGGTCCACTCCTTCTGGTACCTCCCCCACAAAAGTTCGGAAAATTTGTGCGCACGATAACTTTTGAAGGGAGTAATCGATTTGGTCCATACTTTGCCCATCGTAAAATGTGTACCAGACTTAGATAATGTTTCAATATAGACTCAATCGGCCCACACCTTCGGGTACCTCCCACGCACAATTTTGGAAAAGTTCAGTTTAGGGAAATCTCTGGAATCGCTCTAATTTTTCAGCAACTTGTATTCACTGCCCCCCATACGACGGTATAAGTTTCATCAGGGGCAAGTCCACACTTCCTGAGAAAATAGCATGAAAGTTGCAAAAAACCCCTATGACACCGTGTGATGTGGTTGGAGCGCAAGATAACTCTTGAACGGATGAACCGATTCGGTCCAAAATTTGGCCTTAGTAATATTTTGTCCAAACATAGTTTAAGTTCGAAGATGGGTTATATCGGTCCACTCCTTCCGGTACCTCCCCCACAAAAGTTCGAAAATGTTCGGAAATTTTGTACGTACGATAACTCTTGAAGGGAGTAACCGATTTGGTCCATACTTTGAAAATCGTGAAATGTCTACCAGGCTAAGATGAGGTTCCAATAGGGAATCAATCGGTCTACTCCTTCGGGGACCTCTAACACAAAATTTGGGATAAGTTCAGTTAAGGACCTGCTCTCGAATCGCTTTGATTTTTGTTTCAGCAACTTGTATTCACTGCCCCCCATACGACGGTACAAGTTTCATCAGGGGCAAGTCCACACTTCTTGAGAAAATAGCATGAAAGTTGCAAAAAACCCCTATGACACAGTGTGAGGTGGTTGGAGCGCAAGATAACTCTCGAACGAATCTTCCGATTCGGTCCAAAATTTGGCCTTAGTAATATTTTGTCCAAACATAGTTTAAGTTCGAAGAAAAGCCATATCGGTCCACTCCTTCTGGTACCTCCCCCACAAAAGTTCAACAATGTTCAAAAAAATTGTTCGTACGGTAACTCTTGAAGGGAGTGGCCGAATTGGTCCATACATTACACATCCTAATATATATACCAGATATAGATCAGCTTCAAATATGGACTATATTTGTCCACTCCATCCGGTACCTCCCACACAAATCACTTTGATTTTTGTTGAAGCAACTTGCATTCGCTGCCTCAATTACGATTGTTAATTTTTTTCAGGGGCAAGTCCATACTTCTTGAACAAACAGCCCGAAGGGTGCAAAAACCCCCTATGGCCCCATATGTAGTGCCTGGAGATCCACTTCCATAATGGTCAATGGCGATCTTTAATCCTAATCAAAATTTTTGTCGGTTCATACATCCAAAATTTTAAAAAAAACCCCAAATATACATACGTTTTCAGAAAAAAATTGTCTCAATATACACAGGCGGAGGGTATATCTCTGTCGGCAAAGCTGACTGATACTATTTAACTTGTTTTTATTTAGTCTTCTATGGGGTTATAAAATATTCCAGAAGACAGTTATCAGTATAGGTCCACGTCTTCTTATATCCCCCATAGATATTAGATTTTTCAATTTTTTAGGCACACTATCTTACCGAAATATCGGAAATTTGGTATTTAGTCTTCTTTCCGCCAGAAACTTCTCCGTATATATCGACGTTGTGATATAGCCCCCATATAATGGCACCCGAATTTCAGTCTTTTGAAAGATAGCCACATTGTTTTACCGAAATTGATGAAATTTTGTATTTAGTCTTCTTCCTTAACGAAAGGAAACTAATTGTTCCATTTTACTTCAGTACAACTCGTGGTGGAGGATAAAACAAGTTCGGCCCGACCGTTCTTACTTGTTATAATTATATTTTTTTCTAATGTGGAAATCAAACGGAAATAAGCAACATTCTACTTTTCCTTTTTGCTTTACTTTATAATCGCACTGATTTTCTACTTTTAGCCTGCAACTTCCAACTTACATTTATACTCAATTTTTTGAGTGACAACTATCATTTGTTTTATGCACTTTGGCCTTCAAGTCATTATTTCCTAGCAAAAAATTTATAAAAATATCACAAACCCCCATAGAAAACGTATGTTATATGCCTCACACAAATACCATTTATTGCTGCAGATCCTTCCCATAAAAAAACTGTATTTATTAAACCACAAAAACACGAACTTAAGAAAGCCGTTCAACATCCCCCCTCCCATTCTATATACCATCTACCTTTAATTCCCACAACTTAATGCAAGGCAGTTTTAGTTCAAGACAACAATTTGTTGTCATAATTCAGAAATCATAAGCTTGGATAGAACAATTCATAGTAGTACAGAATTCCAAACATTCATACGAATAACAACAACATAAGAAGAACAACAAAAAAACTAAAGGAATTTATTTGGAAATTATAAACATATTCCTTGTTCGGTATGGCAATAGGAAGTGGGAATTATATATGAGCGAAAGGTCTAACCCACAGCTGGTAGAGGAGGAAACAACCTTTTCTTATTACCAGCATATACCATTAACATCCCAGCAAACACAATGTCGGACGTCCGACACGTCTGCTCAAAGTCGGAAGTTTATTCCGACACGTCTGACCGAATTCGGTCCGAACTCTGTCCGATTAGTCTGACGAACTTTTTCCCTATCTCTCTCTCTCTCTCTCTCTCTGAAGGGATTTTTCTTATTTTCTCTCTTGTGCTGCTTTGGCTATATTCATTGTAAATAAGCAGAGAGAAAAGAATTGTACATGTTGCGCTCGCACATGTTGGGCAAATTGTGTGTATTTCTTGATGTGCCGATGAAGTGTGAACGAAAAAATGAGTGCTCGGGTTTTAATTTCTGTGACGGAGAACAAATTTGGTTTATTTTTGTTATGCGTGTTGATGCATGATAGTGTTTAAAGATCATTCATAGTGAACCGTTGTATACACATTTGTTTATTTTTATAAAGTTAATGAAAGTAAATATTTTTTCGTCAAACTTCAACGCTATTTCGTGGAAAGTCATATGTTTTATAAATATTGCCAAAGTTAAGTTTCTTTATACTTTCATGTATATCAACTTTTGTATGTGAAGACATGTATTTTTTCATATATTAATAAAATGGTTTTACATATTTCACAGATCCTGTTGATAAATTTGTTGTTCCCACTGCTGGTGGGGACGTACGGATTTAAGAAAACCACTGGGTTTCGAATATCAATTCCGTTAGGTCAAATAAGTCCTCATAAAGAAGGTTAACCTTGCAAAAATCTATAATATAAACAGGCTATAAGATGATATTAAAACCCTTCATATGTTTATAGTAGGTGAACAAACATTTAAATTTAAGGATTTTAAGTTTTCATGAATTAACTGTGTACATTTTACACTTTTAAATAATAAAAACAAATTCTGTGCGAACGGCGGTAAATAAATCTGAAATTCATACAATAGTTCATCAGACTTCGGACCGTATTCGGTCCGAAAGTCGTCCAAAACTTCCGAATTTCATAAGATTTTTCTTCCGAATTCGGACCGATATCTGTCCGAACGTCGGTTAAAAAATCAGAAATTCATACGACAGTTCATCAGAATTCGGACCGAATTCCGTCCGAAAGTCTGCAAAAACTTCCGATTTTCATCCGAATTTCGGTCAGAGAACACGTCAACCACGCCATATGACTTTCGGTCAGAGTTCGGACCGAATTCGCATCCGAACTCGGATGTTTTTTCCGACTTTCGGATCGAATTCGGTCCGAATTCGGATGTTTATTCCGATTTTGGTTTGCTGGGATGTTTCTAGTGCACAGCCTAGTCGCACCCGGCCTGTCACCCATATAACTCATCTAGCTCAGCTCCAAACACACACACTCACACATATAGAAACAGTTTTATATGGTTTGCAGCAGCATGTTCCAATTATTATAACATACGACACAACATAATCTATGAGAGAATTTTCAAACAATTTTCTTTTTTCTTTTGTTTTGTTTCTGCTGGCTTTCTGCTGGGTTTTCTTCGGGTTTTGTGTGATGAACAGTGGGCTAAGAAGGCTCATGAATCGAGATGGAGCCAAGTTAAAAAAAAAAATCACAGGATATTTTAACATTGATGACCTCCAGTCATAAGGTGCTTAGGTTTAAGAAAGTGCGACCACTAGATCAATTCGGAGACCTTTGTTCCCCAGCAAAAATACATATTACAAAATCCAGTACTAACCCATTACTCTAATAAGGGCATTTCGCGTAAAATAACTGGTTATTTTTTGGTCACTTAAAGAAGCAGTCACGACTATTAGTAACTACTTATATAACTATTTATAAAAGTGGTCAAAAAATAACTACCTATTTTGAGTGACATACCCTTGTTAAAGTAATGGTTTGAGTATTTTTGCTAGGTCCATTGTGTTTATCCTGGGTATTTGAAGACTAATTTTGAGATGGTTGGAAGAAGAGAATTACCCAGGATATGGTGTAGCGGTTATTGTAAAAGTGGAAAGATAGAAAGAAAAAAAGGAAAGAAGAAAAACCATTTGTTCTGGCCTCTCCATAAACGCAGCATCTTACGGATGCATCGAAATTTTAGACTTTATGAGTCGGAAAAACATTATGATCGCCGTGATCCAGGAAACAAAGAACACCGTCACCGTTCATCGGCACTGGCCGAGAAGATAGAAAGCTCCACATTTTGCACGACGAACGAAAACGCTTCCATAAAAATAAGTGGATATTGTCACAGCTCGCCAACCTGATAGTAATAATTCTTCCAAATGAAGTGGAATCAGTCTTAGCTATCAACGAGGGTTTTATTAATCCTCAGTTCCATGAGGACATCCGTTAGCAGAGGTACAATTCTGTCTTTTGGTAGTAAACAATATGTTGCTTCGATCAGCTGTAGACTAAGGTGTTGGTTTATCGTGATGATATTGTAGTCCTGATAAGAAGTAAATTCCTACCAACCTTGTTCGACCCGATACAAGATGATTTTTGGTTGAGTTGTCGGACCCATCCATAACAATGGACTTTCAGTAAAACCGGCGATGACGGAATTCGTACTGTACACCAGGAAGTGCAAACTTTCCAATTTCCAGCTATCAGTTCTGGATGTAGTTGTGTTAGAACTCTCGAAACTAAATAACTGAACTGGAAAAGAAACACTGAGGAACAGAAAAATAAACGTCTCATAGCGCTCTATTCTTGCGCTAACTCCATTGGTAAACCCATTGGGAACTTAGACTACGAGTCACGATATATGACTTCTGCTCATCCTTAGCTATAGTGGGCTTCGGAATAAGGCATTTTGTCCACTGTGCAAAGGGCAGCGTTAATCCTGATCTTCGAAACCATAAAAGGCACCTCTCAGATCAATTTTATTGTCTTATAATTTGGTCCTGAATGTCACTGAAAAGCAACATCGAGGAGTTGACAAAGAAGCGTCTCATTGCACTCTATTCCTGCAAAAACTGCAATGGTAGACGTTGAAGCTCAGACCACAAATCATACGAGGGTTGCTCGATAACTTGCTGGCCTAACAATGACGATGCGAATATTTACAATCAACAATAGTTTTATTATTTTCATATTTTTATGCGCTCAAACCAATTGTGTAAGCTCTTTTTCCAATGCGAGCATCACATTTTTTTCTTGATGTGCGGGAATCAAATGAAGTCATTGGGTTTCAAGTCAGAGCTGAAAAAGGCATTGATTTGAATCGACTTGTTAGAGCTCGCATTGTCATGGTGCATAATGATTCGTCCCACGATTGAACTCATTAAACCAGGTTGTTTTCATAGTGCTATAGGATGGTCCTCTATCGGCATACAAAGATTTAATTTGATCGATGCACTCTTGCGGTGATTACACAGTGCATTTTTTGAAAGTACACACCCAAACGACAAAAAACGCTAGTTGGGTTTTGTTGTGTCATATCCAGCTCGGATTTTATGGCCGCATCTAAACATGGTTAAAAAAAAAAATCGGGGCTATATCTCTGAAAGCAATGCAAATCTTCTTCTGACCTCTGAAGCAAATTTGTAGATAAGAACAAGAATCAAATATTTGGAGAAATAATGAACTCGAAAAACAAATTTATTGCCTCAAATTTCAAAATATATATATAAATTCCATAATTTATATACATTTCGCACCATATCTCCAACACTGTTAATTTTTTCTTAATGTTCTCTTTTGAATAAAATTTCGCTTTAATATAACACACAACTCGTCCGAACATGCTCTTGTTGCAAAATGCCTCCATCACGATTTAATAAATATGTCAATAATGTGCTGAAAACAGAAATGTGGAAATAAACTGTTGGTGTAAACAGTGTGTGAAATAGGGATTTTAAAAGATATGATACAAACTACCGCTGAAACAACATGAAATAAGCATTTTAGAGTTTCAGAATGTTCTAAAGAATTGCTGAGAACATTATTTGGATGATTTTTGCAAAAAGTTTACTTGGTTCAATTCCCAATAGTTTAGCTGATACCGACCAGAATTCCAGAAACTATGTAAAATTGTCTATATTTTATCGATTTTGATGCCCCAGATGAAGTTTTTCTTAGGTGGTCTGTTCAACATATAAGTTCTACTAGTTTAGGGCTACAATATTGCTAAAGACAGCAAGGCCAAATTCCAATTCCTTTCTGAGATAAAGGCCTGATAAATACAAACAATTGTAGTTTTAGCCCGGTTGGATCTGACAGGACAAGACACAACTAGGGTTTTGGTAGTCTAAATATGTACTTTCAAAAAACCATATTAGAAGTTGTTTGCATTTACAGTGTTGCACAGTCTTATCCACGTCGAAAATTCTGAAAAATTATTGAACGAAAATGTTCACAATAACTTCCATTTTTTTGCAAAGTGATTTTTACAAGTCACTTTTAACAAGACCAAAAACTGCCTAACTTTCAAAAAAATATATATCAATTGGCCAGAAACCTTTTTAATTCCCCTTCATACACATTGGGCCTGTGGTACACAGAATCGTCAGAATCGTTGTTTCCTGGCCAAAACTCTCTAATTTTTGAAATAGAGAAGTTTCATATTTTTTTTTGGATGAACAGATAACAAAATCACCTTTCCAATGCATTAAAAGCATTGAAATTCGGTCTAGTAGTTGCTGAGGAATACAAGCTCAAAGTTAAAATTTTGAGTTTTTTCATATTTTGCATCAAAATATGAGTGTGTTTGCGTTTTTCATATGTTTTATATATTAAAAAGTCAAACACCAATAATAAGACCATATAAACACAATATATAAGTTAGCACATCCCTGCCGAACTAACAAACAACATTGTTGCTTGCTTGGCTGTGTTGTGTTCTTGCTAGGCTACATTGATGGAGTCGTGTTACGTCTAGTGGCGTGATCATGGTGTCAGCACTTTTTGTCTTTTATAACTTAAGTAGTTTAAGTAGAATAAGTTTTTGGATTTCAATAAAGAAACAGTTTATTTAAGCTCACCAAAAGACGAAGAAGTCTTTTATTGTTAACTGGCGCCCAACCGGGTTCAACCCTACAAATATAAAGATCTAAAAAAAAGAGATCTATCAGTTTAAATCAGTCCTACGAATATAAAGATCTAAAAAAAAGAGATCTATCATCTTAAATTTAAATTTTGCTGAAAAAGGAAGCTTTACTTAAAACTTGCTGGATTAAGAGGCCTCGCGTAAAATTTGCTGAAAAATCTAAGGATCTACTCTTTTTAAATAACGTAATACTTACTGAAAGTAATATTTACTGGAAGGAAGCCTTACTTAAAACTTGCTGGATTAAGAGACCCCGCTTAAAACTTGCTGAAAAATATAAGGATTTACTCTTTTTAAACAACATAAAGTCATGTAAGTGTGTCACTCATTGAATTTCAAAATTGTGTCCAAAACTGGTGAATTAAGAACTTAATATTTAAGAAAAAACAAAAAAATTTTTATCTTTGTGCCAAAAAAAAAAAAAACAAACACAGTGATTTAGATCTTGTTATAGTCGTAACAATTTTTTGTTTGAAAAGACAATATGAACAGTGAAGAAATGACTGCATTAATAGAATCCGCTGTACGTACAGCGATTCTGGCATATAAAACAGAAGTCGACAAAAAAGTCGACGAGTTAACAAAAAAATTATCGTCCATTTCAGTAGGGCAAACAGATGTGAAACCATACGAAGACGTAAAAATTTATTCATCAATAACGTGTGATGAATCACTTGATATTATCAAATCTTTGCCCGAATTTGACGGGAAAATCGAAAACTATGTTTCGTGGAGACAAGCGGCACATAACGCGTATAAAGTCTTCGAAAAATACGATGGTAGTTCAAAACACTACCAAGCGGTCTGCATTATTAGGAACAAAATTAGGGGGTCAGCAGATGCTGTATTAGCGTCATTCAACACTGTGCTAAATTTTAAAGCGATCATAGCTAGATTAGATTTTACATATTCAGATAAAAAACCAATTCATCTAATCGAACAAGAACTAAGTACCCTCAGACAAGGCGAACAGTCAGTGATTCAATTTTATGACGAAGTAGAGAAGAAACTGTCGTTATTAACCAATAAAACAATTATGAGTTACGACAAAACTCTCGCTTTGGCCATGAATAACAAATATAGACAGGATGCACTCAGAGTATTTGTTTCCGGATTGAGGAAACCTCTCTGCGATGTGCTTTTCTCAGCCCGCGCTGCTGATCTTCCGTCAGCTCTAGCCTTAGCGCAGGAGGTAGAGGCGAATCACGAAAGATACGTCTTTGCCACATCGTTTGCGAATAGGAATGATGAAAAAAAGTTAAGGTCTGAAACCTCAAAAAAATTCAGCCAAGAAAACCGTCTGATAGTGGTTGGAACTATAAACAACAAAACTATCATAAACAGAAAAATCCACATTACGAAAATGGTGGTGATGCTAATTTACAGGCTAGAGATCAAATAGAGGACATGGACTTCGACCCAACTTCGTCTAAATTCAGACAACCGACCAATTATGGTAACGGTAAAACTTCTCACAGACAACCATTTAAGCGTCAAGCTGGGTCTGGGTCAAAAAGTGAATAATATGATTCCAGAATCCCATTCAGGAGAAGAGCAGGCGGGACACTATTGTGACATAGCTCAATCCGAATGTGGAGACATAAACGATGAAATAAATGAAGACCGTGACTATGTAAATTTTTTAGAGGCAGGTCCCTACTACCGTTCATAAGGCGGACGATAGCAGGGAAACCAATACGCCTTTTAATTGACACTGGTGCTTCAAAAAATTATATAAAACCTCTCAATGAACTGAAGCATATAATTCCCGTAAGTACTCCTTTTTCAGTTCACTCTGTCAACGGACAAACTCCTATTAAACAAAAATGTTTTGTAAATTTATTCGGCATGAACTCTACATTCTTCATTTTGCCAACTCTAACAACATTTGATGGAATTGTGGGCTTAGACCTATTAAAGAAAATCAAAGCAAACATTGATTTAAAAAAAGGATTTATCCTACATAATTCTGGCTCTGAACTAATTGAATTTTTTGAATGTAAAGATGTTAATTTTATAGACGTCGATAAAATTGATGTGCCTTTCGCAATTAAGGCGGATTTTCAGAAAATCTTAAAAAAACGAATAAAGGTTTTTGCTGATCCTAAAGAAGCACTACCTTATAATACAAATATCGTTGCTACCATTAACATGGAGAACGAAGAACCTATTTATTCTAAACTATATCCATACCCAATGGGTGTATCTGAATTCGTAAATTCAGAAACAAAAAAATTGTTGGCAGATGGTATAATTCGACCTTCAAGGTCACCATTTAATAGCCCAGTATGGGTAGTCGACAAAAAAGGTGTCGATAATCTAGGCAACCGAAACAAACGTCTCGTTATAGATTTTCGGAAGCTTAATGCCAAAACAATTAGTGATAAGTATCCCGTTCCGAACGTAACAATGATATTATCAAATTTAGGTAAAGCAAAGTACTTTACCACTTTAGATCTGAAATCCGGGTTTCATCAAATTGAACTCGCGGAAAGAGATAGGGAAAAAACGGCATTTTCTGTAAATAACGGAAAGTACGAGTTTTGCCGTCTCCCATTTGGACTAAAGAATGCTCCTAGTATGTTTCAAAGAGCGATAGATGACATACTAAGAGATGAAATAGGCAAAACATGTTACGTTTATGTTGATGACGTTATTGTTTTTTCAGAAACCAAAGAGGATCATGTAAAACATATCGACTGTGTTCTTAGGAAACTGCTCGATGCAAACATGAGAGTCTCTGTCGAAAAATCAAATTTTTTTAAATCTGAAGTTGAATACCTTGGCTTTGTCGTATCCAAAGAAGGTATAAAAACCGCACCATCAAAGATAAGTGCAATACAAAATTTCCCAGAACCAACGACGTTGTTCGCACTAAGATCGTTTCTTGGGTTAGCAAATTATTACAGATGTTTTATCAAGGACTTTGCCAAAATTGCAAAACCTTTAACTGATATTTTAAAAGGAGAAAACGGTAAAATTCCTGCAACCAAATCCAAAAAGGTTGTAGTCAATCTTAACGCCTTCCAACTGGATGCATTTCACAAACTGAAAAATATTCTATCTTCGGAGGACGTCATGTTGATGTACCCTGACTATAAAAAACCGTTCGACCTTACCACTGATGCATCAGCACATGGTTTAGGTGCTGTCCTATCCCAAGAGGGAAGACCAATCACTATGATTTCTAGAGCATTGTCGGATAAAGAGTTGCATTTCGCAACAAACGAAAGGGAGCTTTTAGGAATAGTCTGGGCTCTTAAAACATTAAGACATTACCTCTATGGTGTGAAGACTCTTAACATCTTCACTGACCATCAACCTTTGACATATGCAGTTTCGGATCGTAATCCGAATGCAAAAATTAAGCGCTGGAAAGCTTTCATCGATGAACATAATGCAAACTTGTATTATAAGTCAGGAAAAGAAAATCAAGTTGCAGATGCGCTATCAAGGCAACTTGTCCATGCGTTGGAGAACGATAATTCGTCAGACATGGCAACAGTCCATAGTGAAGAGTCATTCACTTACACTATGGAAAGCTCAGACAAACCGGTCAATTGTTTTCGCAACCAAATCATTCTGGAAGAGTCGGAATTTCCCACCACTCGAAATTTTATACTTTTCGGAAACAAAACGAGACATATTGTACAATATAGAGATAAAAACGAAATATTGGCCAAAATTGTTGATGCAGTCAACACTGAAGTTGTCAATGCTATTCATTGCGGCCTACCTGTGTTGGCCCACATTCAACACGATTTGATTAGAATGTTCCCTTCAACGAAGTTCCGATTTTGTAGTAAATTTGTCTCTGACATTTTCAACCAATGCGACCAGAGAGAAATTGTCGTAAGTGAACACAATAGAGCTCATCGGGCAGCCCAAGAGAATGTTAAGCAAATCCTTTCAGACTACTATTTCCCCAAAATGGTGGAAATAGCGAATGAGGTTGTTGCCAACTGCAAGACATGTTCAAAAGCAAAATACAATCGGCATCCAGAAAAACACGTTATAGGAGAAACAAAGGTTCCTTCTTATTCCGGTGAAATTCTACATATTGATATTTATTCAACTGATAAAAACCATTTCTTAACTTGTGTGGATAAATTCTCAAAATTCGCTGTGGTACAGCCAATAGCGTCCAGAACGATTCTAGACGTAAAAGAACCAATTCTCCAATTAATGAATATTTTTCCAAATACCAAAGTTGTCTACTGTGATAATGAGAGGTCCTTTAACTCTGAGACTATCAGATCAATTCTGAAAAACAGGTTTAATGTAGATATTGTCAATTCACCTCCTCTACACAGCACCTCAAATGGGCAGGTAGAGAGATTTCATAGCACTCTTGCCGAAATCGCAAGATGCTTGAAAATAGAAAGGAAGATCGAGGATACCGTCGAACTCATCTTACAATCAACTATAGAATACAACCGAACAATTCATTCTGTCACGAATGAAAGACCTATTGATACGATACATTCTGCACCCTCTGAGGTAAAACAAAAGATTAAAGAGCGAATCTCTAACGCGCAAAACAGGCAGTTACATTACTTTAATAAAAGTCGTCATGACAAAGTTTACAATGTGGGGGATAAAGTCTTTGTTAGGAATAATCGTAGACTTGGAAATAAAATGACACCACTTTATGAAGAAGCTACTGTCGAAGCAGATTTGGGGACAACTGTTCTAATAAAGGGGAGGGTGGTCCATAAGGACAACCTCAGATAAATTTTAGTTTATATTGATAAAATGTTTTTTTCTGCTTTTGTTTTTTACCTAGGCTGTTACTACAATTTCTTTTCATACTAACGTTGACTCGTGCAAAGATTATTGACTATTCACACTCCGATTATGTCCCAATTTTGGATGGGAAAGCCATCGTTTGGAATGACTATGGGTATCTAAGGCATACAACTAACTTAACAACGTACTTTGAGATACAACGTGAAACTAAAAATGCAATTAGCATATTTCCTCAGACTCATGTAAAAAAGATATTAGAATCCGATTTATTGCATATTGATACTCTTTTAACAACCCTCACCATACATCATCGGCATGCAAGAAGCATTAATTTGATAGGCAAAGCACTTAAGGTCATTGCGGGTACACCAGATGCAGATGATTGGGAAGAAGCAAAATTAATCGAAAAACAACTTGTAGACTCCAACAATAGACAGATAGAAATAAATACAAAAATACAAATTGAAATCGAGAAATTAACAAACGCTGTAAACACGATTCTAAGGACTCGTAGAAAGGAACAAATTGATACCGTAAATCTATTTGAAATTTTAATGGCCAGAAATCGGATGATAGTTATGGAACTACAAAATATAATTTTATCCGTAACTTTAGCTAAAATAAATATTGTAAATCCAACAGTTTTGGACCAGGACGATTTAAAAATATTTATAAAAAATCAGAGCAATGAGCAACACACAGATTTCACCATATCAGAACTAATGTCTTTGTCTAAAGTAAAAGTAATATCAAATGAATATTGTTTGTATTTTATCATTAAATATCCTATTCCAATAAGAACATGTCAGAAAATTTCTTTATTCCCAGTACCACACGATAATAAAATTATCCAATTCGCTGACACCAACACTGTAGTAGACTGCGAAGGCAAGACGTATTCAGCAACAAATTGCAAGCAAACAATATCTTCAACCTATTGTCAACTTATGCCAAGCGAAACCTGCGCTCAACAACTCATATCGGGTGAATCAGCACACTGTAATACGCAAAGCAATAATCTTGATAAAGTGGCAGAAATCGACGATGGAATTATCATTGTCAATGACGCTATTGCAGAAGTGAAAGAAGCAACCGAAAATGTAAGAAACATAAACGGCACATTCCTCATAACCTTTGAAAAAAATGTGACTGTCAATGGTACACTATTCGTAAATAGAAACAACATTGATATGCGGAAACCAGGAACACCATCATTCCCCTCAATTATTATAAACAACCACAGTGAAATTTTAAGTTTGTCATCTATCCATCAGATGAACTTGCAAAACTTACAATATATTGGCGACCTTGAAAAAGATGCAAGAATGCGACCAATTTTAGTTGGCGGTGTTGTTTTTATGAGTATCGGAATACTCCATTTCATATTGTGCCTCGTCAAACGTAGGACAAAGATAAGAGAACAACAAAGATTTAAATCTGCCGTAGCAATGGCTATAAAGAAGACCGAGGACGGCCTCCACTTAAGTGAGGGGGTAGTTAGCACATCCCTGCCGAACTAACAAACAACATTGTTGCTTGCTTGGCTGTGTTGTGTTCTTGCTAGGCTACATTGATGGAGTCGTGTTACGTCTAGTGGCGTGATCATGGTGTCAGCACTTTTTGTCTTTTATAACTTAAGTAGTTTAAGTAGAATAAGTTTTTGGATTTCAATAAAGAAACAGTTTATTTAAGCTCACCAAAAGACGAAGAAGTCTTTTATTGTTAACTTATATATATATTTTTTGAAAAATAGTTTAAAAACATTTTTTTCAAAAAATTTCAAATCAGTTCCCCAATTCAAACAAAATACCGCTTGGGGTTTCATAAAACTCATCTCTTATAAAAACTCACGCATTAAAAAAATCCATTTGTGTAAAAATATATAATTTATACATGGAAAAAACACACATTTCTACCGATGCAATTTCAGTAAATTTAAAAAAGTATTAAACGGACGGAACTGGTACATAAGCATATATTAGCTGAAAGAGGACACTCTCAGCCATCATACTGTGAAAATTAAGCTTTGTTCCATGCTGTTCCCTAAAAGTTATAGTCCACAACATTTTTGAATTGCACTAAGATTTAGTATCTAAGGAAAAATAAAATAGCTCACTCCGTGTAAACGCTACGGTAATTTGTTGAAACGGTTCTTAAAGACAAAAATCGTACCTAACTAACTAAAAAAAAAAAAAAAACAATGGACACAATATCTGTTACAGTTTCCGAGAAATATTTATTTCTTTCTCCATAAATTTGCAAAAATGTAGTATTTTCCAAAATTGCCAAATAATTGTCTTCCTTAGGAGCACACCACGCCCACACCTTCCAATATTTTGACCTACGTTTTTGGTTTCCTTAGTTTCAATGTGTTTACTATCGAATCTCATATGAAAATTGACAATTGGTGACGATTAAAAATAAGGTGTTGGCAAGGAAAACCGATTTCTGAACCACCGTGCGGCGTCTATTGCGAAATTCCATCAAGTGCTGACATAGACTTAAGTACAAAATCCTTCAAGCCGCGATTATTGCTATCTGAGAGCGCCAGAGTTGGCTAGGGAACTTAAACGTATTTCCCAGCACCCGTGATGGTATACATCAGTCTATGGTCAGGCGGTCCTGAAGTCTCTCAAGTCATGGACTATAATTTATGGAACGTTGCTGGGTTCTAGGACATAGTATCATAATGGGAAACTTTGAAGGCGCTTAGCAGATAACAAATGGAGAATGGATGTAGAATATTCAAGGCAATTTGGCCTGTCATCTCCAAAAGTATAACCATTTCCCTTCTATCACAAATTGGGGATGAACATCACTGTGGGACTTATAACGTGTGCCTGGAGGGATAGATATCTAACATCAAAATGGGATGCCACTGTTGACTTAGATTATGTGAAAATACAGAAAAGAGCATCTACTTTGTATATGTCCCTTGTTGCGTACTAAAAAACAAGGTCTACTGTGTAAATATAGGGTAGGCAATATCACCTTTTTATCAAGCATAGATCCTATTGCCCATTTACCCCTTTTTATCGAAAACCTATCATGCCATGGCAAACACATTCAATTCCTTTTCTTCTACTCTTGGCAAAGGCAAACGTCCACAATTATCAAGATATGCCCTCAAAATTTGAAATTCCTAAAATCCTCTAAGTAAATATAAATAAATATAAATATTTTTAAAGGGAAATATTTCTATTGTATTCGGTTTGTTTGACTTTGATTGCCGGATGAAATTTCAATGCAGTGGTGAATAGCCCTACGGCGTTCTCGGACTGGACTGGTTACATGCGACCAACCAACCAATGTCTCTTGCACCATAGTGAGGTATAAATTGCGTTAAAGTGTCTGGTGCAGTTCAACACCTAGATTTGGAGGAGTACACTATTTACAGCTCCTGTCTTTCTATGTCTCAGACAGCCGGTATAGAATGCTACCCTATTCGATCCGAAGCTTTCAGATGTAAAATATTTGTGTTGAAGAAAACAGTCTTTATTAGGTTTGCTTCTTTTCTTTATGTCACACGCTTCCGGTATACCACTGCCGACATATCCGACAGATTTTTTACTTGTTCATTGGATTTTTCGAATAGATTCATAGTTCGTTACCATGACACATTTCAGTTTGTATCCACTGTTGAACAAAAAAAAAAAAAAGAATGTTTTCTTCATCATATGGGAGGTTTACCTCATATTTCAACGCATCCATGTGAGAATAGAACTTAATCTGCTACAAAATGTCTCCAATAAGAAGAAACCAGAACAAAAGCAGAAAAAAAAACTGCTCAAGATGAAAATGAAATAAGGTATAACATGAACACATTCTTAACTTCTTCTTTGCTACTTCTTCATCTTATAAGTTTGGTTTATCCACAAGGTTAGGTTTTGGGTGAATATGACAATAAGGATAACTGGGTGTGCTGATGTGTGTGTGTGTGTTTATGTGGTGGGACATGTATGTTACCAAAAGGGGATTTATGTATGAGGATTTACTTTTTTCTATTATTGGCATTAGGCATGATGTCCTTTTGTGTGTTATGCATTTAAATTGCGTATTTTTCTCAGCGATTTGTTCTGCACGCTTGACATCAGACATCTACATGAAACTTATAGGCATACAATGAAACATACACAAACACACACACACGCTTATTCTCATATATTAAGTTGAAAGCTGTGTTCAACTTACTTTGGTAAATTGTATTTATTCATATTGTAGCTCATATATGTGAATGTTGAATGTATAAAAGGCAATCATACGAGCATATATGAACGTTTGCATACATACGTATGGAGGTATGATTACCCGTGACACATACAGACATTCATACATAGTATCCCCTCATACCAATTGCGGATATTATTCGAATGTTCGACACAACTTTCGAAAACGATATCACATTCGAAGAATTGGCAATTGTTTTTCGGGTGTACACAAGCACGTTGTTCTTTTGTTCGTCAAAAGTTTAAAAACGATATCGTTTTCGAACATTTGGCGAATGTTTTTTCTTCACAAGAAAAATTGTTTCGAGAAACATTTTTTACTTTGAAAATTTTTTTGTTTCAAAAAAAAAATTTACGTTGTTTGTAAAAAATTCCCATTTGCTTTTTTCAAATAATTTCGATATAAATGCTACGTATAATATAGACAATAAGTGTTGATAAAGACAACATATGGGTAGGTTGCCAAACACAAGACAACAATGTTTATCAACAGTTAAATATCGCGTCGCAAACATAAAGAAATAAAAACGGAAAAGGTACATAACAGAAACATCAAGAAACTCCACAAAAAATGTTTTTCGCCACTATCGTAAAACTATCGTCAATCATTCGCTAATAATATTATTAACGATATTCGAAATCGAAGGATTTCCTGCCACAAACTGAGCGACGAGTGAATCGTTTTTAATTCATTCTCGTGTGTCGTTCTCGAACAAAATATCCGCAAAACTCTCGAGAAACATTCGAAAACGATATCGTTTTCGATAGCAATGGTATGGGGGGATATGATTTTTATCAAAAATATTAACGAAGAAAAACAAGCAAATCATGTGTAATTTAAAGAGGAAGTCAGTTATTGAGATGTGTTGTTATTTTTATATGACCAGTAAGGATACACATAAACGTACATGTGTTGCAATATATGTACATATGGTAAAAACCAAATTTCCTTTGCAATTTCATTTAAAAAAAATGTTAAACATTTTTTTGCGAACACATCTACAATTTTTGGTTAGAGGTTAAGGAAAAAATTCTGGTTTCAAATCTGTTCACGTTCACAAAATCGGCCGATGCGTTCAACAGCATTTCACCAATCTTTAACAGCCTTCTACAAAACCGAGCCGACAAGTGTGCTCTTCCTCGCCAAAGGCCTGCGATGACTCCAACGGGAAGGAAACATGGTTATTTCCCACTCTACGTAAACCTACATACCTTAATAACACTGTGCAACATTTTTAAGGTAATCTTGTGCAAACTATTTTAGCTTAGGATTTTTTGAAAGAACAGACCCAAACGACAAAAACCCTAGTTGAGTTTTGTTGTGTCAGATCCAGCTTGGATTTTATGGCCCCATCTAATCACAGTTAAATATTGACTTTTTAAAGAAATTCTGGGCTATATCTCTGAAACCTTGGTGAATCTTCATCTGACCTCTGAAAAAATTTGTAGGTAAGGGCAAGAATGAAATATTTGGAGAAATTATGAACTCGAAAAACTACATTTATTGCCTCAAATTTTATAAAATATCTAAAAGTGCCATCATTTTTATAGATTTTGCGCCATATCTCCAAAACCGTTAATTTTTTCTTAATGTTTTCTTTTTGAAGAATATTCGGAATGTACATGCCATTGTTGTAAAATGCCTCTGTCATGTTGTTTTCAGTATATTTTTCAACGAAGATTTAATAAATATCCCAATAATGTAGTGAAATCCGAAATGGGAGAACAACCGTTGCACACTTGTCGAAACCACTGACCTAGCGGCGCTAAAGTCAACAAATCGAACCATAAAATTGCGAAATATTTCGCATTGTATCGATTACACTGTGATACAAAAGTTGACAAAAAATTTGTGCATGTGTTCTGATGCATAAATTCGGTTTTGTGGGAGTCCATAGAAGACGAAAATCCCTTTGGTTTCTTTGGGTCACTTCGGTTTTTGGTTTTATAACGGTAAAATTAGCGAAAAATAGGCATTCTTGGATTTTCAACCTTAAGCGAACATTACTTCTTTTGTCCACAACCGATTTGCACACCCTATTTTTCACTATGTCATTTTTTGTGTTTCAATTTTTTGTTTATTTTTTTTCATATTTTCCTTTATAAAAGATTGGTACCATGTGCGTAATTGTTAAGCAAGATAATCACAATTAGAATCATATATGCTAAGGTACCAATCACTGTCCAATGCAAAAAACTTTGCTGCATCAGATTTTAAGAAAATTGTTGCAAAATAGCTTGCTTTATATTTGCTTAATTGTTGAAAAAATAGAGGAGGGTGTTATAGAGGAGGGTGTAATAAATTAAATGAAAAAAAATTGTTTGGGGCCTGGAGGTACTTAGTTAAATAGCAACAAATTTTCAAAAATTATTATTTTTCTTGTGTTTAATATATTTTTGTTAAATGGAGCGTAACTACAAAAGTTCTCTAATGTCCAGTCCAATTCTTTTTCTACAAATAAAATTCGACTTCCTATATTGCGAATAATCAACTTTTGGCTGCAAATAGACGCAAATATTGCTGATACTTGCATGGAAAATGTAGCTAAAATCCTCAAAATACTAAAAATAGGACGGTATAGATATATGGGGGCTATATCAAAACGTTGACGTATGTCCACAATTTTTGGTGGAGAATGTTTGTGTCCATTGGAAATTCCAAATACCACATTACAGCTAATTTGAGGCGAAAATGTAGCCTTAATCCCCCAAAATACTGAAAATCAGCAGGTTCCTTAAAAGGGGGCTATACCCAAACGTGGACCTACGTCCACAATTTTTGTTGGAAACGTTTTGTTGCCACTAGAAACCCTAAATCCTCAAAATACCGAATTTCATGATGTACCGTAGTGTGGGGTCCAGGGTTTCGGAGTCGGAGTCGAGCAATTTTGCTGGAATCGGAGTCGGAGTCGAAAAAATAACTCGACTCCGACTCCGGGCAATTTTTGTCTACGTTATAGAAATATAACACTAAATTCGGCACACCAAATATATAAGCCAATGGTAGTTAGAGGACAATTCACAAGATATTTACTATCCGTTGAAGACTAGACTTTTTATAGCCTCAGCATTTATACTAACGGGGGTATATACACTTTCATACGGGCAAAATGTGCCTCATCGAAATAATGGTTTTAGACCCCAAGTATGTTTGGACGAAATCCGTTTCAGATAATTTAGTTTATTTAGTCATGATCGTCCGTCCGTCTGTCTGTCTGGCTGGAGCGCACGATAACTCTCGAACTGATCATCCGATTCGGTTAAAAATTTGGCCTTCGTAATATCTTGTCCAAACATAGTTTAAGTTCGAAGATGGGTTATATCGGTCAACTCTTTCCGGTCCCCCCACCCCAAAAAAAATTCGAAAATTTTCGAAAAAATTTTGCGCAGGATAACTCTTGAAGGGAGTGACTGGTTTAGTCTATACTTTACACATCCTAATATATCTACCAGACATAGAACAGCTTCGTATATGGACTATATTTATACACTCCTTCGGGTACCTCCCACACAAATTTTCGGATAAGTTCAGTTTAGGACCTGCACTCAAATCGCTTTGATTTTTGTTGTAACAACTTGTATTCACTGCCCTTCTTACGATGGTATAAGCTTCATCAGGGCAATTCCATACTTCCTGAGAAAATAGCCTGAAACGTGTAAAAAATCCTATGTGTAGTGGGATGGAGCGCAAGATAATATTTTGTCTAAACTAAATTTAAGTTCGAAAATAAAAAATTGTGCGCGCGATAATTCTTGAAGGGAGTGACCGATTTGATGTATACTTTACACATCCGAACCTACTAACCTAAAGAACCTAAAGAAATGTACAACTCTTTGGGTACCTCACGTACAAAATTTTGCATAAGTTCACTTTAAGGCCTGCTCTCGAATCACATTTATTTTATATTAAGCAGCTTGAATTCGCTGCCTTAATTACGATAGTAAAAGTTGTTTTCAGGGGCAAGTCCAACTTTTAGAGAAAACAGCCTGAAAATTGTAAAAACTCCTATGGCACCATATGTAGTGGCTGGAGAGCACTGCAGCTCTCGAACTGATTAACCGATTTGGTCTAAAATTTGGCCTTCGTCATATTTTGTCTATACTCAGTTTCAGTTCGAAGATGGGCAATACCGGTACACAACTTCCGGTACTTCCCTCCAATATTTAATAAATGTCACTAAAATGGTATGCACGATATCTCTTGAACGGGCAACCAATTTGGTCCACACGTTGGATCTCCTAATATTTCGTCAAATTTTAGTTTAACTTCTAAAATGACCCATATCTGTCTTCTTGTGTCTAAGTGCAGTTTAGGATCTGTTCGAAGATCCTGTGGAAACGTACACCGATGCTGTTCGTTTTGGTCCTGTTTACAGCGATATCATGTTTTGCGTGGGCAAGTCAATACTTCCAAGCAATAGGCTGATGGTATATCTCTGTCTGCAAAGCCGACTTATACTTTTTTACTTCTTCAACTCTATTTTGATTACAAAATTCACGTGGAAAATATTTTTTTTATCCAATTTTTTGCCAGCAAAAGTAAAGTTCTATAACAATCGAGTTATAATTGACGTCGTCTATATAAGTCCTACAAGTCTTCTGTCAGAAGACCTACTGGTCTTCTCAGAAAGGTCTACTGTTTTTTCATCTTGTCTTTTGTGAGAAAAAATCCTTGTCTTCTATTAAAGGACCTGTTGGACTCCGTCGAAAGACATTGTTGTATCTTCGGATATCCTACAGATTACATTGTGACACCAAATGGAAGTCAAGATCTAGGGGTGAAAAATTCCCTTTGGGAATGAAAGCCAATATTGAGTATATTAAGTAACCCAAAAGATACCATAGCTGATAATGATTTTTTGATTGGCCCCCAATAACGCCTAAAAAATGTTTTATAGCTTTGTTTGACGATATTGTTTCATCATTTTGAGATTACATGTTTTCAGTCAAATATAATAAGGATTTTTTTGTAGAATATTTTGACCTTATAGCTCAGGTCCTTCCCTGTATGTTTTGTTGTTGAACTGAAAAGAAAAACAAGACGGGATATTCCACATGAAACAATTGTAAAAAATGTTCCTACGCGAATTTTATGTAGGTTCCAAAAAATTGATATTGTCACGTTTTTATTGTTCTTTATCAAGAAACGGGTAACCTTTCAAAAAATCCGTATGTTTATATATTTCGGCACATTTAGTACAAGATATAACCTATGTATGAAATATGGATGCTTATTATGATTATGATTTTTTTACATTCTGATATTCCTGCATCATATTTTGAAGAGCTTTTACATAAGATTAGATAAAAGTTTTATTATAAGACTAGCAAATGCCCGCTACTTCGTATGCGCAAAGGAAACGAAATATATATAAACAATATTTAATACGGGAATGGTGAATACTGGAGATTCTGTTGTACTAAGACCTATTTTTATTACCAATATTTTTAATTGTAGTCAGAATTAAAAAAAATTGCCGTATCGCATCCCTACACAGCTACCATATTTTTTATTTCGAATTTCCAAAACTTCGTATCATATTGCAAATTTCAGATTTGACTCCTGGTTTTACCCCTTTACTAACATAGCATTCTCTTCCAGTACGAATTTCCAAACACTAAACTTTATCTCACCCCTTCACAACAACAATCACGCACATTCACAATTCAAGGTTCTAGCTTTAGCGGTTTCGCCCAGAACCTGAATAGGTCCGTTAAATTTTCGGCCACGTTTTCGTATATCCTCATATAACGGTACCTCTCGACTTAGTGTATTTTTAAAGAAGAACAAATGTATATTGTCCAATTTTCTTTAAATTTGGACCTTGAATACTCAGAGGATATAGAAGTTTAATTTAAAAAATCTTCACTTCAATCTACGTTTATTAGAAGAGATATTTTAAAGATTTAGAGTATTTTGAAGATCTTCTGCACATTTTCCAACCGAAATTCGGAATTTGTGGCATAAAAGGTTAGAAAACTTCTTTACAAAAAAATGTACTTAATGTGCACCGGTATGTCAACCGTATATAACTGAAAATTTTTTGAAGGCATTTCAATTTAGGATTTTTTAATATCAGGGGTAAATACCTTCTAGTTAATAAAATTGTCGCATTGGACCACGTTTTCAAATTTACATACCAAAGCGATCAGAACAAAAAACATTATTTAGAAACTCCTTGGCGTTAACATCAAATCAATATTCAGTACAATTTTTCAAACTCAGAACTTTGTCTCAAACTTTAGAGCAATCTTCATAACAAATATTATTCAATTTCGTATATTTTGTACAAATAGCGTATTTTTAAATTATATAATCCCAGCTTTGTTCCTACACCCAACAACAAAATTTAGTACCTTAACTATTTAAAATGGTTTTGGTATCAACATGTTACCCAACTTTTCCTACACATAGGTAAACGTTTCAAAAATTACTTCCTTATATTCAACATATATCCTAACCCCAATTCAGTTTTCCAGTTCCCCTGAAACCCATTTGAGGACTATTTAGTAGTTTTTGTATAAATAAGTACGAATTTTCAAAACCTCCTCCCTACCTCCACTCTAAACACCAATTGCTAATCTAATACCGAATTTCAAAATTCCAGTTCTACCCTTTACAAAATCACAAATTGTACAAAATTCTATACCATATAGCAAATACCAAAAGGTACCAAATTTTGTACCATTTAACACTTTTCGTACACGATTTTCCAAAATGTACTTTCATATCTCAGCTCTATCCGTTCACCTAAACCCAAATTATAGCCAATGTAGTTCCATTTAGCACTTTTCCATAAGTACGAATTTCCAAAACTACCTCAATGCTACACTCCAACAATAATCTGTTCACGCAAATGCAAATTATAGCGAATTTCGTACCATTTAGTACTACTTCGTGCACATTAGTACGATTTTCCAAAGCTACCTCCATATCTCAATTCTATATTCCAACAGTAATCTTAATTCCAAATTTCAGGATTCCAGCTCTTCAAATCCAAATCATACTAAACTCACTACCATTTAGGACTTTTCGACCTTTGGTACATCTTTCTTACTCTTCATCAGTGACCCCCATTCCAAATTTCAGGATTCCGGCCCTATTCGTTAACCCATACCCAAATTGTACTATATTTAGTACCATTTAGTATTTTTCGTATAATTTTAATTCGAATTTCCAAAAACCTTTCTTTTTTACTCTCCATCAGTGACCTTCATTCTAAATTTCAAGATTCCAGCTCTATCCGTTCACCCAAACCCAAATTGTACTAAATTTACTACCACATATTACTTTTCGTACACTTATAGTTCGAATTCCAAAAACCTTTCATTTTACTCAGTGATCCTCATTCCAAATTTCAGGATTCCAGCTCTATCCGTTTACCCAAATCCAAATTGTACTAAATTTAGTACCATTTAGTACTTTTCGTGCACTTTTAGTTCTAATTTCTAAAAACCTTTCTTTGTTACTCTCCATCAGTGACCCTCATTACAAATTTCAGGATTCCAGCTCAATCCGTTCACCCAAATCCAAATTGTACTAAATTTAGTACCATTTAGAACTTTTCGTGCACTTATAATTCGAATTTCCAAAAACCTTTCTTTCTTACTCTCCACCAGTGACCCTAATTTAAAATTTCAGGATTCTAGCTCCATCCGTTCACCCAAATCCAAATTGTACTAAATTTAGTACCATTTAGTACTTTTCGTACCCTTATAGTTCAAATTTCCAAAAACCTTTCATTGTTACTCTTCATCAGTGACCCTTATTCCAAATGTCTGTATTCCAGCTCAATCCGTTCACCCAAATCAAAATTGTAGTAAATTTAGTACCATTTAGTACTTTTCGTACCCTTACAGTTGGAATTTCCAAAAACCTTTCATTATTACTCTTCATCAGTGACCCTCATTCCAAATGCCTGTATTCCAGCTCTATCCGTTCACCCAAATCCAAATTGTACTAAATTTAGTACCATTTAGTACTATTCGCGCACTTATAGTTCGAATTTCCAAAAACCTTTCTTTGTTACTCTCCACAAGTTACCCTAATTTCAAATTTCAGGATTCCAGCTCTATCCGTTCACACAAATCCAAATTGTACTAAATTTAGTACCATTTAGTACTTTTCGTACACTTGTAGTTTGAATTTCCAAAAACCCGTTGGTACATCTTTCTAGCTCTCCATCAGTTACCCTCATTCCAAATTTTAGAATTCTAGCTCTTACCGTTTGCCTAATACAAAGGGTACCATATTTAGTACCTTTTAGTACATTTCGTACACTTCTAGGTCGAATTTCCAAAAACCCAGCCTTATCTCACACCTACACACCAACAGCAACCTACACCCAAAATTTCAACTTTCTAGCTTCAGCGGTTTCGTCTGGGCGCTGATGAATCAGTCAGTCAATCAGTCAGTCAGGCAGTCAGTCAGTCACTCACCTCACTACTCTTTTATATATATAGATGATTCCATAAAAATCTAGTAAGGACATCAAAATCTAGAAACTCGTCGATCCAGTTTATTTTTCATTTTTTTTGCCCGCTTTATGATCGAAAACGTCAGTTTTTTAAACCAAAAATTTAAATTTCGACTTTTTTTGTCCACCATTTCAGTAAAATCTAAAACTTGGTAGATTTGTATGTCCTTGATAAACCCTTGCCAACTCTATGTCGAAAGCTAATAAACGAGCTAGAGTTGGCACCACAAAACGCTTTTATAAAAACAGGTTTTCGTAGACGGCGATTTATCAAAACACTCGGCATATAATTTTCAACAAAAAAATCAGAAAGCATATTAAATTATACTCTTTCAAACGAAGAAAAAAATCTACCAAACAATGTTTCGTAGTTTCGTAAATTTCATGAAAAATGAATTTTTAACTGGGGAATATCATTAAGGCCCTAGAGACACTGTAAAGTTTTGGCTTGCATCCATTTTAAAACCTGGGGCTGGATTTTTGTTCTATGAAAATTTTAAATGAAAAATATTTTCTTTATAATTGTTTTCATTTGACAGTTTTTTCCTTTATAAAAGTTTTCATTGGTCATGAATTGCTTATAATTTTGACGGCGTGCAGTTTTTTGATTTGTATTGCCCTTCATTTTCACATATTTTGAAGGCGTAAAGATTTTCGAACGGGGAAAATTCTTTCCAGAATATACTCGGGAAAAAAGGTAAAACAGACAAAAAACTTTCTAAGTTATATTTTGTTGCTATTTCAAAGTTTTATATATACTCTGTCTGTCCATTACGATTATCTTTCACGAGCATTTTCTCTTTCAGCACACTACCAGGATGAACACAATGTACCATAAGGTATCCGAGGGGATCAGCTGTCTATTGTGACAGCCGCGCGTCCTTTAACCTAACCTAACCTAACCTATCTTATGTATAGACAGCGGAATTTTATGCAACCCCTATTTTTGGTCCGATTCATTTCAAAATTTGGGTCTGGGCATATTTTTGGCTTCTGATTACATTGCAATCGAAAAATATGACATATACAAAATTATGCAAAATGCATAAATTTTTGCATATGCAAAATTTATGCATTTTACATGTTTTCTTATTCAACAAATATTTCAATAATAGGTACAAAAATGTCTGTGTGTAAAATTTTTCTGTTTAAAATTATCTTCAGACAAGTCAATAAAATAGAGAAATATATAATCACATCCACAACCTTCAAATTACCGAAAATCGGGAGATATCGTTCTATGGGGGCTATATGAAGGGCTGAACCTAAACCGACAAATTTTAGGTGGAACATTTTTTACCCCCAAGGAAGACCTAATACCAAATTTCAGCCATTTCGGAGGGATATTGAGGGCACAACCTTCAAAATACCGAAAATCGGGCGGTACCATTCTATGGGGGCTATATGAAGACGTGGACCTATACCGATACATTTCAGGTGGAAAGTTTTATACCCACAACGAAGACAAAATGCCAAATTTCAGTCATTTCGGTGGGATATTGAGGCCACAAACTTCAAAATACCGAATATCGGGCGGTACCATTCTATGGGGGCTATATGAAGACGTGGACCTATACCGATACATTTCAGGTGGAAAGTTTTATACCCCCAACGAAGACTTAATACCGAATTTCAGCCATTTCGGAGGGATATTGAGGGCACAACCTTCAAAATACCAGAAGTCCGGAGGTACCGTTCTATGGGGGCTATATGAAGTCGTGGAACTACACCGACAAATTTCAGGTGGAAAGTTTTATACCTACAACGAAGACAAAAAGCCAAATTTCGGTCATTTCGGTGGGATATTGAGGTAACAACCTTCAAAATACCGAATATCGGTAGGTACCGTTCTATGTCCGTGTGGAGTTATTTTTTTCCTTTTCTCTCCCATCGGACGCCTCCCCAGGTGGTGGATAGGGGAACGCTCATCAGATATGGCGGGTTCCGCAAAAATAAAATATGCGGGGCGAACCAAAAGAAAAAAGAAAAAAAGGCAGCGTCTGATCAACAGTTGGCGGCGGCAAACAGCGTCTGAACTCCAGGAGGAGCGGCTGAATATGTAGAAGGAAAACTATAAACCCTCCAGATGGCAAGGGGAACCCGCTGAAGTACCTCTCTCCCTAAAAACTATACAATTATCAATTATGAATAATGAAATAAATACACGGCCCTTAGTCTCCGGCAACACAAGGGTGCTAAGAATCCCCGGAGGTAAAAAACAACATTTAAGAATTGCTACATGGAATGTAAGGAGTCTCTATGAAGCAGGAAAACTAGCCAACACTATTATGGAAATGAACAGATTAAACATCGATATACTCGGAATAAGTGAGACCTGGTGGCCACAAAGCGGCGAATTTAGCTCCCAAAACATGAAAATATACTTCTCTGGCAACTCCAGCGAAAATCACAGAAATGGTGTCGGGATTATAGTAAAAAGTAACATAGCGCAATGCGTAAAAGGTTCTATCTTCAAATCGGATCGGTCTATGCTACTTAAAATTAAATGTAAACCAATTGACATGAACATAATCCAAGTATACGCACCTACTGCGGACAAAGGTAATCATGAAATTGAAGCTTTTTACGAGGAAATTGAAGACTTACTAAGAATGACAAAGAGGCACGAAATTACAATAATTCAAGGCGATTTTAACGCTAAAATAGGAGCAGAAAAGTGCCAAGGCGTAACAGGAAACTATGGCCTAGGCGAAAGAAATGACAGGGGTGATAGACTAATTCAGTTCTGTCAAGAACATAAAATGATGGTAACAAACACAATGTTCTGCCTTCCCCCAAGACGACTATACACATGGAAATCGCCACAGGATAGAAGGGACAATATTGTGAGAAACCAAATAGATTTTATATTAATTAATGCCAGATTCGGATCCTCGGTTAAGAAATGCTCAACATATCCAGGCGCTGATGTTCCTTCAGATCACAATCTTCTGATGATGCAGTTGCGCACAAAAATTGTTGCAAATAGAAAAAAGAATATCCGTCGTAAACTCAATGTGGCAAAACTTGAAAATACCACCTTGAAAGCAAATCTTCGAGATAATATAAATCGAGAACTAAGAAATATAAATACTGAAAACATTGACGACTTGTGGAACGCACTAAGGACTACGCTCAAACCCCTAGCAGATAATACCCTCGGATACGGCAAAAAATCTACACAGAAGGAATGGATGACACAGGATATTCTCAACATGATGGAAGAGAGACGAAAACATAAAAACAAGAACTTTGAACTGTATTGGGAACTAAACAGGGAAATCCAAGTCGCTATACGCATGGCAAAAAACAATCATATAAATAAGCAATGTCAGGAGATTGAACGATTGAAAAGCCTTCACGACGACTTTAATCTCCATAAAAAGTTAAAAGAAATGGCTGGTGTATACCGCAAAACTCATTCAAAAGTACTATATAATGATAATAATGATCCTGTGTTTGATACAGAAGAAAAGAAGACTATTTGGAGAGATTATATAAAACAAATTTTTACAGATGAAAATCGAACAACTCTTGAACAACGGACTCAACAATCTCTTACAGGAAATCCCATCAGTCGAAGAGAAGTTGAAACAGCAATAAATACTCTGAGAGACAGGAAAGCTTGTGGCCCTGACGAGATTCCCTCGGAAATCCTTAAATTAATAGATGACGAAAACATCGAACTTTTAACAAAATTATTTAACCATGTATATGATACAGGTCGATACCCACAAGACTGGTTAAAATCTACATTTATTACCATTCCGAAAAAATGCAACGCAAAATATTGTAACGAACACAGACTTATAAGTCTCATGAGCCATGCCCTAAAAATTTTTCTACGGATAATTCACTCCAGAATATACTCAAAGTGCGAAAAAGCCATGGGAACATCTCAGTTTGGATTTAAGGAAGGTATGGGAACCCGAGAAGCACTTTTTTCTATACAAACATTGGTCCAGAAATGTAAAAACGCACAAAAAGACGTATTTCTATGCTTCATAGATTACGAAAAAGCTTTTGATACAGTGTTACACGATAAGTTGATTGACATCCTCATCTCCATTGGCCTAGACCAGAAAGAAGTGCATTGTATCAAAAGTCTATATTGGCATCAAAGTGCACAAATAGAAGTGGACGGGGAAATGACAGATAGAATTGACATATCTAAGGGAGTGAGACAAGGGTGCATATTGTCACATTTGCTATTCAATATCTACTCAGAAAAAATTTTTCATGAATCCATAAACAAAATCCCAATCGGCATTCATATAAACGGAACATTTCTGAACAACATAAGATATGCTGATGATACAACCTTACTGGCGCATAGCATATCTGGACTCCAGAACCTTGTGAATAAACTCGCAATACACAGCGAAAAATACGGTCTGAAAATTAACATCCGCAAAACCAAATTCATGGTTATAAGCAAGAAGAATGAACACAATAATACAACATTAAAAATTCACAATACCTATGTTGACAGAGTTAAAAGTTTCAAATACCTGGGAGTTACAATAACTGAACAGTGGCAGTCCTCGCAAGAAATAAGATGCAGAATTGAACAGGCCAGAGAAGCATTTTCAAAATACAAGAGAGTACTTACGAGTCATGACATTAATCTTGAAACAAAGATTCGTTTTATCAAAACATATGTCTGGTCAGTGTTATTGTATGCAACGGAAGTATGGACAATTAAAAGTGCTGATATAAGAAGACTGGAAGCTTTTGAGATATGGATTTATAGGAGAGTACTCAAAATTCCCTGGACAGCCCATATGACAAATACCGATGTACTGAGAAGGATGCACTGCGAAAGAGAACTTATCTCAGTAATAAAAAGACGAAAGACTGCATACCTGGGGCATATAATGCGAAATCAAAAATATAAATTGCTACAAAATATAATCCACATAAAGATAGAAGGAAGACCTGTTAGAGGAAGAAAGGAGACAACATGGATGGATAATATTACAGAATGGACGGGCATCCGAGATACTACAACCCTATTATCAAAGGCTAGAGATAGAAATGCGTTTGCAGACATACTAAGCAATCTTTAAACAAATATTGTATATATACGTATTTATTAAAACAAATCTATTTATAATTGTATTGGTCGCTAACATTCGGAAAACGAATTGGCAAATAAAGAAGAAGAGACCGTTCTATGGGGGCTATATGAAGACGTGGACCTATGCGGACAGATTTCAGCTGTAAAGTTGCATACCCCTAACGAAGACTTAATGCCAAATTTCAGCCATTTCGGCGGGATATTTAGACCACAAATCCTTGAATATATTCTTGCATATGGTTTTGCATATGCTCATTTTATGCAGATATGTTAAAATATGTCAAAATATGCACGACATGCAAAATATGCAAAATTTTCTGGGCCTAATTAGTTTTATTTTGTAATAAAACGAGTTTCTGTCTAATCAGATTTTCTCTACGACCATCCTAACCATATATGCATTTGCATAGGATTCCGCAGTCTACTTATGTATGACTTGACGGGTAAAATATGTATGTATGTAACAATCATATAAAAGAAATCCCGTGGAAAACTACTGCACAGAGGTATAGGTGTATGGTATCGCATTTATCGGCCCCGTCCCTCTATAGTCCTATCTTTTTGTATACCTTAGTAATAACAATAACTCAGCCATTACCGGTCCCAAGTCCGGTTGAGAAAGAAGCAGGGTTTAGACGATGGGTTCCCAGCAAAATTTTAAGGAAGGGGTTCCATATGATGACGTGATTTCATGGCATCTTTTGCATTGGTTCAAGAGAAGTCTTGAAAGATCCGATCTTTTCATTAGCATTTGAACCAATGCAAAGGAAGCATTTGAACCCATTCCATCAATCCAATAGTTATGAATTTTGTGTTTTTTTTTATACACATTTTTCTAAATATATAAGATTAATTATTTACAATAGGCTTGTAAAACTCTCGTCGTAATGATAATAGGTGTGTACGATAACTTTCCCAACAATAATTACTCAGTCAGTTCCAGCAACCTCTCTCAGTGAATTGTACTCTCTCAAGCAAGAAAAATTGCAGAAAGTTATCGAACAGCATTTTGCAAAAACTTGCTAAAAAGTCAGCTGTTTCCGAAAATGTATGAAATTTGTTTTTGTTTCTTTTGATATTGTAAAGCAAACGGAACACAAACATAAATTTTAAATTTGCAGTTTACTTATTTAATGCTTTTATCCTATCCACAACGCTTAAGAATCTAAAAAAATGTGCAATTGTGAAATTTTCTTGGTCAAAAACGTTAACATTTCGAGTTGTTTACATTGAACAGGTGATTAAAAGTCAGCTGATCAGACTTGCACATTTTTGCGGGACAAATTTTCACAGCAAAAATTTGCAATTTCTCAGTCACAAAACTCTTCAAAAATCTCTCCAAACTCGCTCTCTTTTGCTGGTTAATTTTGTTATCGAACAGCATTCAGTAAAAATTTGTACGAATTTGTACAAATTATTGGGTTATCGTACACATCTAATGTCATTGCAAAGGGTTGGTGACAATGACTTGCCCAAGCATTGGTGGAAATGACATGCCAAAGCATTGGTGAAAATGGCATGTCAAAGGATTGGTGTAAATGACATGCTTTGGATCCAAAAATGAATTGCATCTTTTGGGGTCCACGCTCATATAAAATTCATCGATGAAGATGCTAAAAAGATGAAATGCCAGATCACTTTTACCCATGACTGAATGGCATCTTTGGCATCGAACATTTTGCTGGGTTGGTTACACTTCCTATAACCATGAAAAACAAAGGAAAAAAGAAACAAATCTCCAAATCTGCACCTGCATGTTTGGGTTCTTTATGGAGGTACTGTTTAGATGACAGAGTATAAAGTACAAGACCAATATACAGGGTCGATATTACATCAGCACCTAAAGGTGACGCAATGTATTATTGCTGCCATCATATAGCAGGGGGTTAAAACATTTCGACGCCTCCAAACAATAGTATGCTAAGTCGACTTAGCATGTTTTCAAGTTCTTTACATTTTTATTTTTAACGTCCTTTAACTTAAATTCTGTCAAATTTTGGTAATAATCGGACAATCCGAACAGAAGTTATAAACAAATATTTACTTAGCATAGTACTGAAGGTCAAAGAAATTTCCAAACTTTTAGAGCTTGTCCTGCAAAACTCACTGTTCAGAATTAGCAAACTATTATTTGGAGGTGTCGAACGTCCTTTAACTTAAATTCTGTCAAATTTTGGTAATGATCGGTCAATCCGAACAGAAGTTATAAACAAATATTGACTTAGCATAGAACTGATGTTCAAAAAAATTTCCACACTTTGAGAGCTTCTCCTGCAAAACTCAATTTTAGACTTAGCATACTATTATTTGGAGGTGTCGATTTGATCTCCAGTTTCACACCGGTGGATGAGAGACTTTCTACAATTCGGATAAAAACCAAATATTTTCAGCTTTAATTTGCTTTCCTAAAGCCCCAACCGAAGTTTATATCGTTCTCATGGGTGAATGCGTTGCAATTGTTAGCTCAGGATCGTCAACTAGTTTTAAGGGTACCTGGTCTGGTGTCACCACAGGAAGGTCAGTGCCTTGTTGATTGGATTGATAGGAACCAAAAACGTTTGTCGTTGTCTCCCACGCCAACCAAGCTATTAATATCACATTTGTTCTTTTGAAGTACGACATCCGGCAGTGCGAAAATTCTTTCCTTTCTATTCTATTAGGCATGCAGACATCCAAAATACAAGTTCACAAACTTGTATCATGCATTTAATCTGAGATTTTAATTTTGTATTTTTTTATATAATAAATTATATATTTTTGTGTTCAAATATATTCATAATACAAACATTTACAAAAAACCAAATTTGAATTTCATGCTTATCACCATTAAACTTCAATTAAATTTAAAATGTATTTAACGCTATTGTCTATGTTTTTCAGATGTTGTTGTTGCTGTTGCTTTTATTACGAAAATCTAACGTGTTTTATCAATAACATTAAACAAAAGCCATTTGTCAAAAAATACCAGATAGGAATATTTACAAAAAAACGATGGAACAGAACGGAAAACCTACACATGCTGTGCCAACCATATGTGGGAGTGGGTGCATGGCAAAGTGAATGCCATCCTGTGTGGGAGTGGGTGTGTGATGGAGCTTCCAAATCATTATCCATGTCTCCACACGGCTATACGCACTTAGTCCTTGTTGTCTATTTAAAAACAAATGACAACAACAACACGAATTCCTGGCAATATGTATTAAAAGCTCTATTTTGTTGGTTTGGTTGGATTGGTTGATTGTATCTGCTGCTTGCTTTGGTTCGGTTCGTTTCGCATCACTTGCAAATACGGTATGGTTCAACATTATTTTTTTGACTGTGTGGTAGAATACAAAACGCTTGGATAAACAAGGATATATCACAAAAATTTTTAAGTTGTTTTATTTTATACAGCATGTGGTAGTGTGGATTAGGAAACCGTGGAGGGTAGAATACGAATACATGTAATTTTAGATCATTGTAATTTATAAAAGTGGAAAGCTTTTATCAAAGATCGACATCTGATATATTGTGACTTTGGAATCGAAAATATTCCTTTGTTATTATGAATTTGTTTCAAATGCCTAACGGAGTTACCATTAGGTATTTGAAACCTAATCCACAGTAACTACACGTTTGTTTCAAGGGGATTGGGACGCATCCTTCAGTGGCTTTGGCCATTTTTTTAACAGACGCGCCGCTGTGCGAATTCTTCTCTGTATCCTGTCCCCACTCACATACCACACACTGTCAACTTAGTTTGCATGAAAGTGCGTTCATTGTCTACATAAACACACATACATATGTGTATAATATTTGTACACATGTATACTCTATTGGCGTTATGTTTGTATTTTGTGTGCCTGAATGTGTGTGGAAGCATATCCTGGCATGAGCATCATATAATGGGATTATGTGCGATTAATGCATTGACATGTAACGATTTTCAATTGAATTTATTGCTTATTGTTTTTGTATATGAATCTGTCTGTCCGCCTGTCTGTCTACAATATCCTCCTCTATATGCATGACATACAATGAGGACACATCATTTTGTGTTTTGTTATTTTTTTGTGTTTGCTCTCATTTGTAGGCGGGAGAAGGGCCCAGGACATTTAATGGAAGCTGTTTATATTTTTGTTGCTGTTGTCGGCGTGTATGTTTTTTGTGTCCTCATTAAATAGCTACGCGTTACCATTTCGTTATTGCCATAAATACTTAACGGACTGTTGTGAAAACAAAAGAACAACTTTTAACAAAAGGGTGTCGCAAATCTACACATGTTTTGCATAAAAAACAATGAATAATATTTCCCGAGCTATTGTTTGATGCCGCTGTTGTGTTGCTGTTTTGGTGGAGATCCATGACAAAACTTTAGAAAGTGTAATTAAGCCAAATCGAAAAAAAACAAGTCTGTATGAAACCAATTCGCCATGAATCGATTCAGTTTAATGTTGATACGAGTATTTTTTTTTCTACAGTGTGAACTAAGTTGTGACTCTGTTTGTGGAGGACTGTCATTGTGGTCTGCATTATGATTGGTCTAGATATGTTCTGTTGTATTTAAATATTATCAAGGCATAAAAGAGTCAAATATTAAATTTGTGTAAAAAATGATCATTAGTTCCAATTTCGTACTTCCTGCAAAGCCGATTCCTGCCAGAAGCGTCCACAAGGTGGGCATAGTTAAATGCCCAGAACATATATTGGGTATATGAGAATTAAATAACACAGTACAACAAAATTGAACTTTTTTAAAATCACAAGAAACTCCACACAGTAACCTAAATAGGCGTGGAAAGTTCCGCCCATTTCTACAGGTTTTGAAATAGTGCGAGTCACTAAACGGGTCTTTTTGGTCTCTTTTTTCAAAAACATTTAAAAACTCTATTTCAAGGTTTATATCAATCAATTTCATGCCATGCCAAAATAATATATGTCAGATATGTATTCACTGGACAATAGCCGTAGACTATCCCCGCATTTTCACATACAATATCAGGAACCTATGACTTATCTTGATGACGTTATTTTAGTTTATAGTACTAAAATAGGTAAATTTACAAAGTCCAATTTGGATCGAGCGCACATAATCTTCTGAAAGAATGTATTATGAAACAAGTAAAAAGTCATTAAGTTCGGCCGGACCGAACTTTTTATACCCTCCACCATAAAATAGTCTTAATTAAAATGGAATAATTAGGGTCCTTTCACAATTTTAGGTGTAACAACTTTTCGACAATGGATAGACTGCTACTGCCTCCCACTATTGCTTAAATTACACTGTGATGAAAGCCCTTGGTGTGTGTATATTAAAAACCCCGAAGGACAGATGCGCCGTGAGTCGAGCTTCCGCGTTATGGCGTGATGAAGTTTTTGCAAGGGACCCTGTAAGCCATCATGAATTAGCATTATATCTTTGTTTGTTGTTTTTGTAGAGCACTTAAGCAACAGTGAACAAAGATATAACGCTAATTCCTGATGGCCCACAGGGTCTCTAACAAAAATGTCATCACGCCATAACGCGGAAGTTCGACTCACGGCGGATCTGTCCTTCGGGGTTCATAATATACTCAACAAGGCCTTTCTTCCCCAAGAGGAATTTTCCGTGCCCCAGACTTTCACCTTAATTTTGTTGCACAGTGTTATCTAATCTAATCTAAAAAAATGTGTTCAAAGAGTAAACCTTTCTTTAAATTTTTTGGCGGAAAAGTCTGATAGCTGCAGGGAACTTCAACAATGTAGACCCTCAAAAATGGACCCATGTTGACGAATTTTAGTGAAGAAATTTCGTGACCACTGAAAATTTCCGAAAATCGGGAGGTACAGTTATATGGGGGGATATACCAAAACATGGACCTATATTGGCGATTTTATTTGAATAGACAAATTTGTAGCTAAAATTCTCAAAATACCGATCATTACAGCTAGTTCGGTTAAAAATTGCAGGTAAAATTCTCAAAATACCGAAAATCGGGAGATACCGTTATATGGGGGCTATACCAACACATGGACCTATGTTGACGATGTTTCGTTGGAGATGTTTTATGACCACTGAGAACCTCAAATGGCAAATTATAGCTAGTTCGGTTAAAAACTGTAGCTAAAATTCTCAAAATACCGAAAATCGGGAGGCACCGTTATATGGGGGCTATACCAAAACATGGACCTATGTTGACGATGTTTCATTGGAGATGTTTCATGACCACTGAGAACCTCAAATGGCAAATTATAGCTAGTTCGGTTAAAAATTGTAGCTAAAATTCTCAAAATACCGAAAATCGGGAGGTACCGATATAAGGGGGCTATACCAAAACATGGACCTATGTTGACGATGTTTCATGACCACTGAGAACCTCAAATGTCAAATTACAGCTAGTTCGGTTAAAAATTGTAACTAAAATGCTCAAAATACCGAAAATCGGGAGGAACGGTTATACGGGGGCCATACCAAAACATGGACCTATGTTGACGATGTTTGGTGGAGATGTTTCATGACCACTGAGAACCTCAAATAGCAATTTGCAGATAGTTCGGTTACAAATTGTGGCTAAAATTTTCAAAATTCCGAAAATTGGGGGGTACTCCTTATATGGGGGCTATACCTAAACATGGACCTATGTTGACGATGTTTGGTGGAGATATTTCGTGACCACTGAGAACTTCAAATGTCAAATTACAGCAATTTCGGTTAAAAACTGTAGCTAAAATTCTCAAAATACCGAAAATCGGGAGGTACCGATATAAGGGGACTATACCAAAACATGGACCTATGTTGACGATGTTTCGTGGAAATGTTTCATGACCACTGAGAACCTTAAATGTCAAATTACAGCTAGTTCGGTTAAAAATTGTGGCTAAAATTCTCAAAATACCGAAAATCGGGAGGTACCGTTATATGAGGACTATACCAAAACATGGACCTATGCCCATATTCTTTGGGATATAAGTTTGTTGATCACTAGGAACCCTAAGTGCCAAATTATAGCTAATTCGCTCTGCTAATGTGGCGAAGAACGTGAAAAGACCTCAAATCCGGAGGTACCGTTATATGGGGGCTATACCAAAGAGTGGACCGATATAGCCCATCTTCGAACTTGACCTGCCTATGGAAAAAAGAGCCTCGGGTGGGTCTTTTCTATCTCAATTGTTGCGGACGCTAGAGTGATTACAACAGACGGACAGACGGACATGGCTAGATCGTCTTAGAATTTTATCCTGATCAAAAATATATATACTTTATAGGGTCGCAAATGATTAGTTCGATGTGTTAAAAAAGGAATGACAAACTTAATATACCTTCCATACTATGGTGGAGAGTATAAAAACATCAATAAAATATATTTTGTGACCGCAGATAACGAAAATGTGAATAAAAACGGTAGAATATAGTCCTAAATCATATATAAAAAGCGAAAGCTTCTGGAGATGTTAAATATTATAGCTACAATTTTTTTTGTTCAGAGTCGCATAATGAAATTTGATTTGGAACATTTCTTCTTTTGACAAAATGCCCAAAAAGTTGAAATAATTTAGGATATTTTGACTAGGTATGGAATAAGTTTTAATTAAGAGTCTAAAAGTTTAACAAATAATTCCTACCAACAAATAATTTCTACCTATTTTGTAACGTCATTTTCTTAACAAAGTATTTTACTAATATATCTAGTTTGTTCTGGGACTTACAGTGAAATTTCGTGTAGAATATTTCTTTTTTTAATACCTTTCGTTTAAAACTAAATTTCATGTTAGTTTCATGCATCAACTCGAAAAAAGAACAAAACAAATTTATTCAAAAACAAGTAAGAAAAGTCTATAGTCGGACGGAGCCGACCATGGGATACCATATACCACTATCCCTGGACAATCGCTCTCCACGGAACTTCTTTTCAATGATTGTGAAAATGTAATTATCGAATATCAGAGATGTAATGTATAATACTTATGACCAAAACCAAAAAATTATCTAGCATGACAAAGACTTTTTTGTAGCAGGAAAGGAAAATTTAGTTCACCCAAACTAAAATGTAATGAAACCCACTTATGTAGTACTACTTCTTCCGTTGTTTAACCGCTACGTTATCGAAATTTTTACCAATTTCACACAAAAGTTTCAGTCCATTTAACCCGCTAAGTATTATCTGATCTTCACGTTGGTTTGTACGCTTCTTCTTCATCATAAACTCAAACTTTGTTTAAAATTTTGCGGGTTATTATTTTGACCTACAGAGCCGCTACAAAATTTGTTAAAATTTTGTCTTTTGTCCATTTCATTCCCTGAACATTTCACGATCATCAGCAAAAACTAATCAATTCTATTGTGGCCCGAACCCAATCTCCTTAAAAAATTTGTTACAATCGGTCCATAATTGCGGCCTTAAAAGCTTGTTTACAATTTTTAATGGACGGACACACATCACTAAAACGCTTTATCTCGTCGAGATATGAATTTTGGGGTCTAGGACGAATATTTCGTGGTGTTACATAAACTTTTGGAGAGACAATATGTAGCATGGTATAAAAATGTGGTTCTCTACACAGAACCCATTATATATTAGGCAGTAGGCCCGTTATCTAGCAAACACTTTATTGCAATTTACATCAGAGAAAAGGTCAGTAGTTTTTTCCCATATGTAGGCTACTTTGCGAAATATATATGTCCTCAAGGAATTAAAATATCGACCATAAATAAAATTTTATATTTTTCATACAAAAGTAATGGTCCATTTCACCCGCTAAAGAATATCAGATCATCATTCAAAATTGTAGGCATCTTTTTCGACCTATACTCTTACCCGGTGCAAAATGTCGTGACTATTGATGTATAATTGCGACTTCTAGCGAGTTTATTATTACACTACAAACAAATAACGGAATATATTAGGCTGTAACTCTGTTATCTGATCATGCAAACCAACATAATTGGCATCAATTGAAAGGTCAAGCGTCACTTTCAAGTATATCTCACTTGTCCGGAATGTCACTTCCAGGAATTAAGATATAAGCTGTATATTAAAATTTTTCACAATTTTCACACAAAAGTTTTGGTCCATTTAACCCTCTAAATATTATCCGATCGCCATCTCAAATTGCAAGCTTCTCCTTTGTGATATACTCTTACCTCATTTAAAATTACGCGTTGATCGGACTATTATTGAGACCTACAGAGCCGCTACAAAATTAGATAAATATTATGTTTTTGGTCCATTTCACCCGCTAAATATTTCACGATCATCACCAATAAGAATAGGGATCTATTCTGATCTGAACCCGACCTCTATACAAAATTTCGTGACGATCGGTCCATAATTGCGGCCTGGAGCGTGTTTACAATTTATAATGGACAGACGGACGGACTGACGGACGGACACACATCTCAAAATCGCTTTATCTCGTCGAGATATGAAGAATGGTATACCACATTGGGGGTCTCCGACGAATATTTCACGGTGTTACATGAATTTTTACCAAAACAAACTTATAATACCCTTTTCCACATTGTGGTATAGGGTATAAATATTTGGGTGTTTTGTTGGCAAATTTGATGTATATATTTTCTTGATATATGTATATTGCAAACACATATTTCATTAATTCGGCGACTTATATTAAAATTTGAAGGAGAATATTTTATTTTGGCAAATTCCTGGCGTTTAGGTACGATTTAGAGTTTCGGTGTTCGGTGACCTATAGTAAAATATTATGACAAATAATTTTGTAGAATATTTTGATCTGATACGATCATATTTGAAAGAAGTTTTTAAACGTTTTTGAAAAAAGGGACCAAAAAGACCCGTTCAGTGACTCGCATGAGGGTTAATTTTTTCATAAAAAGATACCCCGTATTGTTGTCAGAAATATTGCTAAACACACTTTATACCTAAAATCCAAGGAATCTAATGTCGAATATTTCAGAACCTGTAGAAATGGCCGGAACTATCCACGCCTATTTAGGTTACTTCCCGACGTAAACTTTAAAAACGCTGTTACACGTGTCTTCTTTTTTTCGGTCCTCTTTCATAATCTGGCCGAATTATCTTGTAATTATTTTTTGTGTTGTACAGTGTAATCAGCAGTGGAAAATTCGAACTATTTTATTCCATTCCATTTATATTGGCCTTAATTTTTGCCTCTGAGTTTAAAAAGTGTATCTAACATAAGTCAGGGTTTCGGAGTTGGAGTTTGGAATCAGAGTCTAGCAAATTTTGCTGCAGTTGGAAGCGGAGTCGTGAAAAAGCTCGACTCCGACTCCGACTCCGGGAAACAATTTGTTATAAATTTATCAAAAATTTGTTAAATCAACAATTCTTTTATCAGATAAAGGTCCATAATTTAAACACAACCCTTTTAATCTCTATGTTGATTACAATATGTATATCGGAAACATTTTTGTGCCCATTGATTATTTGTAATTCACGTTGGAATAGTGGTTTCATATCCCACATATTCATGGGGAAGATCTTCTAGAAGATTTACTTGTCATTTCACAGTGAGTACTGGAAGACATTAGTTGTCTTCGGTGAAAGGATCTGTTGGACTTTTAAGAAAGACCTTGTTATTCTTTAAGAGAAAACGTACAAAAGAAAAACTGGACTTTTATAGAAGTGATATTTCTTGCTGAATTTGTATGAGAACAAATAAAAAAGTATCAGTCGGCTTTGCCGACAGAGATATATCCTCAGCCTCTATCTGGGGTCTTTTCAGAATTTTGTGGCCCTTTTTGGACATTTGAACTTGCCAACAAAAATTTTGATTAGGATTAAATTTAAAAAGTATTGCGGAGAAGGTACTTGGAGGAATGGACCGGCATAGTGGAAGTGGATATTATTTAGAGAGTCATATCTTTTCCATAGATATCGCGACCGCTAGTCATTTCAGTTGGCCATCGCATACATTTTAGACCAGTATGCTGGAAGCATGGACTTGTCCATGGAAAACATAATATCGTTCTACACAGGACCACAACGAACGCCATCGGTATATATTTACAAACGATCTTCGAACATAGCCTTAACTGCACTTAGGCACAAACTTTGAACTTTTGTGGGAGAGGTACCCTAAGAAGAGGACCTATATGGACCATTTTAGAAGTAAATTTGGACAAAATATTAAGACATCCAAAGTTTGGACCAAATTGGTTGATCGGTTCGGCAAATATCGTGCTCTCCAGCCACTACATACATATGGTGTCATAGGGGTTTTTTTTACCCCTTTCGGGCTGTTTTCTTAAGAAGTATGGACTTGCCTCTGAAAAAAACTCGTAATGAAGGCAGCAAATGCAAGTTGCTCCAACAAAAATCAAAGTGATTCGAGATCAGGTCTTAAAGTGAACATATCTGAAATTTTGTGTGGGAGGTACCCGAAGGGGTGGACAAATATAGTCCATATCTATCTATATCTGGTAAATATATTAGGATGTGTAAAGTGTGGATCAAATCGGTCACGCCCTTCAAGAGTTATTGTGACCACAATTTTTTCGAACATTTTTGAACTTTTGTGGGTGAGGTACCTGAAGGAGTGGACCGTTATCTTCGATCCTAAACTAAGTTTGAACAAAATATTAAGAAGGCCAAAGTTTGGACCGATCCGTTCGAGAGTTATCTTGCACTCTAACTACTACATACGGTGTCTTAGGGTTTTTTTTCATATTTCAGGCTATTTGCTAAGGAAGTATGGACTTGCCCTTAATACAACTTGTAGCATAGTATAGGGGGCAGTGAATACAATTCGCTACAACAAAAATCAAAGAGATTCGAGAGGTGGTCCTAAACCGAACTTTTCCCAAATTTTGTGTGGGAGGTACCGAAGGAGTAGACCGATTGAGTCCATATTAAAACCTCATCTAAGTCTGAGAGAAATTTCACGATGTGCAACGTATGGACCAATTATGTTACTCATTTCAAAAGTTATCGTGCGTACAAATTTTCTGTACATTTTCGAACTTTTGTTGGGGAGGTACCGGGAGGAATGAACCGATATAACCCATCTTCGAACTTACACTAAGTTTGGACAAAATATTACGAAAGACAAATTTTGGACCGAATCGGTTGATCCGTTCGAGAGTTATTGTGCGCTCCAGCCAGACAGACAGACGGACATTGCTAAATCGACTCCAAATTGTCTGAAACACATTTCGTCCAAACATACTTAGGGTCTAAAACCATTATTTCGATGAGGCACGTTTTGCTCGTATGAAAGTGTATATACCCTCGTTAGGATAAATGCTGAGGATATAAAAATTAGAGTCTTCTTTAGAATGATCTTCCTGATCATGTTTTAAAAGACGTCCTATTCGTGCGCTATGAGGAAATTTTTGTCTATGGACTATGTTGGACCATTCCTTTAGGTATAAACAAATTTTGAGTTTTTATCCTAATCCATATTTTTGTCGGAAAGTTCACACGCCCAAAAATCTGAAAACCCTCTAAATACTTGTGTTTTTGGGAAAAAGTGTTTCAATTAACAGGGTATCCGACAAATCCGACTGACACTTTTTTACTTGTTTCCATACACATCTCTCTTCTCACAACTTCCCACGAATCTTCCAAAGGAGACTTAGCTCATCTCAAAAAATGCAGATCGACCCCACATTTAGCGCAACGATATGATACTTCATTTTTATGCAAGTCCAATGTGTCAGAAAAATTCTCAAGAAATAGATGCCAATATAACGCTGATGGGTTTTTCCCATCGCTGAAAATTTTTGATTTTTTCTAGCATAGAAAACGAATCCAGGCGTGCACGAAGGTACCCCAACATCACACATCAACGAAAAGCCACTAAAACGGTACGGAGAGGAGACATGACATACAGGAGAATTTTATCTCATAAGTAGGATAATGACTCTCCTAGTCGCATGAATATTTCTCTGCTTCCAATGTAAAGGGCGTTTAATTTAAGAAGCCGACGCATCTTCGAAATTTTCATTATTTTCATTGCTATCGAAACAGAATTAAACCTTTTATGAATGTAGTTCGAAGTTGAGCAAAATAGGCTATTGTTATATCTTGTTCTTTCAAGTTTTCGAAATCCGATTTCAGTGCATATTCGACACCAGGAACGAAGTAATTATTGGTGGATTCCAGCTATCTCAACATGATTAGTCCGATATCTTGTTATGTAATTTGGATGTATAGCTATAATTTGTGTTGATCCATAATTCTTCCGGAACAATATGGATCATCACCGTTCCAATATCGCATGTTTTGACGAAGACTGAGAGGATTCCCACAAAAAGAATTCATTATACATCAATGATCTAATTTTAATAAGATATTCCTAATCAATTTATTCAAGGTCACACAACCAATAATTAATTTTGAACCAATCGCCACTGTCCACTTTTCATTTACATTAATATATGTCTTCCTAAATAAAGCATGTATAACCATATTCTAACATCGGTCGTTAGTCAACTTACAAAGAAATACATAAATCATTTCTCCATAATTTTATAAAAATCCAAACAGTTTGCTACAAAACACTTCCACCATCTACTTTCCAAATAAAAGGACATCACCGTCTCGCATATGGTACATTTCAAATGAATACATAAACAGTATTTGCATTAACTCCATTGACTTGAATACCAAAAAATAACATCATTAAAATAACAAGTAAACAAAAAATAAAAGCAATACAGCAATAGCTGCAGAAACACCATCCAAAAACATCCACAATAATTAATGACAGACAATTTCGTGGTGATACAAAAACAAAGCAAGTAAACACACTGACGACGACAAAAAAGGACCTCAGCTGTACGATTAACACATGTAAGCTTTTTTTCTACGCCTCAAAATCCTGAAGCCAACAGATAATGCACAATATTTGCATTACGCAACAGCAGCACCAAGAACAACAACAACAAACACCAAAACAAAATCACAGAGTCAAACAAGGATACAACGCACACATAACACACAGATGAGGAAATCAAAACAAAAACAAATGTTTAAGGAAAAAAAAACACCCTCTAACAAAACGACGTTGATGATGACGACAACGACGACCAGGATGTTCAACTCATTGACTTTAGCAATTGAGCGTTCGAAAATTAAGGGTTTTAGTTAAATTTTTTCTCATTACGCTGCTGTTTTTTTTAAGGGGCGATTTGTACCTTCCTACTGGAGGACGAATGCTGACGATGTCGTTCTTGTGAACGCCGTCAACATTGCTACCATCTTCTTCATTCTACTTACATACATCTTTTTGTCGTTTGTGGCCTTTTGGCAGTCGAACAAAATTTGGTTTATTCGAAACTTAATTTTGTTTCATTCTGTGCACAGTGATTTGAATGAATAATAACGACACAATGGCTATTTAATTTTTTCATTAATTTTTTTCCAAGAAAACTACCAATGTTTTTTGTTGTTTTTTCATCTGAAAGAGCACATTTTAATCTACATAATATCTGTTTTTTTTTTTGTTTGAAAAATATTGCCGCCCAGGAAACCCTTTTTTGTAAAAGCGTTTGGCGGTGCCAACTCTAGCTCGAAAACTAATTAACCGCTCCTCATATATTTTTGTGGGCTTATTTAAAACGTAGAGACCTAGTCCTTTATAAATTGATTTTATAAAAATATTAGATTTTACTGAAATGGTGGACCAACAAATCAAAATTTCAGTTTTTGGCTTAAAAACTGACTATTTCTGGTCATAAAACGGGGAAATTAAAACAAAGTCGATCGGTGAAGGATTAGATTTTGATGTCCTTGATCAATTTTATGACAATCGGTTCATTAGTTTTGGAGTTAGAGTTGCCACCGATTTCAAAACGTCATTTGGAGAAAACACGTTTTTAGTTTGTATGTTTAATACAAAACCCAATAAATTTCTCCTTTCCAGAGCTCATATCTCAGACAATATTGTTCCGATTGACTTGACTACTTCTATTTTAAAATAAACCAGTAAAATATTATAATATTATACCTTTAGCATTTATGCTAATACGAAATAATGATATTAGGCCCCAAGTTTGTTTGGAGGAAATCCATTTCAGACAATTTGGAGTCTATTAAACCATGTCCGTCCGAATGTCTGGCTGGGTGCGCACGATAACTCTCAAACGATGTAACCGATTTGGTCCAAAGTTTGGCTTTCGTAATATTTTGTCCAAACTTAGTTTATGATCGAAGATTACCCATATCGGGCAACTCCCTCGGGTACCTCCCCCACAAAAGTTCCAAATTTATGCTCACGATAACTTCCAAAGTGACTAACCGATTTGGTCCATACTTTGCACTTCGTAATATTTCTACCGGACATAGATTAAGTTTGAATGTAGACTTTATCAGTCCACTAGTTCGGGTACCTCCCACACAAAATTTGGTAAAAGTGCAGTTTAAGACCTCCTCTCGAATAGTTTTAATTTTTGTTGTAACAACTTGTATTCACTGCCCCCAATATGATGGTACAAGTTTTTGTCAGGGACAACTCCATAGTTCTGTAACCCTCTGTGTTACCATAAGTAGTGGTTGATGCGCACGATAACTCTCGAAAGGATAAACCTACTCTGTTGAAAATTTGCAGTCATAATATTTTGCGCAAATTTAAACCGAGTTCAAAGATGAGCAATATCGGTCCACTCTTTTGGGTACCTCCAACACAAAAGTTCAAAAATTGTTCCATAAAATGGTGCGCGCGATAACTCTAGAAGGCAATAACTGATTTGATCCATACTTTGTACGTCGTAGTATTTCTTCGATGTATAAATCAGGTTCGAATATTGACTATATATGTCAACTTCTTCGGCTACCTCCCACACTAAGTTTCGAAAAAGTGCAGTTAACGACCTGCTCTCGGAAACCCTTTGATATTTTCTGTAACAACCTCTATTCCATGCCCCCATTACGACGCTACAATTTTTTCAGGAGCAAGTCCTTACTTCCGTAGAAAAAAGCCCAAAAGCTGTACAAAACCCCTATGACACCAGTGCACGATAACTCTTGAACGGAACAGCCGATTCGGTCCAAAATTTAGCCTTCGTAATATTTTATACAAACTTAGTCTAAGTTCCAAGATGCGTCTTATCGGTCCACTCCTTCCGTTACCTCCTAAACAAAAGTTCGAAAATATTCGCTAAAAAGTTTCGTTCGATATCTCATAGCAGCAGATTTGATACAAGCTTTGGATCTCGTAATATTTTGTCAAAACTTAGTTTATGTTCAAAAAAATCGGTCCACTCCTGTAACGTTACCGTTTCATATATGTATTTCTACCATCAAACACCACTACACAGTCAGCATAGTGGACAAATTTAACTTCGGTGTAACTAACGATAATCACTGCTGTACAATAATTCCCATTCACTTAGTGTTACCATCCGAATATATATTTCAGTTTTATTCATCGAAGTGGTCGATGACCAGCCGAACAAAGTACTACTAGACGTGTGACTCGTCCGCAGTCTACCATACTAGTTAGCCACGATTCGATCCAGCTCATAGCAAGCTCTCAGCTCTTAGCAAGCTCCGAACTCTTAGCAAGCTCTCAGCTCTTAGCAAGCTCTCAGCGCTTAGCACGCTCCCAGCTCTTAGCAAGCTCCTAGCTCATAGCAAGCTCTCAGCGCTTAGCACGCTCCCAGTTCTTAGCAAGCTCTCAGCTCTTAGCAAGCTCACAGCTCTTAACGAGCTCCCAGCTCTTAACGAGCTCCCAGCTCATAGCAAGCTCTCAGCGCTTAGCACGCTCCCAGCTCTTAGCAAGCTCACAGCCCTTAGCAAGCTCCTAACTCATAGCAAGCTCTCAGCGCTTAGCACGCTCTCAGCTCTTAGCAAGCTCCCAGCTCTTAGCAAGCTCCCAGCTCACAGTCAGCTCAAGCTCATAGCCAGCTCCCATTAACCGATCTCTTCCCCCAGCAACCCGAGCCGAGTCACACACCCGACGACTTCCGACAGCAACCCGAATACGACAGAGCCAAGCCACATACCCGAGGATTGCCAGCGAGCCGACAGTAACCCGAATACCGCTGAGCCGAGCCACATACCCAACGAGCCGACAGCAACCCGATTGCCACAGAGCCGAGCCACATACCCGAAGATTGCCAGCAAGCCGACGACAATCCGAACACTACCAAGCCGAGTCACACACACGACGATTGCCAACGAGCCGACAGCAACCCGAACACCACAGCCTACAACCGCCGAGCCGAAAGCCACCCGGTTGCCCCGGGCTGAGAGTAGTGTGGAGCCGAGCCGTAACAGACGACTGCAGAACCTACAACTACCGCAACACAGACGAACCCAACTATTTACTCATACCACATCCATTTCCCTCACATATATTATTCGTTTAACAAACACCAAGAGTATGAAATAAAGATTAAAGCAGTAAACACTCGACCCTGGCAACGACTGAGCTTACCTCAGCCCTAGATAAAAACCACTCGTTATACTCCATGGCCTTCCGCCCACACAAATGTTCAATATTTTTCTTTAAGAGGACCCTTGGATATTTTATAGAAGATACTCCTAGCAGTGCTGTTTACAGCGGAATTATGTTTTTCGTGGGCAAGTCCATCTTTCCTGATAGAATGGTTCAAAAGCTATAAACTACATTTAAATTACATTAATCTACCGAGAGGAATAACCCCAAAATAAGACCCACTTCATTTAGGTACCTACCGGTAAAACTTTTGAGCTTTAATACAACTCAATGTATTTTTGGCAAGTTCATTCGGCAAAAAGTCTGAAAACCAAATACATAAGTTTTTGAGAAAAAAGTGTTTCATTTCACACAAACTGAGGGTATATCTCTGTCGGCAAGGCCGATCGATACTTTTTTACTTGTTAAGTTAACAAAAAAGAAAAACAATACAATACATACATCACTTCTTACTTACAAAATGGAGAACTTGGGGAAGTTCTCCGTGTGTAGAAAGCTTCTTTCAGAAAATATCTCGTTTGGGTACAGTGCCAATTTAGAGATTTTATGTACTTTGAAGATGCTCCAACTTAACATGTGATGTGGCTAGAGTTGTGTAGTTCCGGAACGAACTAGTTCCAAGGAACTATTCCGGACAAGGAACTATTGGAACTATATCCGACTCTTGCATTTATATAGTTCCTTTAGTTCATATAGTTCCAGCCGTGCATATAATTCCTTTCATTGTATAATTAATTTTCTTCATTTAATTCCACACTCATTTCGATCTTTTACGTTCGTTTCCTTAATCATTCAGACGCGGTCACATTGTTAAATAAACGTAAATCACACCTCGGGACATCGCTTTAATTTATTATACCCTCCACCATATGGAGGGTATAATTAAATTTGTCATTCCGTTTGTAACACATCGAAATAATTGTCGGAGACCCTATATATTATTGATCAGCATAAAATTCTATGTCGATTTAACCATGTCCGTCTGTCTGTCTGTTGAAATCAAGATACAGCTCGCAATTTTAAAGATAGAGAGTCAATATTTGGTACAGAAGTTTTTATTACTTGCAGGATGATTGGTATTGAAAATGGGATATATCGGTCCACGTTTTGATATGACCCCATAGAACGGTACCTCCCGATATTCGGTATTTTGAAGGTTTTAGCTTCATTATCCCACCAAAATGGTTGCAATTTGGTAATTAGGCGGAGCTAAGTACTTTCGTAAATGAAAGGAAACTAATTATTCCATTCTCTTTCAATTTAATGTTGGTGGTATACCTCGGTCCGGCCGAACTTAACGTTTTCTTACTTGGTTTTATTTCAATTCGGTCACCAAAAGATGAAAAAATGAGATTCGTTTAACTACTTCACTCTCGGAACTATTTGGAACGAAGGAAATAAAAAGAACGAGGAAATAAAAATAACGAGAAGAAAGAGAAAGATTCGTTGAACTATTTCGGCCTGGGAACTATTTGGAACGAAGGAATTTTTAAGATTTCATCGGAATTTTTAAGATTGTGGCCTCAATATTCCTCAGAAATGGCTGAAAGTTGGTATTTAGTCTTCGTTGGGGGTATAAAAAAAACTTGTTGGTACAGGTCCACGCCTTAGTATAGCCCCCATAGAACGGTACCTCCCCATTTCCGGTATTTTGAAGGTTGTGGGCAAAATATTCCACGGAAATAGCTGAAATTTTGTATTTAGTCTTCCATGGGGTTATCAAATATTACAGAATTGAATTATCAGTATAGGTCCGCGGGTTCCTATGTCCCTCATAGAAGCGTACCTCTTGATTTTCGGTATTTTGAATTTTTACCGAAATATCGGAAATTTGGTACTTAGTATTCTTAATTGTTTAAAGTTAGTTAAGGCGCACCGTGCCCGATGTTAGGGGATTTCATTTAGGGTAGAAAATCACTACCTATGTATGTATATTCTAGTTCGTTCATACAGAACGCAACAATAACTTTTTCAATCGGGATTTAGATTGGCTTTGGTGTAATTCATGCCCTTGGTTGCGCATTTGTAGTTGTTTGGAGGTAAAAACATCTGATCTTTAGCTTCACCCCAGGGAATGAAAGACTTGCTACAATTCTTATAAAAGCAAAAGTTTTCAACATTAGTTTTACTTGCGCTCATGCTCCCACTCCCACAAGACCAAAAAATGTATTTTATGAGCTTAGTTGTCTTCCAACGGAAGTAAAATTATTCTAGACGATTTTAATGCTAAATTTGGCCCAACAGTCGGTAAATTCGTTATCCACAGTGAAACATTTGACAATGAAATGAGACATGAAGACTTCTCAGTGGCAAAAAAAAGCATGGTAGTTACCAGTACCAGACATTCATAAAGGCAACTGCCTGTCTCTAGACCCAAAAACAAGAAATCAAAATGGTCATGTTGTGATAGATGCAAGAGATTCATCGAGCATGTTGCCGAAGGAGCAAGCATCGGCTTGGACTTTGTTGCAGCAAAGGTACAAACTCGATTAAAGGTAGCAAATAAAGTACGAACAGACACAACACGGAAGTTAGACATCGATAGGCTGCAATCACAACACATAGCCACAGCATATTCCACTCAACTAGCCCAGCAAAGCACTCCTCGTTCCGATTACATATCAGCAAAGTGGCAAAGAATTGCCCACTCACAGGAGTGTGAACATATAAGACTACCATACAGTCATTTGGCAGGGCAGTTGAAAATGTACAGGGTGCTGTACGGTGTCATCGATCCTTGCCCTGGTTTGTCTTGGCTGTTGACGCTCCCCACCTGTGATAGATGGGGGATGTTCGCCGAAGTCTGCATTCACACCCGAGTAAGTACTACAACTAAAGCATGCCATTGTGTTGTTGTATTGGAAGAATCTTTGTCTCCTCCTGTAGATGATCCACAGAAGACATGAGGGGCACCCTGGTGCAGTTCTCCGGGCGGCATTTTGACAGGTTTGAATATCTTTTCCGCATAGATGACCGCAAATGGACCTGCCGCGTTACATGTGGTCAATAAGGTTTCCTTATCTGCACCCCAAGTGCTGCCGGCTTGAGATTTGAGGACATTGTTTCTACACCTCAGATTGTCGCTGATAGTTGCATATTGCTTGGCGTAGAAAAATGTAATTTTACCACCTCAAATATGAGTTCAGCCTTTCACAAATGACATCGGGTTAAGTTCCTGACGCTAAGTTGGTACAATCATCCGTATACATTATGATCTGAATGTCATCTGAAGGTCCGGAATACAGGAGAGGTAGAAGTTAAACCGTTCCGGAGATTTCAATCGCCGTTTCACTCTACGAGGCTTGAACTTTTTTCCTGAATGGCACGCACGACTGGTATTCGCACATATAATTGATTATCCAACGTGTCAAACTTGGCTGGAGGGTTGTCTGCTAGATGTCCTCAAACAAAGTGGCGTGCTTGACACGTTTGATAAGCTGCGTTGACGATAAATATCGACGTCAGACGAACCACGATCTTTGTCGGCTATACAACGACATCATTATTGCTAAACGCATCGAGTTACAAAGAGCGTTGGCTAGGCCACGTCATAGGAATGAGTTATTATGGATCAGATAAAGGCGTATACTGGAAGCCAAAGCTTCGCTTGAGTAAACTAGTGGAAGATGAAATCAAATAGAGACGAATGGAAATCTTATAACGAGTAGTTTTGTCTAGGGCTTAGGTTATCTCAGTCGCTGCCAGGGTGGACCTAAGACCCAAAACCTTAAGTAAAACACGAGTGTTTACAATTTCAATATTTATTATAAAACTCTTGGTGTTTGATATACGAACAATATGTGTGAGGAATATGGATGAGATGTGTGTGTTGATAACCAGTGACAATCGGGTTGTTGTAATCGGCTCTATGGTGATCGGGTTTTAGATGTGGGATGTGACAATCGTGTATTTTTGCTTCGGCTCTGATGTATTCGGATGCTGTCGGCTATTCGGGTGACTGTGAACTCGCCAGTTGTGGGGTATGTGGCTCGGCTCTGCTGTATTCGGGTTGCTGTTGGCATTTGTCCGGTATGTGACTCGGCTCGGGTTGCTGTGGGAGAAGAGATCGGTTAGTGGGAGCTGGCTAAGAGCATGGAGCTAGTTATGAGCTTGAGCTGGCTGAGAGCTTTCTATAAGCTGGGAGCGTGCTAAGCGCTGAGGGCTTTCTATGAGCTGAGAGTGTGATAAGCGCTGAGAGCTTGCTATGAGCTGGGAGCTTGCTAAGAGCTGTGAGCTTGCTAAGCGCTGAGAGCTTGCTAAGAGCAGAGAGCTTGCTATGTGCTGGATCGAATTGTGGCTAACCTTTATGGTAGACTGCGGACGAGCCACGCATCTATTCGTACTTTGTTCGGCTGTTGATCGACCACTTGGGTGAATAAAACCAGAATACATATTCGGGTAGGTGCACGAAGTGATTGAGAATTATTATTGAATGGGATTGTTGTTGACTGCACTGAAACCAACATATGCTATATGATGATAGGCTACTATCGAGTATGGGGTAAGATTGTAAGTTTGATACTGAATATCAACGCGGGTCGAATGAGATGTAAGAATTGTATGAAACGGTTTCGTTACAATCTTTTCTTACACCGAGGGAAAAAAGTCGATTCAAAATCAACTCCGTATGGTGTCATCATGACTAATAACTATTTTGACCATATTGTGCAAAGACCTAGCCAGATATCAGTGTTTAATTTCTGTGTAAGATCAAACATGATTGGAAGTGTTTTAGTGCTCCATAAAATCAAAAAACTTTTTTGTTGATTTATGGCACACTCGTGAAAACGAGCTGTAACTCGTTGAGTTTTAGAGATATCAGTATAAAAATTTGACACAAGATAAAGTAAAGGTCGTAGAAAAAATAGAAATTGCTAACTCAGAAAAAAAATTCTTTGAGTTATGCCACTCTTTGAGTAAAGCAGCGATATGATATTGGAGATTGCCCTAGCGACCATTGATGTCATATGAATGAAACCACTGTGCATTACATTACAAACAATTTTAAATCAGTGATAACACCAACAACAACATTAACTGGAACAGGGTATTTTGATGGATGTTGTTGTTATTGTAGTACATTTAATGCTCACTGCTGTTGTTTTTTTTTCATGTTCATATCTCTGATTAAGTCGTAATTAGATTTAAGGATATGGCACCAGTGGCGCGCACTCATTTCTCATCTTACTTGGCGGTACAGAAAATGTGTGGTGTAGTTGCTGTTAAACACAGAAATGCAGCAGTCACCAGCCACCACCGTTACATATCTAGAGTCTAGATTCTAGACAAGGGCATCAGGATTTCTTCCTATAGCCAGCCATCATACACAAACACAGTTGCTGTTGCTACTGGGACTGCAACAGCCGTTGTGGCAGTCATTGTCACATGTTGTGTTTATCGGGTGTTTTATGTTGCATACTCACTCACACACACACACATACACATATGTATAGATATATTGAGGCACACCAGAAATGATGAATTCCTTTCTTGCCTATGATTCATAGACATTTCAATACCAATTTCGCCTTTGGCTTTTCTCGTAGCTTGCGAGTGTTAAAGCCGGCATAATGGGTGGTTGCGTAAACGTCCCCCTTTCCGTTGCCTTGTTGTGATACGTCCTGCTTAACGGGTTTTATAGATGTTTGGTATTGTTTCCCCCGTGGTTCCAGCTATTAGTGATGATGACCAAAAACATTCCTTACTTTGGAAAAGAAACAAAAAGGGGTTGCACTTGTGCCTATCTACCACCCATTGATGTTGTTGCTGCCGTGTGACTGCCTCCGTGCTGATTGTACTGCGCTTTAAGTTGAGTTAGCTGTATGGGTGGCAGGCAGGCAGCAGGCTGACTGGATGGTTGGTTAACTGAAGGCATTGTGGCGGCTTCTGTTATTGTTTTGTTTGCTAATATGTTTGTTTGTTGCTGCTGTGCTGCAGTGTGAGTTGTGTTATTTAAGTTAAGTTTCTGGTGTGACTGTTAAATGAGCAATCTTTTAATGCACTGAGAGAAATTTGAAGGGGGATGTTCATGTGGACAAATAAATGTATAAGAACTGGGTAATAATTATGATAGTACCTCCAAACATCCCAGAAGGGACAAGGGGTACTTCCCTCATAGAAATGAGTAAACCCCGATTCATATACCCTAAATGACACGAAACTAACTTTTTTTCGTAAAATCGGAACGGCATGCATTAAGGCACCACTTGTAGATAAGTTAAACATGGCTGAAGCACTCAGGAAATCCCATCAAGCTTGTTTTGCCACCGTCAAAAACTCTATGTTGTCGGGCCTGGAAATCGAGTGTGCAAGGCGGGTGTGCATACCATTGCACCACGGTGGCATCCATTACTTGGGTATGGTTCTAAAAATTGGGTCTTGGACTAAAATTGCTCTGCATGAGAACTTGTCTGCTTTCCAAATTATTCATAAGTTCCTATTTTTGTACAGTGTATTTCTTTCATTACTTTATCAATTGCTTTGTGACTTCTTCAGTTCGGTTTCATGGCAAAACTTCACTACTTTTACATTTTCCCCTTAGACTTACTACGTGCAGTAGTAGTATCTGGTGTTTGCCTCATTTCCTCTTTCTAATATTACTTAAGCAGATATTATTTTGTACCCCTATGGATTTAGAGAACAACATTATGTGGTGGGGGAGGAGTCATCAACACACAGTAGCACCCATTGATACAAATAGTTCTAATATCGCTACGAAACACAAAACTTCTTTAATCAACATAATGTGTAGCCTGGACTGGTGCACGTTTGTACGCCCGTCCATGCGTCCAACCAACCTCCAAACGCCCAGGCAGCTTCATATGTAATCTGAGTAAGTGTGAGCGTTTTCATATCATCAGGGAATCTCAACGAAAGAAAAAAACACTACCAAAGAAATACATAACGATTTCCGACGTTGATTTCCCAACAACGAACGAATCAACGAAACATTGAAATGTATCACAGTCGGCAAACATTACGATAGTTGCTTGTCCTGACACACTCTCACACACATACATACATATGTAGGCCATGGCACAGTGACAACACTGTCACAGGATTTATGGCAATCATTAATCTTATTTTGCTAAGCCCAAAAAGGTAATATTATGTTCAGAGTCAATGCCATTGCCACCACCACCAACCATCACCATTGCCGCCAGCCGCTACTGTTAAGATGTGAATTGTGGAGATTCACCTTTGCCACCACCGGTAACACCATCTTCTAATTTTTGTATTGTTTTAGTTATGTTTTTCCACATACAATGTTGTGCCTCCCACTCCCTTCCTTAGTTAATATTGCAGTTCTTGTTCGTTGTTGTTATTCATTCATTAGTTGGCTTGTAGGAAACTTAGCTTGATTATGTGATTTTATTAAAAATTCCTTGTATTTGCTATGGGATTTTTATTAATTTATTAAGACCAGTGCACAACGTGTAAATTGACGACATATGAGGGTTGTTGGGAAAATTGAGGAAAAAAATTGGCAAAGTATCAAACAGTAAAGTTAAGTTATCGATTTCGCTCAAACTTTGTACAGCCTAACATTTCTTTAAAACTTGGTTAATTTTCAACAAGTGAGCAAAGGCTACAGTGGGGCGGAACCGACTATGTGATACCCTACAACACTACTCCTGTGCATAAGCTTTTCACTGGTAAACATATAATAATTATAATTGTTCCACAAACATCCCACATGGGGCAAGCAAGACTTATCTCATATCAATGAGTGTACCCTGATTCACATTATCTCAATGATATGGGAATGTCACCAACATTACTGAGGGGTATTTTGCCAACGTTGAAAATTGTTTATGTTACCTGGCCGGGGAATCGAACCCACGACCTTCAGCGTGCAAGTAAACATTACTTTTAGGAAATTTTGTCCGATCATCATCATACCCAATATGCTTCTTCCTCTCAGAGACTCCAAAATTTCGTGACAATACGATCAAAATTGCGACCTGTAGCGTAATTAAAAAAGTGGAAAAATTTAATGCATTACAAACTATTGTGATATATCCCTTGTTTGTTCATCTTCGCCAACCTACTTTGCATCAATGTAAATGAGAACTTTTCTTCTTCCATTGACGAGATTTCCTTTCGGAATATCCTACTAGAAGCGGAGATATTCGTATGTGAATAAACATTTGAATTTTCTCCACATAACTTGTTTACCCATTCCGACCTCTGAATATTATCCGAGCATCAACAAAATCAATAGGCTTCTTGCACTGTGGGATCAGGATCCGATCAAAATTGAAAGCTGTAGCGTGATTACAAAAAAATTTAAAAATGAGGCGTATTGCCGACTTTTGCGATATTTCCGTTTTTGACCACTTACGCAAACCTACTTTACGTAAAGGTAAAAGAGACCTTTTCTTCTTCCGTTAACGGACTTTCTTTTTTTCACATATGTTGTTTGCCCATTCCGACTCCTGAACTTTATACGACACGGTGCGCCTTAACTAATTTTAAATGAAAGGTGCTTACACCTGGGATGTTTTTGCAGATTCTGAAACTACAATGCTCATAGATGAGAAATATCTAGAAACAAAAAAATCGCCGGAGGGATTTTCAAATAAATCGCGATTTAAGTTCACATTTTTAGGGGTTCTGTATGTTTTCACGATTTTGTTTGCAAACCGCGAGCCCTATGTAAATGGGCCTAAAGAAAATATTGTAGCAGTGAAAATTCTCCACAAGATTGACCTGTATGATATTTTCGTAAGATTTACCGTTTTTGAGATATGGAAGTTCAAATTCGGTCAATTCAAATTTGGACAAGTCTCCTTATAAAACAATGTTATGACTGCAATTTCCCATCTTAAACGTATATATCTCAAAAATGCTACAACCTAAGAAAAAATAAATCAGCCAAACTTGTAGAGAATTTTTAGTCCCATTTTGAAATGACTTGCGGTTTTCAAGCAAAATCTTGAAGACTTAAGATAAAAACCTACAAATTTGAACTGAACCTCTATATCTCAAAAATGGAAAAACCTACGAAAAGACCTAAAGATCAGTCTTATGGAGAATTTTCACAGCTACAACATTTTCTTCAGTCTCATTCCGATAGGACTTGCGGTTTCCAAGCAATATCGTGAAAACATAAAACACCTAAAAATGTGATTTTTGACCGCGATTTATTTAAAAATCCCTACAACAATTTTTTCTAGTTGTGGGATTTTTCTCATTTATGAACATTGCTGTTTCAGAATTCACAAAAACGTCCCCTGTGTAAGCGTTTTTCATTAAAAGTTCTTTTAAGGCGCACCCTTCATGATATTGTTTTATAAAGGTACGTTAAGTCAGTGCATTGTCTTAATTTGGACTTCTATATCTCAAAAACGGTAAAACCTACGAAAATATCACAAAAGTCAATCTTATGAAGAATTTTCACAGCTACAACATTTTCTTTAGGTCCATTTACATAGGTCTAGCGGTTTCCAAGCAAAATCGTGAAAACCTAAAGAACCCCTAAAAATGTGAACTTAAATCGCGATTTATTTGGAAATCCCTCCGGCGATTTTTTTGTTTCTTGATATTTCTCATTTATGAGCATTGTAGTTTTAGAATCTGCTAAAACTTCCCAGGTGTAAGCACCTTCCATTTAAATTTGGTTAAGGCACACCGTGACGACCATATACGACCATCACCAAACTCAATAGGCTTCTTCATATCTAGGACCCCATTAACTCCCAAAATTTCGTGACAATCCGATCAAAATTGCGAAGTGTAGCGTGATACTAAAAAAAACAAGTAAAAAAGCGTTAAGTTCGGCCGGGCCGAACTTTTCATACCCTCCACCATAAAATATTCTGAACTAAATTGGAATAATTAGTTTTCATTCCTGTCCACAACTTTAAGTGGGTAGGTTAAAATGTCAGATAATGTACATAAAATGCTTCATTCGGGCCCTTTTTATGGTGCCTATATCTAACTATGTATGTTGACAATTTTTGGTGGGCTAGAAATTGGGAGGTACCGTTATATAAGGGTTTTAATAAAACATGGAAATATGTTGACAGTTTTTGATGGGAGCCTTTAATGTCAAATAACTCCTAATTCGATTAAAAATTGTAGCTAGAATAATCAAAATACCGAAAATCGGTACATAAAGTGGGAACTTCAAATGTCATTAACAGCTAGTTCGGAGGTATGTGGGCTATACGAAAATATGAACTTAAATGAACAATTTTTGTTGGCTTTAAAATTTCAAATTACAGAAAGTTGGTCCAAAAAATAAAGCTAAGGGAGGTTTGTTTTGGGGCTATACCAAAACACGGTTAAACATTTTAAGTAAAATCCTAAAAGTACCGAAAATCGGGAAGTATCGTTATATTGGGGATATGTTGAAAATTGTTGATGCAGATGTGTGGTGACCACTACAACCTTCAAATGTCAAATTACAGTTAGTTCGGTTAAAAATTGTAGCTAAAATTGCCAATTAGTGAAAATTGGGAGGTACCGTTATATGGGAGCTATAGCCGAACATGGACCTATGTTGACAATTTTTTATGGAGAGGTGTTGTGACCATTAAGTACTTCAAATGTCAAATTACTGCTAGTTCGGTTTAATATTGTAGCTAAAACCATCAAATTACTGAAAATCTGTAGGTACTTTTATATGGGAGCTCTATCAATACATCGACCAAATGTTCAAATTACAGATAATTCGGTTAAAACTTGTAAGTAAAATTCTCAAAATACCGAAAATACGTTATATGGGAATACCGAAATCCGTTATACCGAGGTACCGTTATATGGGGCTATACCAAAACATGGACCTACGTTCATAATTATTTCGAATATAAGTTTTTTGGTCACTAAGAACCCTAAATATCAAATTATAGCTAATTCGGTCTAGAAATGTGAATTTAAACGTCAAAATACCTGAAATCTGGCGCTAACGTTATATGGGGGCTATTCCAAAACATGGACCTATGTCCACAACTTTTGTTATATAAGTTTATTGACACTTCAGAACCCTAAATGTAATATTATAGATAAATCGGCATGAAAATGTAGCTAATAACGTCAAAATACCGTAAATCGGGGGGTACCGTTACATGGGGGCTATACCAAAACGTGGACCTATGTCCACAAGTTTTGTTATATTAGTTTGGTGACGCTTAAGAGCTCTAAATGTCAAATTATAGCTAAATCGGTCTGAAAATGTAGCTAAAAACGTCAAAATACCGTAAATCGGGGGGTACCGTTATATGGGGGCTATACCAAAACGTGGACCTATGTGCACAACTTTTGTTATATAAGTTAATTGACACTTAAGAACCCTAAAGGTCCAATTATAGCTAAATTGGTCTGAAAATGTAGCAAAAAACGGCAAAATACCGTAAATCGGGGGGGTACCGTTATATGCGGGCTATACCAAAACGTGGACCTATGTCCACAAGTTTTGTTATATTAGTTTGGTGACGCTTAAGAGCTCTAAATGTCAAATTATAGCTAAATCGGTCTGAAAATGTAGCTAAAAACGTCAAAATACCGTAAATCGTGGGGTACCGTTATATGGGGGCTATACCAAAACGTGGACCTATGTGCACAACTTTTGTTATATAAGTTAATTGACACTTAAGAACCCTAAATGTCCAATTATAGCTAAATCGGTCTGAAAATGTAGCAAAAAACGGCAAAATACCGTAAATCGGGGGGTACCGTTATATGGGGGCTATATCAAAACGTGGACCTATGTCCACAAGTTTTCTTATATAAGTTTATTGGCACTAAAGAACCCTAAATGTCAAATTATAGCTAAATCGGTCTGAAAATGTAGCTAGAAACGTCCAAATGCCGTAAATCGGGGGGTACCGTTATATGGGGGCTATACCAAAACGTGGACCTATGTCCACAACTTTTGTTATATAACCCAGCAAAATAAATTGGAAGTAGTGCAATGTAGACTAGTTCTTTCACGGCATGTTTTTATGCAGTTCAAACGGTGTCGTGAAAAAGGCACTCCATTCCTCACATTTTAACCGCATTTGGATGCAATCCAAAGAATCACATCCATTCGTCACATTTTAACAACATCCGGAGGCAGTTCAACGGAGTCGTGAAAAAGGCACTCCAATTCCTCACAATTTAACAGCATCCGGATGCAGTGCAAACGGAGTCGTGAAAAAGGCACTCCGTTCACTACATTTTATTAGCAGTTGTTAGAGATCCCTACATGTACATAAATCAGTTTATACATCTCTACAGGCAGCGGAATAAAAGAGATAATCGCGTTAACATTTCCAAACATTTGTTAATACAAACTAAACAATATTTACTTGGTGAACATTTTCCCGGTAACTCACGAGAAGAAAATTTCCCAATGGAGTGCTGTTGGAGTACATGTCGAAATCTTAACTGGTGATGGGAAGACAATATCAAACCCATTTAGCAGATGAAGCAAAAGCACTTAAGCTTGGATTAAATGAAGAGCGGAGGAAACACACATGTTTGCGATTGAATTCAATAGAGAATTTTCATAATTTGTGTTAATTTAAAAAAGTTATTAATATTTTTGTTTTACACAAATAATAAATGCATTTTATTTTGTTATTCAAAACACGTGCTCTGGACTGCCTCCTATTCTACCCCAAAGGGTCAGTTAAAATGCAATGCCAAAGGGTCAGTTAAAATGCAGTGCCAAAGGTTCAGTTAAAATGCAATGCCAAAGGGTCAGTTAAAATGCGGTGCAATGGAGTGCCTCTTTCCGGGGTCACTCCCTTGTAAAAATCATGAGTGAAAATGCATAATTTGATGCACTTCCAAATCACTTGTACATATCATTTAACTGCCTCTTTGGAGGCAAACTTTTCGCTGGGTAAGTTTATTGATACTTAAGAACCCTAAATGTCAAATTATAGCTAAATCGGTCTGAAAATGTAGCTAAAAACGTCAAAATACCGTAAATCGGGGGGTACCGTTATATGGGGGCTATACCAAAACGTGGACATCTATAGCCCATCATCGAACTTGACCTGCCTGCAAACAAAAGACGCATTTTCCCAAAATTTCAGCGTCCTATCTCCATTTTTGTGGATGCTAGAGTGATTACCACAGACGGACGGACGGACGGACGGACGTGCTCAGATCGACTCAGAATTTTACCCTGATCAAGAATATATATACTTTATAGGGTCGCAAATGAGTATTTCAATGCGTTACAAACGGAAAAACAAACTTAATATACCCTCCATACTATGGTGGAGGGTATAAAAATAAATAAATAAAAACCAAATGTATTATTGGTTTTCTACTTTCACTGTCAGCCATTGCTTTTGAAAAGTCTTCAACCAAAGCTATGATATTCATCATACATACATACGACCACTTATTTACATCGTTGTAAAGCTGATATGTTCTACTTTCATTGCTTTTGCTATACCCCTTATAGATATTCTCCATATAATTTTTTTGTCCATTTCGACCCCTGAATATTATAAGACCATCACCAAAATCAATAGGTTTCTTGCCTTAATTTGGACTTCTAAGTCTTGCCCTTCGGATTCCCCATAAACATCCAACATTTGGTGACTATCCGATCAAAATTGCGACCTGTAGGGTACTTACAAGATTTAGGTGGAGAGACGGCCAGATCCACTCAGCTCGTCGAAACATTCTTGCTTCAACAGCATATTCTGGAGACGAAAATCGTTGACCACGACTTTTTTTCTTGATATGTTGGAATCAAATTAAGTAATTTGATCCCCAGTCAGGGCTGTATCGCTTAATTCCATTAATTCCACGTTTTGTCCGGTCAAACAGGCGCTGCACTATAGGTTAAATAGCCCATTTTACTGGCCAAAAGTCATACAGTTGAAAAAAAAAAATATTTGGTTCAAATCAGAATAGCTTTCTTAGCTTCGGAAAGGAAAACGACACAATTTTGGCAAACAAATTAACCCTTTATGGACCTAATACATAACAGGTACCTTAACCCATTGGTGACCAAAATTGAAAAACCTGTTGTTTGTCAGCAAAATTGAAGGCATCGATGTCCCGTAATCGTAAACACATTTTCAGTTGTGTTTCGTTGTAGTTTTAATGCAAGGAGGCCTTCAAACTATTATGTACCTTTACCTTGGAACCCCGATTATATTTTCTGATATGTTTTGCACTTTTACTAAAAAGATTTACAAAAGAGTTGTATTTTTTTTGATTTTAAAGCATCATACTTTTGTAAGCTCTAATTTAGCTAGCATAATTAGGCACGAGGTTTACTTCTGACGTCAAATAAATCAATACTTGAGAAAATTGGGTTATCTGACAAAAGTTACATAACTCGGATCCAGCAAATTTAAGCAATATCACTTATTATTTTCGGTGTTTGGCACGAATCGGGGAACCCATTTCAATTTTTGCTTCGGTTGCCAAACATTGCCGAAACTTTAAAAGCCTATATAACCTCAAAATTTTTATGCTTCTGCGTTAGTTCTAAGTCAACGCTCATTGAATGACTATTTATAAACAAACATGAATATACCTACATACATATTTTTGATAAACCGACATCGAATACTTATTTGTCAATTCGTTACTCATATAAATATTTTGATTTTGGTACACTTTGAACGGTTAGAAATAAACATATTTCTTCAGCACATTTTTAATGTGCATTTCCCCGCATACCATGTAACGGTAAAATGACAAATACAAAAACAAAATTAATTTTCAGTTGATTTGACATGTTTCTTACAAAAAAGTAATACCAAACAGATAAAATTAAAAGGTTAGAAATTTTGGCCAGTAAAATGGGCTATTTAACCTATAGTGCGCTGGTTTGATTCGATGTGTGAGAGCTCGTATTGTCATGATGCAGAATTATTCGTTTCCTCTTGTTCGTTTTTCGAATTTCTCAGAAGACTTCAGGCAAACAAATTGTAGCGTATCACTTATAATTAACCGTCCTACATTTCCCAAGCCGTATAATCGCCACACGGTTATTTTTGCCGAACAAAAACGGGGGACAATTTGCTTCGAAGTGCTTCTTACATGAATAAGTTATTCATGAATAAGTTATTCAGAATAACTTTCGTTCGATTAGGGTCGCTTTCGAAGACCTAAACGATCGATTCCTGTTTTGTTTTGGCCTCCTGAGCATAGATTCAAGATTCGTCATTTGTGACGATCTTACAAACGTCGTTTGAAGCACCGCGATCGTTTTTATTTACAATTTCTTTGCACCAATCCACAAAAGCCTTTTTTGAGCGATTCACGGTAGTCGAAAGCACTGATCTAGAGGCGCGAAATTAATAACTTGCAAACGAATTGAGATACGTCACTGAAATTTGGCACAAACTGTTGTACCTGTAACATATTTAGCTATAATATTGTATTATAGAGTCTCCGGGGGTAGAAATCCTCCTTGCAAACATTTCTTAAGATAGGTTCATATTTTGATTTAGCTCCCATACAAATGCACATCTAATTTTTTATGAATTTCATGCAAAATTCCTTATTTTAAAAGTATAGTCATCAAAAGATTTGCAAATATTTGCAGCCCCAATGTGGTTATTCAGTATCCAGAGAGTCCAATTTCATTCCCCAAAAATAATCGAACCTAAGTTCGGCCAAGTTTACAAGATGCACTCTATGGAACAACCCATAAAAACACCAAAAATTGAATTTTTTGAAAATTTATTGCTATATAACTAATTACCTCCAGACCCCAAACTAATTTTTATAATTTAAATCTCACCCTCTGCTATTAATTGAGTGTAAATCTTGCCCAGTTTCAGTACGAATGCATTTAACATTTAAACAAATATGAAGTTAATTTTTGCAACAATTTTTTAAAATCTGATGCATAAAAAACTCTTGTATTTGGTAGTGAATAACTGAGTGAATATTTAAAACAAAAAAAAAAATTAAAAAACAAAATCTTTGTCTGTAAAGTGTCGGTAATCGATACAATGGAAAATATTTCGTAATTTTATAGTTCGATTTTTTGACTTTTGCGCCGCTAAATCAGTGGTTTCGACAAGTGTGCGATTGTCCAATTTTGCCGTATCTAACTAGAAAATCCATTTTTGCGGCCACGTGTTCATGCAATATCAAATTTTAGTTTGTGGAAGAAATGTTAGTTAGTGGAATTTTGTAATGTGAAAAGTGTTGCATAATGATATAGGATGGCTCTTTATCGACATACAAAGATTTAATTTGATCGATACACTCTTGTCGTGATTATCCACGTCGACATATGTATGTGAAAAATTATCGAATGAAAATGTTCACAAGAAATTTCCATTTTTTTGCAAAGTGATTTTTTCAAGCCACTGCACTATAGGTAATTTGACCTGTTTTTGAGACAAAAATTAATAACAGCGGAATTAAACAATTTTTTAACTTTTTAAATTATTTATGTGTAAAAGTGAAATAAAACAAAGATTTTTACAGATAAATTCGGATATAAGGAACAACGGTTATAAGCAACTACGTATATAACGAACAAAGCTATTTTTTCCAATGCCATTTTCATTCGTTTTCTTATACACAACAAACTGATGAAAACGATCACGGTAGTAAGTAACACCAATTTTGTCCCCGCGAGTAGGTTTTCCAACGAATTGTTACTACAGTTTTGTATATTTTTTGAATATACGTTAATAAAGACGAGTTTAGTACTCCTTTAAACCGTATCAATGATTAATATGTAATAGAGAGATAAAATAAAGCTTACTACTGTCGCACTGTTTATAGAAAACCACGGATATACCAAACAATTTGTCGCCATTGCTTATTTTACTTGCAATAAAATTGTAAACAACAATATTTTTTACATTTTTTGTTTATTTCCTCAAACCAAACTTCCACAATTTTAAGACTTTTTATTGAGAAGTAACCTAATAAAATCTCATAAATATAAAAAAACGGGCAAAATCGGGTTTTGAAACCTAATAATACCAATGCAGAAGACTTTCAGTATTGTGTTCTAGGTGGCAAAATCACGGCCAAAACACGGCCAATTTAGTATAAGTCTATATGAAGTGAGTTAAAGAAAAATAAAATATTTATTTCTGACTTTTTGTGTTTTTTGGTCGCTACCCAAAATGTTTAAGCTATATTATATATGAAATAAATTCCTCTCGCAATTGCCAATCTATCCTATTTTACATATATTTATATTTGGTTTATTTTTCCGCGGTTTTAGGTACATCGAAATATGCCTTACAAAATATATTTTTTTAGTTCTTCTTCGAAATTCTCACTTTGACTGCAATTTAAACCGCGATAATGACGCGATTTTGAAAAATGTCATTCATATTAATAAATTTTGACATGTTATTTTTTCAATGTCAACTAAAAATTATTATTATTAAAAGTTGCAAAATCGACTTTTTGCCTCAAAAACAGGGCAAATTACCTATAGTGCACTGTAACAACAAACTGTCCTGAGAACCTTTAGGCTAAAAACTGTCAAACTTTCCAAATAAAATTTAAAATGGCGCATGTCAACAAGCGGTGTTGCCTAGGCCAGATAGTTTTCGCGCAGCCCTCGTATTGGAAGCCACCGTGGATCAGTGGTAAGCACTGCCGCCTTGCACTCAAAACGTCTGCGGTTCGAACCACGACCAGATCATCTAAATTTTCGATGATGGCAAATTCCCTCATCTTTATGTTGGCTTACATCACCTGAGTAAGTCACGCCATTCGAACTCGGCGATAAAAAGTAGGTCCCATATTTTGAAGCCAATAATTTATATAAGAGAAGTCTCCCTTGTTTATTTTTTTGGTAAAATAACAAATGTTTCACACTGGTATAAAAGAAAAAATGTATTGACAAAATTTTAAAAAAAATTTACCAAATAGGACTTAAAATTTTTGTAAAAAATGGCAATCATTCGAATCTCACTACCAAATAGAACCCATACATATATATTCCTGATCAGGATAAAATTCTGACTCGATACAGCCATATCCACTTGTTTTAATTACTCTAGCGTACATAATAATTGAGCTGTAGAACTCTGTATTTTTGCACCAGTGTGTCTTTTCAAAAATGGACTGTATCGCCGCACGTTTTGGTATATCTCCGATATACCGGTACCTCCCGATTTTCGGTATTTTGAGGATTTAAGCTAAAATTGGCAACATATGTCCATGTTTTGGTATAGCCCCAATATAATGGCACCTTCCAATTTTCGTTATTTTGAGGATTTTAGCTGCAGTGTTTAACCAAAGTAGCTTTAATTTAAATTTTAAATTTCTTAGTGGTTCCACCACTTCTCCACCGACAAATCGTCAACATTGGTATATGTTTTGGTATGGCCCCCATATGATGGTACCCCCTGATTTTCTGTATTTTAAAAGTTTTAGATACAATGTTTTAACGAACTGGCTGTAATTTGACATTCGAGGTTCTTAGTGATCACAACACTTCTCCACAAAAAATTGGCAACATAGGTTCATGTTTTGGTATAGCCCCCATATTACGGTACCTCCCGATTGTCGGTGTTTTGATGGTTTCAGCTACAATGTTTAACCGAACTAGCTGTATTTTGACATTTGTGCTTCTTAGTGGTAACAGCACTTCTCCCCTAAATCTGTTTATATAGGTCCATGTTTTGGTATAGGCCCCATATTTTGGCTAAACTTTTAAGCCGAACTAGCTGTAATGTGACATTTGAAGTTCTAAGTAGTCATGAAACTTCTCGACCAAAAATCGTCAACATAGGTCCATGTTTTGATATAGCCCCCATATAAGGGTACCTCCCGATTTTCGGTATTTTGAGGATTTTTGCTAAAAACTTTTAAATTTTTTTACCGAACTAACTGTAATTTGACACTTAAGGTTCTCAGTGGATACGAAACTTCTTATATATAGCCCCCATATAACGGTTCCTCCCGATTTTCGGTATTTTGACGATTTTAGCTAAAATTTATTTTTGCTTAAATTTAACTCCTCTCGCTTAGTAAAAGACATGTAGATAATTAAAATGTCAGAAAATTAATTAAAATAGAATTATATTGTCACTACCAATAGTTCAAAGAACGATTATTGTTTTTTTTTTTTGAATGAATTAAACGATGAAATAAGACAATAAAAATATATATTTTTCGAACGTGGAGGAGTCCACTCCTTAAGTAAATGTAACGGAAACATACAACAATGGTTCCTAAAAGATTTATTTTCTACTGCAACTGTTTTATTGAAACCCCCGAATTTTCAGCTCTACAGCAGCACTTCACATAATGGAGGTGGAACACAATTGATCAAAAGTTTGTTTGTTAAAATGTGACATAAAGTGTTCCATGTGACACAAATTGACAAAAACATTAAAAAAAGATCCTATGGAACAAATCAACAACCTTTTGTATTTATAAAAATTGGCCATAACTTCTAGACTATAACAGATATCTGACTAAAATAAAATCCTAATATATTCTTTGAGTTTAGTTAAGTAGAACTGAGCTCTTTTAGTATTTTTGCACCACATCTAGCCTGTATGGACTGAAACATTAACTTGAGTTTTTTTCTCGAATAAGGCAAATGGCGTATGAAATACTTAAGCATGACACCGACGATATGTCGTTCTAGTTAGATCTCCTTTCTTCTTCCTGCCAAATGGTACTAACTAGCTGATACATAAACCTCATGAACGAGTCGCTTCCGGTTTATTATTCAGCTTATTTATGCTGTCTTTACCTCATCGTTGCCGGGCGATATACATTCAGTACCATCATCTGCGATTGGATCTGTGGTATACTCGCCGTCTTCGCAAGTATTGGATATCAACAGTTTGGAGAAATATTCATTCCATACCACCGTGTTGTCTTTTCTGCAACATGGTGGCGGTCCGAGTCGATGGTTACTTCCACAACTATCATACATCCAACACGCTCGATGAATATCTTCCATCTATCATAACGTCATTAATATCATTTCTACTTGTTTTGGTCGGAAGACAGCCAGGTGCCCCTGGAGATGCTTAGATCTGATACTGCTAACTACCATGTTTTTTTGCTGCTGCGAAGTCTTTCAATCGTATTATATTGTCAGATGTTTCACTGTGGAGAATGAATTTTCCGACTGTTGGAACAAATATATTCCCCTTTTCAATTTTGGCATTAAAAGCGCCAGGAATAATTTTAATGTCATGGGCAGGACAACGGGGCTAAGATGGAGACCAGATATTTTAAATTTCGACTAACTACCAAATCTGCAACCAAACTCATGCCTTATGTCATCACATCTGAAATACAGTGCGACACCCTTAAGTGTAGTTGTGACGCCTTTCCAGTCCATCGTATATCCTGTATGGCAGTAATATCGGCCTTGTAATTTTCAACTACATCTGCTTATACGTAAATTCCACCTACTCTAAAAAGAGTGCGAACATTTCAGGTGCAGATTCGCAGATCATGGGTCGTCAACTTCAGAAGAATTTCCTTTTTCTTTTCTGACGCTCACGGGTTGGGCAGTGTCCATTTGAGATAAAAGTTCGAAGGTTTGCCCTATATGGTACGTCTCTCACAATAAGTAAAATTCGCTCCCTAAAATATTGCTCAACATAAATCTCAAAGTAAGTAACAAATTTGGTCCAAATTTGGTATTTTGTTTGCAAACATATATCGGGTTTGAATATCTTCCAGGTACCTCCTACACACAATTTAAACATTTTTCGGGAAATTCAGTTTGAGGACATGTCCGTTTTGACATTTTTGTAGATGGTTCTCCTCGCGGTAACTATACTATTTTAAGGCAAGTCCATATATCCTGAGATAATGACCCAAAAAGTTTACAAAAAGTCCTTGCCAGAATTAACCACAATGGCTGATGAGCATGATAACTTACGAATTAACTATTCGGTTTGATTTAAGCTTTGCAAAATACAAGAAAGTCTTTATAGGGCAGCATTGGGTAATCAATTCCTAGCTCACTGTCCTAATTAGAATACGTATGAGTGTTGTCACGCATGCGATCTTCCTGATATAATGGTTCAAGAGCTCTACAAATCCTACGGCGCCTACTAAAATGAATGGTGGGCACAAAGACTATCGAAAGGTGTGAATGACAGTTGGTCCAACCGCTGATTACAACGTTATATTTTCTCGTGAGCAAGTCTGCGCTTCCTGATATTAAGACTTTAGAACATTGCTAAAACATTCTACAATCCGAATTTTCAAACAAACACCGCCCAAATGGTATTCATGGAAAATTATGGTATGGTTTATAGTTTTTTTTGGTGTAGATTGTGTTGATTAGGTCTGTCACTGTTTCACTGTTTACTATTGCTACCCCACAATTGCCTAGAAAATTGCGCTGGAAACTTTCAATTCATCTTTTGTCAACTACGAAAATGATATTCACTTTTAAAATTAGGGATCTGTTCATAGTATATTTAGGTCCACCACTCCCGTTTCTGCATGCGCAATCATAACACATGGTATCCAGCTGTCGGTAAAGCTGTTTGATCCTTTTTTATGCGTTTTTATATTTAATTCGCACTTACAAGTGTATGTTTGGCCAATGCTCTCGATATAAAATTTCAAAATTGTACTTTGTCTGCCCTTCAAATTTAAAATCCCTGACGATCTTGTAAACCACTGCATTTGTTTTAAACATTTCTCGTTTTCCATTTTTGATGCAAATTCCAACGAACACTGACTTACCCTGGAAAAATCATCCAACAGAAAATGAATTCCCAAACCAACCTCGCATTCAAAAACACTTATACAATTCACACACATGTTCATCACTCAGATGTTAACTATTTGTAATATTTTTCTATTAACAATTCTTGTCGAGCAATATGTTTGATATCTCAGAAGAAAATTCAGTGATGTTTCAACTTAAACTACTAGGTAGGACAATTCTTTGGGGATGATTGTCCCGAAAGTATCTCTAATATTATGTTAATTACACAAAGTTATTCTCATATCTGTCGGACTGGTGCTTAGACGAAAAATTAATTGGATTGTTATTTTGATGTAAGTCAGTGATTTCATTTTCTCCTTCGTCCTTGCATTGCCCGTCCAAACGGCCACGGAGCAAAAATAAAAGATAATTAATCTTTTCCATTTTTTGTTCTTCTATATAGGTTGATATTGAAGTCATTTCTATTTCGTTTCTATTTTCTGTTTCTGTAATTGTTTTTGTTCATTTCATTTTGTAGATTTGATTTAATGAGAACGAAGTAACTTTGCGTCATTGTCGCCAATATTTGTTGCCTCTGCTTCTGCAATATGTATTTATGCAATCATTTTACCATTCGACGTGTTGTTGGATAAAGGCGATCATTAATCATTTCGTTTTCATTGGATAAATTGAATTGAATATAACTTCCAATGAGAAGTAATGGTTTCTTCTATGGATGGGGAGTTGTGGCGAGGAGGGAGAGTTGGTGGAGGGAAATTTTAGCAAATAAGATAAAATTTTAAAAAGTTGCAACATTGTTTTTGTGTTGTTTTCTTAATGGTCAGACGCGTGAATGGACGTCCGCTGGTGCTGTTGTCTTTAATGTATTTTTTTGCATTTTAGATGTATTGTTATTGGCTAATTGTCTGTTGCAATCACTTACAATATTGATTATTTGAAGTTCTTTTCCTTGTTTTTGGGATTCTCAGAGTTGGGTTATTGGCGGTATATATTCAGAGACCGATTGGGAGCATTCTGCTGCGTGCCTTTGATGCTGTCTCTGTACAACTTTCGTCATTGTGCGCCATATTCTGTTTGTTGAAAGCTTTGCAATGTTATCATTACTTTAGATCAGATATGAAACAATTAACTCTTGACATTCTGAAAATCAGGAAGATGTATCATCACAAAAAATTTTAGGTCATATGAGTCCCGTTCCGTTTCTAAAAAGACACCATCCTACTTTAGATGTGTACAAACTTGTATTAAGACATTGTATTGAAATATTACGAGGGATAGTAGATACGTTTCTGGCCCATGCCACGTGTTGCCAGGTTTCATTTGACATTTCCTTTGGAATGTTTGAAATGTTTAACCTAAACGTACTCAGTACGGTTTGGCCACGACAGTGGCTTTAAAAAATATCACTTTGCTAAAAAAATGGAATTTACTTGTGAACATTTTTGTCCGGCCCTATTCCACAACTTTCAAAGTGGATTATCACACCGAGAGTGCATCCATGAAATTAAATTTTGTATGGTGATGAAGCACCATCCTATAGAATTACGAAAAACTGGTTCAATGAATTCAATCGTGGCCGGCGCTCGCTCAAAAACGAAGGTCGTCCCAAAACGGCCGCTGTGCCAGAAAACATTGATGTCATTCGTGTGACATACCGTGAGATAGAGACATCCTTGGACATTTTTCCACCCGCCCGTAAAACGTTTGTTCTCGTTGGATCCGGTACAATTTGACAAAGGCTCAAAAAAGGGTCGTGCCGATTGGTGCAAAGAAATGTAGAAAAAAGAGTTTGTTAAGATCATCATAGGTGAAGAATCATGGCATTTTTGCATATGAGACATAACAAACAAAAAATTGGCATTGTGGATCTTCGAAGACGAGACAAATCCAACGAAAGTTGTTTATGAAATGAGCACTTCGAAGTAAATTGTCGCTTTTTTTGCAAAATTGACCATGTGGCGACTTTACAGTTTGGGCAACGTTGTGGTACACTACAATTTGTGTTCCTGAAATCTTCGGAAAAATTCGAAAACCGAGCAAGAGCAGACGAATCATTGCGCTCAAATCAGCGCCTTTGGACCGGCCAAAATGTGGAATTGAAGGGCCATCCGCCGTAGAGCCCTGACGTGGCACTCAATGACTTCATTTTATTCCCGCACACCAAGACAAAAAGGCGTGATCAACGATTTTCGTCACCAGAAGATGCTGTTGAAGCGTTCAAAAACATGTTGTGGAGGTGTCTCATTTGGAGGGGAAAAAGTGATTCGACAATAGGTTTGAGCGCTTGCAATAGAACTATTTTTGATGATAAATATTCGCGTTTTCATTATTAAGTCAGAAACTATTCTGGTAGCAATCGTACCTTTAGTTGGCCCTCTACAGAACAATTGTCATTAAAGCTGAACTAAGAAAATATTTCCATATCCCTCGACTTGTTGCTATGCTTTTCGATCTTGTCTTTAACTTGATGACTCCATCGAAGCCTTGGCCGTGTATCGCTTTACAGACAATTCGGGCAGAAAATATAGATAAAAACTTCAAAATACCTGAAATAGGAAGGGACCTTTGTATGGGGGCTATAGGAAAAACTAGACCCATTTTCATGACTTTTTTGGCTAAAATATTTTTTACTTATTTTAAGCATTTACTAAAAAAATCAGATCTATCTGACGATATTAAAAATATTATATGAAAGGCTATATATTTGCCTGAAACTTATTTTGGTACAGAACTGTTCGGAGGGTTTTTTTCCTGAGGACCGAGTATCAGTTAAAGTCATCTTACAAAGCTGAATGAACATAAGGGTTATGACTTTTTGTCATTTTTTCTCAAAAATGATTTCCTGTAGTGAACTTTTGCCTATTAATGCCTAAAATAACATTCAATCCATTTTATTATAAAAAAAAGTTCCGCACAAAAAAACTTTGAATTTTTTTATCGAATCACTTTATAATTAAGATTTTATGTAATCTTAGATAAAAACTCATCAAAATATCATACAGGGATACGAAGGTGTAAAAAACTCATAACCCTAATGAGCATTGAGGTGATAGCAAATTCAGACATGACTTAGAATATCTTTAAGGGCGGTCGATGGTAAGTGTCTATCTTCATCTCTTGTGTTTTTTCCAGGATTTGCTCCGGATAAATATCTGGTCAGTGCTGGATTTGCCAGGTCTATTCTGCATAGGCGTTACCCAATTATTTCATTGACCATAGGCTTTAGTCGTCTCGCAATATTCCGGACACTATCCTATATGCAATTGGCCCTATAAATTGAGCAAACTGTCTTATCTACTAGACGGGATACAGGACGTTCAACTTCTAATCGTCGGTTACGCATTCTTCCTGCCAGATGGTGCTAACTACCTAATACTAATACTTTATCAGCTTGTCGCCTTCGGTTTTGAACAGCTCGGTTTGTAAACCATCGGATGCCGCTGCCTTATTTGTCTTCAGCAGGTTCATTTGTATTTTTTACTTCATCTTGGCACGGGCGGTATACAATACATTCAATACCATATTCTGGGATTGGGTCTGTGATATCTTCGTCGTCCTTACTGGTGTTGGATACCAACAGTTTAAAAACTGCTTTTTCCATATCCTAAGCATACTATACGTTCTTGTTACAAAATTACCTTGCTGGTCTCTACAGGAGGATGTGCCTGAACCAAAGGCATAAGTTTGATGTTTCCCTCTTTGCTAGAATTTTTGGACTTCATTCTGGTTCTTTTACACCTTTTCCAACTTTTCCATTTCTGTCATTTTCCTCTTCTCTCCTTTTCTCCTTTACTACTGTTTGAAGAGCAGCTCTATATGCCGCATTTTTTTCTTTTCGGTAGCAGCACGACACTCTTGGTCATTGTAAATGTTCCTTGGTTGTTGTTGTTGTAGCAACGTAAATATGTTCGATCGTATATTATTTCAGTTATCAGGTTCTGGTTCGTTTGTATCCTGACTAAACAATTCTGCGACTTCGACTGGTTACGTCCATAAAGAATCAGGAGACAGGTGTTGGGGTTAGTCGGGCAGCTAAACAATCCACATGCCGGTCATCAATTCGGGCCTGAAACGAATTTAGGCGGCTGCATCGTCCGGATCTTAACTGGGCTAAAACCACTTACCTTGGTAGCTGGCGTTCTTCTGTTGCGACGGATGTGTGGTAGTCCCCAGGTATTACACTTACAATGTTATTGGTCTAGATGTTATCGTTTCTACCTTTGGACCTCTCTCTGTACATCATGAAGGTCTATCCTGACGTGCCTGTGTGGGGGAATCGTGACAGAGATGTTACTGCGATAACACCCAAGCAGGTGCTGTATAGACAGCATCCTATTGTGTTGATGCATCTGTAAAAATTTCGCCTGCTCATGAAGATGGTCCACTGGTGTCATGAAGAGGCACCCAGTGCGACAATCTGACAAGTTTAAATATTCTTCAACTGCGTAGAGCTACCATTTGGATATCATGCTGGTGCTTCATAGCTTACCACAGACATATTGTATCATATTGCTTTGTAAGTGGTCAATAAGGTTTCTTTGTCAGCACCCCAAGTGCTGCCGGAAAGCGACTTGAGGATCTTGTTCCTTCTTCTGATCTTATCCCAACTAGATGTGGCTTGCGCGGATGACTTAAACATGTCATTGAATGTTACGCCCAAAATTTTGGGGTAGTTAGTGGTGGGAATCAGTGCACCATCGATCACTATGTTCAGTGGGAGCCTTATTTCAGCCGTCCGTGTGGTGAACAGTGTGGCAATGTATTTAGCTGCAGATATTCTCATATTTCTCAGATGGAAGAACTGCACTAGGTCAGCTATGCAGACATTTAACCTACCTTATATGTCATCGACGATAGTACCCGACGCCAATATCGTATAATCATCCGCGTACAAAACGATTTCAATGCCGTCTGGAGGGTGTAGTATTTCAGAAAGGTAGAGGTTAAACAGTTCCGGAGATATCACTACGTCTAGGGAAACTCTCTGTTTCACTCTACGGGTTTTGTACTTATTGGTTCTGAATTCCACAAACGACTGGCGTCCGCACATATAGTTGATTATCCAACATTTCAATCACGGCCTTCTCTATATACTCGAACAGCTTGAAATGGCTGACGGTATCGAAGACCTTCGATAGGTCAAGTGACAACAGTCATGGTGGTCGCACGGTCTGTTCTGGTTCAGTCCTCTACTAATATGTGTGGATATGGCGTGTAATGCTGTTGTAGTACTATGCTTTTCCAGAATCCATGTTGATTTTGAGCAACTGGAAACCTGCTTCTCATAGTGGGGAGTAGTAGTGTCCCTAGAATCTTTGCTACTGGCAACAGGAGGGAAATCGGCCGCGTCTGGCCATTTGCAGGCTTCAGTAGTGGGACCACCCTGCCATCTTTCCAGGCTTCTGGTATTATATGGGTGGCTAACGATAGGTTGAACACATTTATTAAGTCCTCAACTCCTGGTTCATTCAGTTACTTAAGCCATTGATACTCCGTGTGGGCCGAACGCTTTACATGATTTCGCGTTTCGGAAGACGTATGGACAATGTTGCAGCCCATTGTAAATTGTGCTCGTACCTCTTCGGCTAGGGGGTCTCTTCTTACACGGCGTGGCACACCCCTCACGGATTCGAGAGTGATTTAACCGTGGCCCACAATTTATTTAATTCTGTACCAACGATGAGATGCACCTGAAGCAAAGTGGTCTAGTCATTTTTCCGCTTATGCTCGCAGACTAGCCTGTTGACTTCAAGAGTAAGTACGCTAACTATTGGGTCTTCTGGGTTCGTACGGCGGAGCTCATCACGGTCATTTGCTAGTCCCGTCTGATTTCGCGTATTCGACCAGCAGGTATGCAGCAGCGATGTTGTCCCAGAAAGTTCTCTCAGCTACCTGTGGATCTGAGGGAGTGTGCAGCTCTCTGAAGCAATTATTGGTACATTATCTGAACCCTTGCCAATCAGCTTTCTCATGGTTCCAAAAAGTATGGCGTTCAGAGGTTAGGAAGTCAGGCGGTATGTTTACGGGGACGATGATAAGAAGGTGGTATGAGTCAAGAGAAATGACGGGATACGTCATTTATCAGACCTGATGCCACAATGATGACATCTGGCGAGTTGTCGCAATCTCCTCTTTTCATTCACCGTGCAAAAAGTGGAGCTATCAATTTGTTCGCCCAGCTGGTCATTACCTCGGATGTAATGCCAAAGCACCTCTAAAAGCGAACTAATATCCGGCATTTAACGCAGGGCACAGCTACCTCGGCAGTACCACACTTTGCTGCTACCGCCATATATTATATATGGGTAATCAAAGTGTTGCTCAAGCGAGATAGGTCTGTACTGGACAGACTGGTGTATAAGAAAGGCAAGTCCTCCTCCTCCGCTTATTGTGATATCCTTCCGCAGAATGTTGTAACCATCACAGAGACCGTTGCAATTGAATTGCAGGATTGATGATCGAAGTATGTATTTTGCGGTTGTTTGCATGGAGTAGACAATACTTTGCCATTGTGGTGGTATGTTATCGGAACGAGGAGTTTAGAAAAATTTGCTTTTATGTTGTGATTGGAGTTTATTGATATCCAACATCCATATTGTGTCTGTTCGTATTTTATTTGCTATGTTTAATCGGGTACGTGCCTTTGCTGCAAAAAGAAGGCGATCCGAGTAAATTTTTGCTCCCCGGAACGATCATAGATCCAGTATGCTCGATGAATGTCTTCTGGTGACAGCCAGGTGCACTTATGAATGTCGATATGCTTAAATCTAGCAGTATGCTAACAATAACGTTTTTGTCGCTGCGAAGCATATCTGTCTCATTCTATTGTCAGATGTTTCACTGTGGAGACTGAATTTCCCGAAGTTGGGCCAAAGATACTCTCCTTTCCAAGTTTGCCAATAAATTCGCCTAGAGTAATTTTAATGTCAAGGGCAGGACAACTGTCATATGATTCTTCTAAGAGTTCCCAAAATATATCTTTGGTCTCTTCGTCCTTGTCTTCAGTGCGAGTATGGGGTAAACAACTGATGTTGAAAAAATTTTCATGTTATGTTGCTTTTTGGAGGGGTTGGTTACTAGCCCGAACTAAGTTTTTAACGTTCTTATTGGTGAACGCGTGGCTCACGTTAGCTCACTACCTTTAACGAGTGTTAAAGAAAGCTCCCCAGTGGACACCACGGGGAAGTCAGTGTCCACATGAGATGAGAGAGGGACCACGATAAAATCTGGACTTTGCCGTGTTAAGGCAAGGTCAGGACTTTGTTGCTTGGTATCTTTCATCCCCCACGTCACCCATTACTCTCCCACTAATATTCATTAAATTTCCAGTAAAATAATTTGATCATGATTACAGACAATTATTGTACTCAATTATTACCCCGTTCTTAACCGCAATCAATATCCCTTTTCCCTACAACCACAACAATCAAATAAAATTATATTCTATTAGAAATCATTAAAATCACCACAAAAATTACCTTCGATTAACCTTTACAAAATATGAATTATTTTCCGAACTTTTTGAATTTTTAATAGCGTTGAACACACGACATCCAAGTAAAATGACTGCATTGAAAACTATTTGAAAAGTTGCTGTCAAAAGTTAATTGGGCACACTTCAATGACTGTCATAATATTTCTCCGATATGACGCAAACCAGTAAAAGCCATACCAATTGACCTCCGTTTAAAAAATAACAGAAAATAAACCTTGTTTTTCTATTTCAAATTCATGTTTGTTTTTGAAACAAAACTAAAAAACCGACAACAAAATACTTTAATAATAACCAAACACGAAAGGTTTTAAGAGTGAAAACTGCATTATTTCATGAAAATTAAAACAAGGAAAAAAATAGAAAAAAGGAACTGCGGTTACAGTGTTTCGTGTCATGGATAAATTGGGGTCGCCATTTAACTTTGTTGAACAAAACTAAGAGCTTAGGACCCAATCAAGATTGGATAGGCAATTTTTGATTGTTATTTAGAAGGCAGAACGTGATGAAAAAAACTAACATAAAAAATAACATACTACTGAATTAATCTTAAGGCATCAAGACATTACCCGCTCAAGTGCATTTTTATTTACTAAATTTTGAAAAATAGTAGGTTAACCCTTAGTACTATACATAGAGAAAGAAATATCCTTTAATCACCTTGGAATTTAATTTCGACACCAACGTCAACGAAAAACTAATTGCACCACCTAGAAAATTGATTGCACGCGTTGTTAATCGTGTTTCCCAAAATAAAATATAAGCCCACACGCGACCCTAAAATAAAACTTAGCTAAAATCAGGCAGCGAACAAGGGAAATACCTATGGCATCACTTTTCACAACTTTACGTAAAAAAACCCTATAATGAAAAGTGAGACCCCCTACAGTTTGTTACCAAACACACACACCACACGCATGCATGCACCACATTGTATTCATTTTCGGAATTAACTTAGCTCTTACCACCACCACCACGTTTTCATTCAGTCTAACAATTCTAATGTAATTGCAAAGGAACAAAAGGTTTTCACCCGTCACTTTGATATTTTTCGAAGTTCAATTGGTTTGCAATGGGGTTCTACAAGGTGGTTACTATGTTTGTTCGCATGACTCTTAAGCAGAGACTACAGAGAAAATTAGTGCGATTTTCTTGTTTGGTTTCTAATTGGTATATGCAGTTACATAAAGACCGAAAAGTGTTTGTGTAATAGAATGGGTGGAATTTTTTTACATATGTACAAAACGTTATGACTATTTTGAAAATAAGATCATGAGTCAGGAAAATATCATGGTGGCTCAACAACAACTGCAGCTTACAGCGTTGTGATGGTTACAACGTAATGAGGAAGGATCGGACCAGAAGTGGAGTGGGGGATTAGCTTTCCTATTGCTCCAGTCTGTTCAATACAATCCTTTCTTTCTTGAGCCTGGTCCATACACTGATTATATTAATCAGGTGTGGAACAGCCGTGTAGCACAGTGTTTAAGTTGAACATATTTTTAAAATTTAGGAAACAGGTAAAAAGTATTAAATTTTGCTGCTTTTGAATCGCCATAACGTAGTTTTTGCTACATAAATTTGGCATTTTCAAAATAGATACTTTAAACAGAGGTAATTCTTAATATTTTAGGAAAAAAATTTTCTGAAAAAGTCTTGTAGAAATGTGTTTAAAAAAGTCGTCAAAATGTGTACAGATTTTGCATAATTTTGAAATGTAATGGAGTATAAAAAATAAGAGTGTCGACTGTGCAAACAAAACTTCCGTCTTGTTTGCGCATTTTCAGTTATGCCAAAAATGGTGGAAATAACCTTGGGTCAAATTTTTGCATTTTGGGGTTTTTATACCCTCAGCATTTATGCTAACGAGGGTACGTGCAAAATGTGCCTCATCGAAATAATAGTTTTAGACCTCAACTATGTTTGGACGAAATGTGTTTCAGAAAATTTGGAGTTGATTTAGCCATGTCCGTCCGTCTGTCTGGCTGGCAGGAGCGCACGATAACTCTCGAACGGATCAACCGATTCGCTCCAAAATTTGGCTATCGTAATATTTTGTTCAAACTTAGTTTAAGTTCGAAGAAGCGTTATATCGGTCCACTCCTTCCCGGCACCTCCCCCACAAAAGTTCGGAAATATTCGGAAAATTTGTGCGCACGATAACTCTTGAAGGGAGTAACCGATTTGGTCCATACTTTGTACATTTCTACCAGACTTAGATGATGTTCCAATATGGACTCAATCGGTCCACTCCTTCGGGTACCTCCCACACAAAATTTCGGAAAAGATCAGTTTAGGACCTGCTCTCGACTCGCTTTGTTTTTTGTTGTAGCAATTTATATTCACTGCCCCCCATACGACGGTACAAGTTTCATTAGGGGAAAGTCCATACTTCCTGAGAAAATAGTCTAAAAGTTGCAAAGAGCACCTATGACAGCGTGTGTAGTGGTCGACGCGCAAGATAACTCTCGAACGGATCTGCACATTCGGTCCAAAATTTGGCCTTCGTATATTTTGTCCAAACATAGTTTAAATTTGAAGATAAGTGTACGCCTTCGGGTACCTCTCACACAAAATTTCGAATCACTTTGATTTTTGTTGAAGCAACTTTTATTCGCTGCCTCAATTACGACAGTACAAGTTTTTTCAGGGACAAGTCTATACTTCTTGAGAAACTGCCGAAAGTTGTAAAAAATCTCTATGGCACCATATGTAGTGACTGGAGAGCTCGAATCGAATACTGTGTTCGTCCACACTTGGATATTGTAATATTTCTTTGAATATTAGATGAAATTCGAAGGTGGTGCTTATAGGTCCACTTCTTCTGGTACCTCCTCCACAAAAGGTCGAAAATATTCGGTCAAATGGTACGCGCGATTTCTCATAGACATAGCAACAAATTTATTCCAAAAACTTAGTTTATGTTCAAATTTTGGCCCTGTCTGTCCAATCCTTGTGGTACCACCCACACAAATGTTCAACATTTTTGTGTGGTTAAGGGCCTGTTCGAGGATCCTTTGGACATTTTTAGTGGCCTCGTTTACGGCGATATTATGTTTTTCGTAGGCTAGTGTGATAAAAAAGCCCTATCTATCGATATCTATACTTTTGTCGGTTTATACGTCGAAAATTTTGAAAACCCCCTAAATTTTTTGGAAAAAAAAGTATTTTAATCCACACAGGCTGAGGGTATATCTCTGTCGGCAAGGCCGACTGATACTTTTTTACTTGTTTTATTATAAAAGAGGTTCCGCACAAACCACTTTGAAAAAAATTAAACAAATCTAAGAAATGAAAAAAACATTTCTCAAAAAATTATTTCCTGTTACACGAATGAATGGCCTTTACCTATTA